>NC_066595.1:6080000-6397500 GCF_905475345.1 Vespula vulgaris | reverse complement strand
AGATTTTGCTTTTCAAGCCCACTTTTTTTAGGATTCGATCGAGCGTGACGACTACTTCGGTTTCACCAACGGTATTCCGTATATACCTATATAGCTTCTATCTATGTATATGTACAGGTATATGTATCTCTCTTTCTTGCTCTCTCTCTTTCTCTCTCTTTCTCTCTTTCTCTCTTTCTCTCTTTCTCTCTCTCTCTCTCTCTTTTTCTCCTTCTTATCGAAACCGACAAACACGCTACGCGGAAATGTACGGATAGTCGGTAACGGTCGACGATTCTACTAGGAGATTCTTCTTAAAGTAGGCAACGATAATAAAGGGAGGACGTCTTCTATTAGCGATCGGAAAATCTAGTTGGGGTGAACGAACCGTTGATACAATAAAACGCAACCCTGACGTTCTGCTAATTACATTTGCCGCGGTGCTGCCCGTAAACGTCGAGTTTAAAGATTGTATTTCTATCGTGAATGCGTGTCCGATGATTCGGCATATCCTTTGACACTCGTGAGATGTATCTATGAGATTTATTAAAAAAAAAAAAAAAACTGCAATAAATAAGAGAGAGAGAGAGAGAGAGAGAGAGAGAAGAAGAAAAAACAATTAAAAAAATCTCATCGACGTCTATCTCGTAGGATCAAAGTCGAACGATTCTTTTTGCCGCGATCGAGGACGTTCGTTTGTTCGTTTGTGTTCGCGAAAAAAGAAAACCAAAAAAAAAGGGAGAAAAACGAAAGGAAAATAAAAAGAAAAAGCAACGATCGGGGAAAGTCAAGGAGTCGCGGGAATTCAAAAATTCGCGCCACGACGTTCGTCCAGGGTCGTCCGAGGGTATAAACCGGTTGACCTTCCACGAAGATACGAGAAGCGATCGGCAAGAGTTTTTACTTACATCTTCATCGTGCGTTTCTCGGCAGGCGATCGTAAGGTTAACCTCGTCCAAGAGGTAGCGGACGTTAATACGTTCCTCAAACGTGTGCGTTCCTTGCAACGTAGTGCGGGAAAGTGTGAATCGTTCTTATTTGCTCGAATAATTAGTCTTGGTTTTGTCCAAGTATTCTTTCTTCTTTCTCTCTCTCTTTCTTTTTTCCTTTTTTTTCTTTTTTTTTCCATTTTTTCCTCTTTTCTTTTTTTTTTCTCTCTCTCTTTCTTTCTTTCAACTCAATCCCTCAAGCTCAATCGACGACGTATGAAATGGGTGATAAATTGTAAATAATCATACCCTTTAGAAAAACCCATTAAAATTCCAACTGTGAATCATTGTTAATATTACTGTGCTCGTTGTTAAGAAATAATGAAAGAATATAAAAAAGAAAGATAAGAACGACCACGATTAACGACGTTAGATTTACCGATTGGTCAAACTTTTTTTTCTACAGTTGTTATACAAATTTCTATTTTATATCACGTTATTCGATTTTCTCCCTCCCTCAAGAATTAATTATAAAGTTTTTTTTTTTATTGTAAGAATATGATTAATTTTATACATAACTCTCCCCCCTGTCATTCAGTTTTGTTTTTCCTTTTTTTCTGAGATAAATAGATATATGAGATATAATTTTTATGATATATTGGAATTATTTGTCGATAGTTTTAATGTTAAATAAAATTGATTAGAGTTTATGTTATGATCTTCTATTTAGATCGAATAAATATATATATATATACATATATTCAAGTAAAATTATATTGGATCATATGTCTTCGATAAATCGAAACTTTTATTGCAAACGATATCGAAAGAAAGTGAGAAAAAAAGAAAGAGAGAGAGAGAGAGAGAGAGAGAGAGAGAGAGAGAGAGAGACAGAAAGAGAAATACGAAGAATAATACAAAGAAAAGATAGGATGATCTCGGGCGTCCATCGTGGCGCAAACCCTTCGAGCGGGTAAATATTTTTAGAATGCGGAACAGGGAAACGAGCCTCAAGGTCATCACGACGACCGGAGAACGGAGCAAGAGGAACGCGACCTCGCGGCTCGTTTACCTTTTGGAGAACGATCAAGAATCGTCTATCCTCTGTTATTCCTTCCGTGTATCTCTGTCTTCCTTTCCTCCTATATGAAAAAAAAAAAAAAATTGAAAAAATAAGAAAAAAGAGAAAAGAATTTAATAACGATTTTCACCATCCGTTCTTTAACTTATACTAGCTCGAACAACTTCCTATCCGTTTATATTGAAACGAAACGAATGATACCAATATTTAACATATTATGTGAATATATAACGTCATATTGTTAATTATTATATCGAATATTTCCTTATCATTTTCTTTACATATATGTGTCTGTGTGTGTGTGTGTGTATAGATATAAAATTTGTATATATATATATATATATATATATATATATATATATATATGTATATATGAAAATTTTTAAATAGAAAATATTTTTACATTTCGATAGACTGAATCATCGTGTGTGGTGTGTGTGTATATATATATGCAATATACACATATATATACATACAAATATAAATGTATATAAAGATGAAGATGGTGGAAAACTTGTACCTCTCATTTTATTTGGATGACCGCCAAAAATCTCAAGCATCTCCGATGTAAACTCGATGTCCACGAAATACGAAGAAACGTGCGAGCGAACGACCCTTTAAATTTTTATCAATTTTATCAAAAACTATTATACATAATACCATATATATATATATATATATATCGAAATATTAGAAATAATATTATTTATTCTTTAACGATCGATCACGTAATCTTGATCATGGATTATCCTTCAACGAAGTGACTCGTCAACGTGAGAAAACCTCGGATTCGAATTTCGAAAGTTCTTCGAGGTGATTCCGTCAACGTTCTGTCGTTCTTATTACACGTTCACTCATTTATGCGTTTATCTGTGTATACCTATCTCTATCTGTATATGTATGTGCATATAAGTAAGTAAGTACGTAAAGCCACGTACGTTATTATCGAATTACCAGGTATCTTGCAACATGCTTTCGTAATCGGGTCGTTTCGTCGGCCGGAATATTAAGCCGGTATTACGCGAGAACGTTCGCGATGTCTCGGCTTCTCTCTCCCTCTTTTCCCTCTTTTCCCCTCTTCCTCTTCATCTCTCCTCTTCTTCCCCTCTTTCATACTCTCTTCTCTCTTCTCTTCTCTTCTCTTCTCTTCTCTTCTCTTCTCCTCTCTTCTCTTCTCTTCTCTTTGAGCAATTTTCGTGTTTCTTTATGATGTCCTTTTGCGATGTAGAAGAAAATGACGTTAAAGTTAATGAAGAATATTCTTTTTCGAGTTCACCCCGTATACGATTCAACAGTTGTACAAAGCTCTTGGTACACGTATATAGAAAATTCGTTTAAAACGGAATCTAAAGTGAATGTTTCGGAGATACGAAAGAAATGAAATGTTGATTTAAAAGGAAGAAAGAGGAAAAAAGATAGAAAAGATAGAAAGGAACAGAAGTCGACTAATCGTACATGATCCATGACAGGAAGTTTAATATTCTTTGAATATAGAGAAAATTTATTCGAAGCAAATTTATGATGGATCTTTTTTAAAAAATTAGAAATAAATGATTATTTCTCGAAAGAAAAGAGAAGAGAGAAAAAAGATATGGAAAAGAAAAGAAAAAGGAAATATTATAAATCGAAATGTCGTTTGCAACGGAAAATAATTTATGCGAGTAGGGGAAATGAATTGGATGCGAATTTGAATTGAACTTTTCAAATGAAAGAACGAAATGATTATTAAACAAGAAAGAGGAGACAAATGGTATATAATCCACGATAGAAAGCGACATATTCACGGTAGAGAAAATTAATTTCAAGCAAATTTATGACGAATTTTTTGAAATATGAAATAAATTATCTCCAAAGAGAAAAAAAAACAGAAAATGCAAATCGAGTAGGGTTTATATATAGAAAATAAATTAAAAGAGAATGTTATGAATTAATCTTCTCAAATAGAAAAAGGAAATACTTATTAAAAGAAGAAAAGAAAGAAAGGAGACAAATCGTATATAATCTGCTATGCAAAATAGTGAAAACAAATATTTAATTTAAATATAAAAAAATAAGAAATAACGGAAACGAACGAAATATAAATCCTTTGTAAAACTAAAGAAAATGTATTAGAAATGAATTTGAATTAAATTTTTCAAACGCGAAAGAAAGTTATTATTCGAAAAGAAAAAGACAAATAATGTATTATATATACGATTCTTTAAATACAAAAAATGACTTATGTAACTATCGAAAATGAATCTATAGCGAATTCTGCAAATGCAGATGCAAATATTTAATCAAAGATTAAAAAAGAAAAATTGTAAGTAAAAGACGAATAATATAGGTATAATTTTTTTATATACGAAATGACTTTACATGTAAGTTTAAAAAATAAATCTAAAGCAAATTCCTCAAATGCAAAAGTGAATATTTAATTAAAGCTAAAAAAAAGAAAAGAAAAAAAAATGACAAATAAGAAACATATAATATAAGTATAATACTCTATATACCAAATTACTTTACGTGTAATATTAAAATATGAAAGGAAAAAATAAAAGACGAATAATATATATATATATATATATATATATATATATATATATATAGTATTAGAAAATTTAGAAAGAATCAAATCCAAAGTGAGTCGTTCGAATAAAAAAGCAAATGCACATATAATAACAATAACAATAAAAAAAAAAAAAGAAAAGAAGAATAAGAGAAGAGAGAAAAAAAGAAAGCAAAACAAAAACTAAAAAAACAAAAAAAGAAAACAAAAAAAAGAACGAACGATCAAATAATTAATAAATAATTAATAATAAAAAAATAATGAAATGTGCAATAAATTGTAAACACTTTTAATCGTATCACAAATTTTATTTGAACGAAATTATTGAAAAGAGTGTCGGTCAGTTGAGTGTCGCGTTGATTCGTTTTGTAGACTGTTTCAAAGTTTAGTGTCTAGGAACCAAAGCAATCCGACTAATCGAACTTTCACGTGTCTCCATATGGAATAACGTACGTGCCGGAACCGAAGGTGAATAACGAGTACGAAAGAGTTTTGCATTTCGTTTCGATTTCCCTTCGTTTAACCTTCGTTCTATTCGTTCGTTTCTATGTTCCTATGTTCTTTCGTTCTTCTCACTTCCTCCTTCACAACGTTTCTATCTTTTAACGCGTTAGACACGCTTTGAATTCGTCTCTGAAATCAGGTTTCTTCGTTGCTCGTTTCTCCTCTTCTCTTTTCTTCTCTTCTCTTTTTTTTTTTTCTTCTACGAACAGGTGTGGGCGTAGCCCATTCTCTCTCTTTCTCTCTCTTTCTCTCTCTCTCTCTCTTTTACACGCGTACGCACACGCGCACACATTTATTAAACGGAAGGGAAACTATTTCTAAAGATATATATCGCGTTAATCTTCCAGCTTCAAGGATCGCCGCGAGCTTACCTTTTTCTTTTTTTTTCCTCTCTTTTATTTTTTCTTTTTCTTTTCTTTCTTTCCTTTTTTTGCAAATAATAAAAACGTCGTTACGATCGTAAGATTAATTAACTGACTTTTATGTGACTGGGGATTACGACGAAAACTTTTTTTTCTTTTTCTTTCTATCTCTCCCTTTCTCTATCTTTTTCTTTATCTTTATTTCTTCATCTCATCGTCTCATTATCATTCATCTATATAATTAAAAAACGAATTTCTTTTGGTAGTTTGTTGGATTACATAGAAAATTATATATGTAATGTCGCGAGTATCGTTGTCGAATTTATTTGTTTACGTATTAGTGTAGTGATATGTGGAAGGAGAAAGGTGATTAGAGAGAAGGGTGGGAGAGGGTGATGGAGTAGGGGACAGAGGGGGAGAGAGGTCGTTTAATTCGCGGACAATCTAGTCGGTTTGACGCTTCGATGAATTTAACATTCGAGTCGAGCACACACAAAGCGAGTCGTTACAAAATACGTTACACGATGGTCTTGGCCATACAAACGACGATAACATAATCATTTAATCATACGATGCTTGAGAAACATCGAAAGTCATTCGATGATTTGGGAACTTTTCCTTTCGAAAGTATTGGTCAGTTGGTTGGTATGTGTACATAGGTTTTTTTTTATATATACGTCGATTTCTTTTTCTTTTTTTCTTTTTTATCTATTTGCTATTCTCGTGTGTGTATACATGTATGTATGTATGTATGTATGTATGTATGTATGTATGTATGTATGTATGTATGTATGTATGTATGTATGTATGTATGTATGTATGAATGTATTTTGTCATTTTGATAAGAATAAATTAACGAGATGGGGGTCTCTGTATTGTTTAAAAATGATGACCTTTTAACGTTCCACCGAGACAACTTCCGTCATCGACGAGCTCGACGAGTCAGCGACCTGTACAATGTACGTAAGTACGTAGTACATAGATATGTATGTATGTACATAGAGTGACTCATAAAAAACGATCGTAGGATCTTTGAAAACTAGATGAGTTCATTAAAATTAAGTATAGATCTTGAAATTGTACTATATGTACTATGTATAATATATACATATATATCTCCTTCATTCATATACAAATATATATACATATATATATTTTTGTATATATATATATATTGTATTTTTTATATTTTATGTATATATTTTTTTATATTGTTATATATAGACATCTCAAATATAAATATACTGTATAGAGAAGTTCCAAAAAGTGTTCACCAAGATTATTATGAAATCTAATGATTTTTTCGAAAAAGAAAAAACCGAGACAATTCGATCTTATTTTCGAGTAGCTTAGATCATTCTCATAAATTCATATGCTTCAATCTAACCCCTTAAGAGGATTGACAATCCTCTCAAAAATCTTAAGTGCCAACAAAGCTCAAGTGGCATATCATTACTAAGATTTTTTAATCCTCTTTACAACGATATTTTTGTTTTTAACTTTCTTTTTATTGTTTTATTTATTTATTTATTTTGTAATCTTAACTCAACAGATATATCGCAAAATGTTCGACGTAACATTGAACAAAAATTGTACTACTGTATGAAAGATAAACGATATACACGTTTTAATCATTCAACACGAAATTAAATTCAAACGAAACTGAATTTGCATTTTATTGTTGACGATAATTCGAAATTCGTTTACTTGGAAATTATTGTAGTCATATATTTCGGAGTAGAGTTTATCTATATGTTTGTTCGTTCGTTCACAGGAAAAGAAGTTGAACTTGTTACTTCGAGAAAAAACATGATATCATATTTTTCTGAGTCACACTGTATGTATGTGTGTATGCATGTGTGTGTATATATATATATATATACACATATATATATATATGTGTGTATATACGTATTGTATTAACGTATACCAAACAACTTCATTTTTATTTGCAGAAAAAAACATATATACACGTATGTAGAGATATATGTATATATATATATATATATATATATGTGTGTGTGTATATGTAGGTATATAGAATAGTTTTCTGAAGGTAAACTATTGTACAATATGAATACGAATATGAATACGAATATGAATACAGAATTTAATTTTCAAGTGAACTTGATCAAGTTGTGAGCATGAAAACATGCTTCGATGGTTCACGGCGAATCTAGTGCGCAAAAGCTCGCGAGTCCCAGATACGCGTTTTGCATGTATATAGTTACGTATGTACGTATGTATGTCTGTCTGTGTTTATGAGAGAGAGAGAGAGAGAGAGAGAGAGAGAGAGAGAGAGAAAGAGAGAGAAAGATAAAGATAAGAGCGAGAAGGAGTACGCCGACTCGCGGTGTCCGTCGTCGTGCCATGATTTTCCGCCCACGTAGAAAAGCACGAGACTCTTGACAGTGTCCAGTCTCTTTATTACTCGCTTGCTTTAATTTTGAAAAAAATAAAAAAATGAAAAAAGAAAAGAAAACGAAAAAAGGAAAGAAAAAGTCTCGCGAAAGTTGTCGCATTTGACATTTGCTAACTCAGCTGCCATATCCGTTTCTATTTTTCGTGTTTTTGTTTTTTTCTTTATCTTTTTTATTTGTTTGTTTGTTTGTTTGTTCTTTTATGCTTGTCCTTGTATTGTTTATTTTCATTATTTTTCGCTTGAATTTCAGATAGAATATATATGTGTATATATATTTTTATTAAAAATAAAAACGTTAATTACGAATTAATTTTATCTTAGTTATTTTTTAAAAGTCGTAAATCGTTAGGGAAAGATACATGAAGATATTGTAAATGTTCTTTTACAAAATATAATTCTATGTTATTAATCGTCGGTAATTATCGTTGGTCGGTAATAAAGAGTTCTATTAAGGATTCTGAAAAAAATCGTCGTACTAGCGACATCTATCGTTGTTTTAAACGGCGAATCATCGTACTTAAATACAGTTTTATCTTTTAATATATATTGACATTAATTATTAGTTTGTCATTCTGTAATTACGATCATTCTACTTTCATGATTATATTTTACAATCTTTTGAAGATTTTTACTCTTACCTGTAGATAAATTGAAACCGAGCTCATTACATAGAAACGAGTAGTTGATCGAGTAATTAAACCATTATTATCTTATTCTTCGAGTAACTTCTGATTTAATATATTTCACAAATATAATTATAATAAATATAATTATATGAAATAAAAGAAACGCATAAAAAATGGATGCGATAATGCACGTAAAGAAAGAAAAACTCACGATTATCGAAATTCGACTCGAGTTTCGAGTTCAGATGAGTCTCGTATGAGAAACATCGATCCTAAGTAGAAAGGTAGTTTTATAGATTGATAGTAGTTTACAGAGAGGGCGGCCATGTTGTAAACATGGAGATTAACTAATCATTCTGAAAACATCGAGCTCGTCAGTTCGATCGACGAAGCAAAGACCGTTCGTCAGTGTTTTGTGTGATTTCGTTCAGTTCTGTACGAGTAGTTTTCGTTGAAACGTACAGACTGTCTCGCGAATAAACTATGGCGCTTCTAACAAGGATTATTAAGTGCGAGGTAGGAAGGTAAAGAAAAAAAAAAAAAAATGAAAAAAGAACAAAAGAAAAATGACCGATCAAAAACAACGACGTGTACATACATTCGATAAAAATTAGACGAACGAACGATTGTAAATTATAATTATATCGAAGAAACATAATGAGATTGTTCTCAATGAAAATATAGATAGTATATTATTGTAAAATCAGTTACATATCTTATAGGTTATCTTCTTGTCACTGTTTACACGACCTAAAAAAAAGAATCGGATATAGTTATCATTTTGTCGTTCGATGTTTTATTTCGCGATATTTTCTTTTCTTTCTTTTTCTTTTTTTTCTTTTTTTTTTTTTTATTAAGTGTAGATACTTCTTGCGTACTCGAATACGTTGTACACAACGATATAAACGTTTTTAATCAATGTCTAATACTCGTGGAACAGCGATAGTCGTTGAAGTTGTACGCAAACTCAATTGGCTCCATCATATAGTTATGTATTTAACTTGTTGACGACGTTGGTTAATACCACTGGTAGTTGATAGCAATATAATTTTAAATAACGTTTCTGTTAATGGTAATAAAATGTCTTTCGATGATTTGAAAACCGATTAGTCGTTTGAATATTCAAGTAAAATAAAATAATATGTATTCTTAATTAATAAAGAGTACAGTGATTTATTTTTCTCTATCGTATCTCTTTTTTTTTTTCTTTTAGATTTCAAACATGTGATCATTAAAAAGTACCGTACGTTTTAATACATTGCAAATTACAATGACCAGGTCGACGTGTTAAATTTATATTATTTCGAGAATGAAACTTGTAAATTGATATGTCGTTAGAAATATTTTTTATAATATTCTTTTTAATTACATTGATTACTGATGACGTCATCGTCATAGTCAATGAAGATTATCATTTTATCGAGAGAACATAATTAATAAATCGTAAGAACAAATAGATAATTGTTATCACGTAATGAACGTTGAAAAATATTATTTGATTGTCCAAAGAGATCTTCGAAGATTTATTGTTATCGTTCCTTCGAAAAACGATATAAATAATATTTCAGGCAAGACATATTTCAAGGTTATACAGTTCAAGCCCACCGACCGTTAAAATGTACATCGACGGACAATTCGTGGGTAATTATTTTAATCAAATGTTAATTTATTTCATCCTCGATCTTTTATCGAACACGATTCACCTTTTATATCGATTATCAAATACCTTCTGAAATAATTAAAAGGTTGAATTATTTTTAGCTATTTCTAATTAATAATATTGAATAAATTCATCGAACATTGTGCAAGAATTTTGAAAATTAAAAGTTTGTTCGGTCGGTATAAAATTTATAAAGGAATCTTTCTTACCGACGGACGATCATTTTACTTTTTTCTCTCCTTATTTTCTACTTCTTTTTTCTTTTTTCTTTTTACAGAATCCAAAGCAACGGAATTCACGGATGTACATGATCCCGCTACGAACGAACTTATCTGCCGTACTCCAAAATGTACGAAGGAAGAAATGGAAAGAGCCGTCGAAAATGCGAAAAACGCTTACGAGAAGTGGCGAAACACTAGTGTACTCACTAGGCAAAATTTAATGCTCAAGTATCAAGCTCTTATACGAGAGCACTCGGTTTGTCCATTTATTTCTTTTTTTTCTCTTTCTCACTCTCTCTTTATATATAAATATAAATATATATATATATAAATATATATTGTTTTATATGTTTATATAAATACTTTATATATAATTATGTGTATGTGTGTGGTATATTATATATATATATATATTTATAAATTTATATAAATACTTTGTATATAATGTATATATATATGTATTATATATATACATATATATATACATGTATATATATACTCTGTATAAAGTCATGGTTCGGTAAACGAAAAGAAATAATAGGGAAAATCATTTATAGCAAAAAAATACTTATCTATACTTATCCGATTCCTATAATCGTTTTCAAATTACTATTACACATCTTCGTTTCTTAGCCCTCTAACACAAATCAAACAGAATTTTTCACCTCGACTCTATGAATTATTAGATATTTATAGAATATTTTTTTTAGGACAGACATTTTTAACATTTTCTTTTCCTTAAAAATAAAAATTAAAACGAACAATTTTTCTTGCCCTAAATAAACTTAATCGTAACTCTTATCTTATTTTATTGATTTTGTGACTTAAATCTAAGACAAGTTTTGTTAAATGTATTCCAATAATACTTCTTTTTTTATTAGAAATCATCTACCTTATTATTTTCTTTTATTTGATCCATGACTTTCGAGACACCCTCTAATAATAATAGAGATGAAAAGTTTCGTTCATGCGATAACGATTATAGTTAATAAATTAGTCGATATATAAATACATTGGGATAAGCCAATCGATACGTTAAGAATTTTAATTTTATTGATCGACAAGATGATTTATTTTTCATAATCGTTTATAGAAAGAAATAGCGGAAAATATGGTGAAGGAAAATGGCAAGACTTTGCTCGACGCAGAAGGTGACATTCTTCGAGGCCTTCGTAAGTTCATTAAATATCAATTAAATATAACTTAACTATTAAAATAATTATAAAAGTTAATTATAAAATTAACTATTAACTAGGAAAGATTAATGATCCATAAAACTCAAGTAAATAGGGTTAATAATAAAATATTCTATTTTACATTAAATATTAGCCATATTAAAATATTATAATATTAAAATAATATTTCTATATTCTTATATAAAATATATAAAGTATTATTTTTTATATAGATAAGATAAATAAAGCATGTTAGTTAAGATATTCGATTAGGAATAGAATATTCATTAATAATTCATTAAAAATTATAAATTTATTTCCAGAGGTCGTTGACGCTTGTACGTCAATTCCAATGTTACAAATGGGTGAATCTACGCCTAACATCGCCACTGACATGGATATTATTTCTTATAAAATTTCTCTTGGAGTGACGGCTTCCATATGTCCGTTCAATTTTCCCGCCATGATCCCACTTTGGTCGTTTCCAGTATCTGTTGCCTGTGGCAACACGACAATTTTAAAACCTTCCGAACGTGTACCAGGAGCCTCGATGATCCTTGCTGATCTCTTTACGAAAGCAGGTGCCCCACCGGGTCTTTTAAACGTCATTCATGGTCAACATGCTGCGGTCGACTTCATCTGCGAGCATCCAAATATCAAGGCTGTCTCCTTTGTTGGCTCGGATCAAGCAGTACGTAATATAATAAAAAAGAGATACTCAATCTACGATACTAAATTAACAATCCTTTTTGCAATTATTTGTTTTCTATTTTTTTTTCTTTATAACAAATAGTTTCATCTTTTTTATTCAATTGTATATAGAGTTAAGGGATTCATAATAATTTGAATGAAAATTCAAAGCTCATTATTGTTTGAATTTTATTCTTCTAATCTTATAAAAGATAATTTCTAGATAATAATTTATTATATATCTATCCCTTTTCTTTATATTTTACATCGTTTTATATTTATACAAAATGAATTATCGCTTCATATTCCAAGTTTTTATTTGTGTTTATTTTTTAAGTATATCTTTCATATTTACTACAATATAATTATACTAGTAACGTTCGAATAATTTTTTACGTTATATTACATTTTGCGTAAAACATTCGACAAAAAATTGGATCACTAATCTAGAATTAATCCAATCTCTCTCTTTTTTTTTTTTTCTTTTTCTCTTTTTCATTTCGAATAATATATAAAATTTGTTTGAACTTGCGAAATAAGTTGAATGTTGAAAGCAATCTTAAAGCCAGGAATGTTCTAAACATTATTAGCATTCGATGAATATGAATGAGATTATAAAATCGTTTATCATTCGATCAATTTATTAACGATTCACGTTTCAGGGTAAATACATATACAAACAGAGTAGCGCGCATGGTAAACGTGTGCAATGTAATATGGGTGCAAAAAATCATTGCGTGGTGCTACCGGATGCGAATAAGAATAAAACAATTTCGCAAATAACTGGCGCGGCGTTCGGTGCAGCTGGTCAAAGGTGTATGGCTCTGTCTGTGGCAATTTTCGTTGGTAAATCGAAAGAATGGATAGGGGAATTAGTTGAAGCTGCCAAGAGGTTGAAGGTCAATGCCGGACACGTACCCGGTACAGACCTTGGACCGGTTATATCGCCTCAATCGAAACAAAGAATATACGATTTAGTCGAATCCGGTGTGAAAGAAGGTGTTGGTTTACCTCTCGATGGAAGAGGTATCGTTGTGCCAGGATATGAACGTGGAAATTTTATTGGGCCAACCATTTTAACTGGTGTCAAGGTATATCTTGATCCTTGATATCTTTTTATTTTAGTTTGGTCTTTTAATAGTTTCGTTAAACCTTAATGTATGAGTCTTATTTTACATTTCATATATATATGTATATATTATATATTATATTATATTATTATATATATATATATATATATATATATATATATATATAATTTAATTTAGATAATTTAATAAGAGAAAAAGTTCAAATCGTTGCGACAAAAATTTACTTACTAACTTTTAAACGTTTAGATATTAGCGTTTAAATTGTTCATCATATATAAAAATAAAAGGTTAGTTCTTTTCATTATTTTATCATGTCATTTATCTCTTGTTAACAGTCATCTATGAAATGTTATACGGAAGAGATCTTCGGACCAGTTCTTTCTTGCATGTTCGCCGATACTTTGGACGAAGCAATCGATATTATCAATAAGAATCCTTATGGGAATGGTACTGCCGTATTCACTAACAATGGTGCAACCGCCAGAAAGTTTGTTGATAGAATCGAAGCTGGTCAAGTTGGCGTGAACGTTCCTATTCCAGTTCCATTGCCTATGTTTAGTTTCACCGGTAATAAAGGATCCTTTCTCGGGGACAATCATTTCTACGGGAAATACGTAAGATAAAAATATTGATTTATTAAGTATCTCCTTCTCTCTTTACGATTTCAATTAAATAATCGACGATTCTAATTTTAGGCTGTCAATTTCTACACACAAACGAAGACGGTAACACAATTATGGCGGTCAGGAGACGCGAGTAACATCGCCTCGTCAACAGCAATGCCAACGATGCAATAAATATATCAGTCAGTCGATGAAAAGAAATTTTTTCATTAATTCTACGCTTATTGAGTCTTCCAAGAGATAAAGATCATCATTCATAGTTCCTACAATTTTTACTTTCTACAAGATCTTATATACGATAAAAGATATCGATCGACGTTGACTCGTACCTGTACGTCATCAAACTCACTCTGCTATCTTTAAATATCATCTACGATACATCTATTGTATTATAATATACTATAGATATATTTTTTTATCGAAGAGAAGGTAATAAAATTACGTTTATCTTATCATTTAATTAAGCCTAGATCTATCACGTGTATTTTTTAATTGAATAGAAAACTTTTGAGAAAAGATAATCGTTGTCTTTCTTTTTTTTTTTCGTGTTATACAGAAACTATAATTTTGTAACGTTAAGTTTTAGTAAAAAATAAAAAGAAAAAATAATAATAAGCTGAAGAAACTCTTTCTCTTTCTCTCTCTCTCTCTTTCTCTCTCATTTTGTCGTCCATGAACCTTTGTGCCCTTTTCCTCGTTGTCAATGACGTTTAAATTGTATCCCATTTCCGGTAGTTCGTCGATAACGCATGCGCTTTAACATGGTGTTGCTTGACCCCCCTTTCTTCCTTCGCATCTGCGCATTTTCCAGGCCCGAGGAGAATTTCCCTCACAGCCGACGAGGCTGTGTTCTCCCTGCGTTCCCAAGAATCGTCGCGTAGCTTCGTCGAGCGAACGAGAGCCAACGAACTTCTCCTCTACGACTAAGTACATCTCTTTTCGCATTTCTTTACTCGTGAGTATTATATACGATTATCCTATTTAATCTACGTAGATGATAAATTTTCTTTTTACCATTGCTTTCATTTTTTAAAATCTAGACGACATCTTTGTCGAATTTTCTCTGTTAACATATCGACGCGAAGGTGGTCTCTTTCTATAAGGGTAAGAGAGGAAAAGAGAGAGAGAGAGAGAGAGAGAGAGAGAGAGAGAGGAAGAGAGAGATAAAGCAGAAAGAAAAAAAAAAAATAGAAATCATCTAATGAATGATATTTATCATGGAATTTTAATCGTAATATCGAATATTGTTTTTTTTAATGAAATCCGGATATTTACCGATCATTGATCATACAAACCGACGTATCATAAATCTTCAAGAATACAAATGGTTCCTTTTATCATTTCCGATATCTTTGCTTAACTTCTGCTTTCCGTATCCTTTCCAATTTGACACAGATAAACGTATAAATATATATTATCGTTAGTAATAATCTTTCGGTATAAAAAATAAAACGATTATGACGATTAAAATAAATTATGAAAGGATCTTTTTCTTTTTTTTTTTTTGCAGGCTTAATTTTTCCTCGCAAGAATGTACAAAATCGTGAAAAAAGGCGATGCCAGTCTACAATACACGATCCTACCACAAAGTGATCAATTCACTTCGAATGGATTACCACATACAACAACGATGATTAACGCGAACAGAAAATCTCGATCGAGAATCATCAAGTGTACGATATGTATGCTTTTGCTGGTCGTATTGTCGTGCGTTGCGACGCCATTCTTGATCAATCAGAACGATCATAATCTCTTTGCCGGTACGATACTGGTTATGGGTAGGGTCGGCTACGAAACAACAACAACGACGACGACGGCGACGACGGCAACGGCAACTGCGACGGCGATGACGACGATGACGACGACGATGACGAGTAGCTCGTCGATGACCAGTAGCACGTCAACGACCACCGAAAACGCGTTGAAAAGTGATAAGGTCAGCGAAGAAGAAGAGGAAGAAGAAGAAGAAGAAGAGGAGGAAGAAATAATCGAAAAGAATAGATACCAAGTTCCAATCACGACGACGAGGCCAAGGACAACGACCATGATGACAACGTCGACTAGTGCTTCTTTAAAAAATAAAGATTTTAACGATCAAACGATGTCGATCGATTCATTCAGGAATGACGATTTTGAATCTGCCGATACTATATCTCCAGGTACATATTTGTATATATATATATATATATATATATATATATATATATATATATAAATGTATATTTATATTTATACGAATGTTGCTCGTTAATATTAGGAATAGTATAAAACAGAAGATTTTTAAGTAAAATAATCATATATATTTATTTATTTATTTATTTATTATTTCAAAAGGTTTATTTGATCAATTTTATCGTCACTCTTTGTTTCTATAAACGATATCACAGAATTATATCTCCAATTGAACGTACATATATATATGTGTGTGTATATTGACGTGTTGCTCGTTAATATTAACTCTTTGAGTTTAATATGAAGAAATTATTTGATTTGAATTTAATTTAATGAAATTGGAATAAGTTTTAAATATTTTTCTGCATGTCCTAACACGATATATCGTATCTAAAAGTATAAATTTACTTAATATTATTTCATATCTATCGAGGAGTTAGACTCGTCATTTTATATTTTATTAAAGGAAATGTATGTAAATGACATCAATTTAAGGAAATTTAAACGTAACAAGATCAATCATATAATTCTTCACTTATCATTCATTCGGAAGATTTTATTTTGTTACTTTTATTATCGTAGTTTATTTTTACAAATAATTTCACAGCACTACCGACAACATATTACCAGGTACGTACGAACATATATATATATATATATATCCGCGTTTATATCAAGATCTACAAAAATTTATAGTATAAAAGGATCAGTTATAAATATTCACTCATCATTAAACAGATTGTATTTTACTCTCATAGAGTTTATTACTCTACTGTAAACGATCCTTTTTCTTTCTTTACAGTAGTTCTATCATCATCATATCTCCAAGTACATACGAATATATAGGTATATCATATGTATGGTCTATGTAATCTTCTATAGATACATAAACGTGTTGTTTGCTAATCTGAGCTCGATAAAATATCGATTTTTATCAATAAAATAGTAGAAAGAATAACGTAGGGATTTAAAAGAAAATATCTTAAATAATTTATAAATATTTATTTATTTAGTTAATAATAATATCTGCTTCATTTTCAGAAGACACTGTTATGGAGGAAGCAAAAATTCCGACTGATTCGTCGATAAATACACGACAAACGAGTTCTTATTCGAGTTCTCAATCTTCCTCATCCTCGACTTCATCCTCGGAATCCTCAAAGTTCTTGTTAAGCAGCATCGAACCTTCAGAAATGACGAAAACATCGTCTGGTATGGCTAGGATGGGAAAGATGCCACGAGTGACCTTGAAGTTACGAGAGAACGAAACGATACCACAAATGTATATGAAAGCTGGTATAGCCTCCTATAAAAAAGGAAATATTACAACGAGCGTTCTTGCACATGGATTAAGTCTAGAAGGTTTGATCTTTAAAACACCAGAAGGAACGATCAAGCCATGGACACAAAAATGGTTCTTTTCTGATCCTTCTTCAGATTTTCAATGGAAGGTCAGCTTTATCTGTCTTTATTCTTTTTATATTTATATATATTAATATTAATACTTTATATATATATATATATATATATATATATATACATATTATACTTATTAATGTTTGATTTTGTACTCGTAAACTCACGATAAAATAATGGAGTTTATGTTATTAATACAAAAGTAATAATTCGATATGATGAAATCGTTCGGTAGAACAATATTCGACATAAATAATACTAATGAAAATTGAAATTTGTTTTTACGCATATAATTTAATTAGCTTAGTTTATTTACTTATAATTTAATCGGATTATTTTATTTCATAAATTCAATTAATCAAATATTCCAAGAATGACGATTTTATAAAATTTTTTTTTGTATATATATATATACATATATGGAACAGATATATGGAACAATAATTTTTATTGATTTTAAATATCTCGTAATTTTATTAAACGCTCGTGACACTTTTCATTGATGTCCCCTGCAAGGTACTAACCTTTTGAAAATAGGACAATGTTGAATTTAATCGTTCGTATTATTGGAATACTAATCTATTCTATAAGGATTACAGAAATCGATCGAATTCTATTCATAATGGCTTTGTCATCTCGCCGTCCGTTCCATCTTGCATCCATATTATTTTCTCTGGTTTGACCCTTTTCACTTGGATATATAGATAGATAGATAGATAGATAGATAGATAGATAGGTACATAGATGATTATCGATAATTGGATTATCTAGTGCATTTATTCATTAAATTGGTCGTACGATTTCAACAGGTGACTTTAAACGGATAGATACGTTTGACAAAAGATTTCAACTCGAATTATTCTTCTTATACAAGATAGTTACAACGTCTACTACTTGTTTCTTAAATAAGAGATAAATGCGTTAATTAATTAAAACCCTTGTCATACTTCGAGCAACGTTAAATATTGTCGAGCATATTTTCTTTTTTTTCTCTTTTCTATTTTTACTTTCGGCTTTTTTCTTCTTTGCGTTTTACGCAACGTTTGTAAAAACAATATATCGTAACATATAATTATCTTACAAAAATAACGTTAAGTTTATTTAGCTCGTATTAAAATTCACAGAATTTCATCGAAATAGTCGGGCAAACATACTATAATATTCCTGGAATGAGAACGATCAAATTATTAATTATTCATTAAAGAATTAATTATTCGTTTAAGAGCGAGTCTTAACGAGAAAAAGAAATCTTACTAAATATCTTTAGTTTTTAATAATAAAATTTAATCGTCATAGAAAAATCTTAATTACCTCTTTTTTTTCCCTTTTTTTTTTTTTTTAATTATCATCATAATATTTCTTATATTTATTTGTTAATGTCGGAGATACACTGATACTCTGGTCTCTTTTTTCTTCTTCTCTTTCTCTTTCTCTTTCTCTTTCTCTTTCTCTTATAGAGAAAAACAGGTTATCGATCCTAGCTTTCGTATCCTAGCCAAGGAGCAATACATTTGAAATTCCGGAAGATGTTCCCCCTAAGGAATTTCGAATTCGATTTTAGCGAAAGTCTTAGAGTATTCTCAACTCGCGTTCACTTCCAAAGCTATTAATTTAAAACACTCGTATATATCGATCCCATTGCAGCAGACATTTAAACAGTCACGTTCGGTACGATCGATAAACACGACAGGTGAATCTAAAAACGGACGAGGAAATAGCATCCATTTCTTATTTTCTTTAGTATGGCCTCCATTGGGATTCCGTTATTTCCTTCGGTGAAAGATTGGAACGCGTAATATCTCGAACGAAACATTCCTCCGATAAGAAGAAGTCTTCGTCTCAATAACGTCATCATATTTTTTTTTCTTTTCTCTTTTTTCTGGTTTCCTTTCTCTTTTTTTTCTTTTTCTTTTTCTCAAATCGAGAACACGATACACCATCCGATAATTAATTTCTATCTGCTAATGTCAATTAATAAAATGTAATTATATGGATTGCTTGAAAGTTCTAAATTAATTATAAGTCTGTATCATTGCGTGCAGGTATATGTAAATATATAAGTATATAAATATATAGAATGTTTCGAATAAATAGCTACGATCGTATTGGTTTGACAAACAAATTTTTTGAATAATCATTATTTCATTAAGAGATGGAAATGGTAATATGTATTGCAGCTATCTCATAAAGGATACTGTTGTCAAAATATAGAGGTCATGTCAATATTGTTTCTTTTTTCTTTTTTCTTTCTCTTCTTCGTTTTTTTTTCTTTTTCTTTTTTAATGGAAATCGATATTTTAAGTCTAACAAATGTTGTAGAGAATATCAATATGAATTTAACCTACACCCACGGTGAAGGTACTTTATACCGATATATCATCGATTTATGGCGCCTTGAAGTTTAACAAACTGTGCTATATATTTACTTATATATCTAACTATATATGTATATATATATGTATCCTAATATATAGAGGAATGGTTCGATAATTATAGCCATATTAAATTAATTCTCATTCGTTAAATCAATATGAAATTATTCGAGTGCAATGAATTAACAATGACGATATAAAATATTTCTTTTCGAATTTTCATAAACGAACCGTCCTTCTTTTATATCACGATAATTGCGTAAAATATTTAATTATCAAATGTAATTATTATCTCGAATTAAGAAGACTACCAACTTCACAGGGTTCAAATCAGATACCAGTGTCGATGTACGTCCTTCTAGCAGGATTGGCAGGATTAGCGAGTCTAAGCATCGTCTTAATGATTTACGTCCAACGAAAGGTGTTTCGACGGCAACGGCACGACATTGAGGAACCAAAAATGGAAGTACAGGAAGAAGACAAATCAACGTTATTGGGCACTGATAATCACGAGATCGAAGATAAGGAATAATTAAGAAATGATCAGGAAAAACTACGTTGATCGTTGACCTCGCGACTGAACTTTCAACTAATTTTTTAAAGGACGCATTTCTTTAAAAAGACGCACACATGACGACGATGACGATTTTAGAAAGAACGAAAGAGAGAGAGAGAGAGAGAGAGAGAGAGAGAGAGAGAGAGAGAGAAAGAGAGAGGAAGAGTATAGATTTTCTAATAACTATGTCTACCGCGTTTAGAATAATAACAGGACGAAAATGAGATTTGAATCGTTTCAATCTCTTCACTACGACGATCTTATTGAGACTGGATAAATAGTTATCGATCTTTTTCCGATATATTAGTTTAGTTATTCGTTTCGTTGGATCTTTCCACGAAGAGGACTCATTTTCTTATAACTATATTATAATGTTTTTCTATATTTTCTAAATAATAACGATTTCAATTTCCAAGAGAACGAAAGAAAAGTACATGTATATGTATATGTACGTATGTATGTAATGTACGTAGAGGATAGAGCATACGATTCCGTACAAAAAATAATGTTCGATGTGTTTTCGAGAATAAAATGAGGTAATGAGGAAGACACGATGATTAGAGTAAAAAAAATAAAAATAAAAAAAAAAAGAAAGAAAAAATAGTGAGGGGTAGGAGGGAAAGGAAAAAAAATAAGGAATATAAAAAGAGAGATTAAATGATGTCATAAGTAACGCAATAGAGCAGTAGCAGAAGAAAAAGACGGTTATAGTTTCTATTTTGAAGATTATATTTTTTTAACTTCATTCATTTCGATTTCCAGATACGCGCACGGACTTATATCTATGTCGATTAGGTGCGCTATGTGTGTATATGTATGTTATGTATGTATGTATGTATGTATGTATGTATGTATGTATGTATGTATGTATGTATGTATGTATGTGTGTATGTATGATGTGTATAACATATGTGAGAATGTGTTTGTGCTTCGAGTGTGTGTATTTGTTGCGTGTACGCGTGGGTGTGTTCAATGACGCCCATCTTTTCGTATCTCGTAGCAGATGGATCGTAAAATAATTTTTTTCTTTGCCTCCTACGAATCTTTCGCGAGATTTTTTACGCGTTTTATAATCGATGAACGAATGAACGAACGAACGAACAAAGATATGGGATACATGTAGTACGAATACACACATACACACGCTCGGAAGCATACGCGTACGCGCATGCATACATATATACACATAAACGTATACGCGGACATATGTATATCAATACTCCTATGAATTTTACGCGAAATGCTTCGCAAGGGGCACATGAAATATTTGTATTACGATCGTCGATTTCGAATACGAAAAGTCGGCCATCGTTTACTAAACTCGTCACTTCGTATATGTATGTATAACAAATAGGGTGCTTCGTACATCTACTCGATCGTTAAAAAATAAATATATAAATAAATAAATAAATAAATAAATAATAAAAATAAAAAAAAAAATAAAAAAAAATATTACGAACGCCATGCTTCTCGACGAACGTATGAAAGGATCATTTTAAAATACGTATATGGTATATTCATGCGTATATATATATATATATATATATATATATATGTATATATATATATAAACACACATATACATATATATGTATGCGACGTATACTCTCCTGTGATTGATTGTTTTGATGAGTGTGAATGTATGGTGTGTATAATTTATATACATATATACGAGTATTCTAGTGACGAGATAACAGGTAACGAGAAAACGTTTCTTCAATTGCTTTTCCAACATGACCGAACGAACAAACACTAGCATTTTTTAAAACAAAAAGAAAAGAAATACAAATAGAAATATGTATATATATATTTCTATATATATATATATAAAATATATGAACATAATATTTTGATTGGTAATATAGAATGGACAAAGGGCAATCGATTCTCAGTACTAATCTCGTTGCAAACCTAATTAGCTTAGGTAGGCAAAACAATTGTGTGTACATATATATTTAATTAACATTAACGTTGTACGTATATCTCGATATCGCGCATTATTGGAGCACGGTGCATTTATTATCGGGGAGGATCTGGATCGGCCGATGGAATTAGCTGATTAGGGGCCTATGAATGTATACAAAAAGAAAATAAAACATTAAAAAAAAAAAATAATACCAGAAACCTGTTAAAAAACAAACAAAGAAAAAGATGTCGGTAACCATCAGAAGTTTTCTACTTTATCGAACGATGGTAAAAAGGAAGAAAAATAAACGACAAAAACGGGAAGATCACCTAAATACCGTTCGTCGATAAAATAGATATTGTTGTTATCTCTCTCGACTATGAAAAGGAATTACATACCGAGTACGAAGCTTCGCTTCGTCGCGTGTTCGCCACTATTTTTGTAGTAGAGGTCGAGACACGAAGGGGAACGTTGCGTGAGAGTATCAGTACGGCTCGGGCTTTAGTCGGATCGAGCTCTGGCCTCTACTTTCTGTTCTCTCCACCTCGCTGCATCGTGTAAGTACGTAAAGCCGAGGACAATTTTTTGAATCGTTAGCGAACGAAAGAGAATTGTGATGACGTATTCGTGATTAATTACTATTATTTCTATTTTATTCACGGTTTTAAGAGGGATATAAGAGGGGAAAAAAGAAAGGAAAAAGAAAAGAAGAATCCCACGGAGTTTACAAATCGAAAGCTATTGATCATTCGAAAACATTCGACACCCTTAAAAAAGAAAGAAAATGATTATTATTCTCGTTCGTTTCTCAAAAGATTTATAACATCTTTTTTTCAAAGGGCCGAGGGCCCATCGTTCTAATAACCCTGACACCACATTCAGAATGCAGGGATATCTGGTTAACCCTTGTAAAGGTATCTATATGATAAAACAGTCGATAATAAGGGACGGTTATGTCGTGATGCGCTATTACCGATCAGTCAAAGGGGTCAAAGGCAAAAGTGCCTTCCCACCGTGATTCTCTTAACGTAATTGCGCATTATCTTTTACATAACCAACAACGTTGAAATTTTCATTGTTACATATCCTCGGTTATTTAAATTAATTACGTTTCTTCGCTTATTCGTGGAAATATACGAGTTGATTATAGTTAATAGTCGTAAAAACATTAATGCGTATTTTATTATACGTTAGAATTTCACAAAAAATTCATTGATAAAAAGATATGACTTTAAGTACTCGTGTCTCGTAAATCTCTTATAAGACAACTCTCTTTCTCTCTCTCTCTCTCTTTTCTCTCTCTCTCTCTCTCTCTCTCTCTCTTTTCTCTCTCTCTATCTCTCTCTCTCTCTCTCTCTTTCAATGTTCTCGTCAAACTAACGCAGAGGGATTAGCGAACGACTGACGATGTGAGGCGCTTCGTGATGCGCCAAAAGAATGACGCACCGAAGTGGGAGCTACGTTATACGTTCGAATTTGGTGAGATGTAGATGAGTCTCGTTGTCTCTCGGTCTCCCTATGACACGTGTTTGTTCACCATTCGATGACGCGACGAAGCGACGAGAGAAGCTTCATGTCACTCTCGATGCAAATCATGCATCGATCATTTTAAACACGAACACGTTTTCAAGTGTTCGAAATTCGAAAAAGGAAAAAGAGAAGAAGAAAAAGATGAAGGTGCTGCTACATACTCGATTTTAATTATTTGTTCTCTTCGATAACAGACGAATATATAGGAAAAATATTTATATCTATATATATATATATATATATATATATATATATATATATATATATTTCGTCACGTATCTATTCTTAAGATTAAGTTGTTGATCAAATCTATATAGATAATATGTTACTCGTTGTATTCCTAGTGTTACGATCAACCTTAATCGGTCATTAACTCAATTTTTTCCCCACGTTTAGTTACGTATATACATATCATATGCATACATACGTTAGTTACGAGTTACAATAGGAATAAATACAATTTTTAGTAATATCTTTTCTTGGCCGTGCATAAACCTTCGATATAATAACATCGTTACGGATCGTGGCAATTTTTATTTATTTATTTATTCCTTTTTTTTTTTTTTTGCCAATTAACGTTGTATCGTTTGATCTAACAATGTGATAAAAATAGAGTCAGGATCTTAACTTTGTTATATACATGAATAATCGATTGTCTCTCTCTCTCTCTCTCTCTCTCTCTCTATCTCTCACGATTTATCTTTTCTCGAATTTCTTTTCTTTTTCATTCCTTTTGACCCTGAACTGGTTTTCTTGGACACTCGAAGGAGAACTCGTTCTCTAGTTGGATAGAAACAGAGTTTTCATTAACGTTTATGGAAATGTCTGAACGATTGCATATATATATATATATATATATATATATATATATATATATATATATAAACAATTTTTAATGATAATACATACTTTGCTTTTATTTTTATTATTTTCTTGATATAATAGAGTGATATCAGATACGACAATATATCATCGACAACGTTTGTCTTCACTTTCTAAACAGTTTCAAATTAATCGATTCGATTATTGACCACTTAAGAAAAAAATTTCTTTCCTCTTCTCTTCGTTTCTTTTTTTTTTTTGTTTTTTTTTCTCTAAAACGATCTCTTATATATCCTTTTGAATACAAGATAACACAATTGGAGGTTCGTGTTTCAAAATAAGACAATTGTCTTCTTGATTATCTAACTTCTAATCCAATCTAATCATTACCTCTTTTACGTATAATGTACGGAAATATACGTCCTTTGGGACGTAAATACTCAATAGTTTCTTAGAAAGAAATGAATGGAATAGGTTGGACAATGATCACTGAATTCATTATCTTATATATATATATATATATATATATATATATATATATATATATATATTACTTTTCTTTCTTTTTTGTTTTCAAGATCTTGTATTATGTTTACGAAAATATGGAATTAACCTTTTAAAGATAGCGGTAAATGTTTTTTATTTTTCGAGATTAACTTGCTTGACTAATGATGTTTATTATTATCTTTTTAGTAACCTTCCGCGAAAAAATTATCATAAAAGTAATTATCATAACTGATATATATATATATAATATATATATATATATATATATATATATATATATATAAAGTGTTCGTTCATCAATGTCTAAATAAATATCTTGCAATTATTAGAAATTACAAGAAGATTTCTAAAGAGAAATTTACACTACACAAAAACAGATATATATATTTACACGTTTAATTTTTTCTATACGCACTTTATGAACCAGTTCAGAGCCACGCAAACTTCTAATATTTACAAGAGATGTTATTTTTAATATCATATGTGAATCAAATCAATCAGATATAGGCGCAATAAAATCGAGAAACGGTATCGAAGACAAGAGCCTTTCAAATGGCAATTCAAATACAAGAAAAATAGTCGACATTTTGAAATGGTGTAAGAATATTAAACAAAATGGATCGTCGTTACGACAGCAATAATACAAACTTCATACTTTTATTTTTCTGTTTTTAATTTTTTAATAAGACATTTGTAATTCTATTCTTATACAACATTTTGTTTTTATTTCTTTTCGTAAAACATATCGGCAGGCGGAAAAAGAACTGAAAAACCTTGTATACATAATATATATATACATACACGTGTATATATAATACGTATGATGTTGAAACTTGATACAAATTTCGAATTAGTTTTATCTAAGCCATAGTACGATTGATTGATGAAAGGACGAAGCCATAAAACGACTTTTTCCTAGGGTCCATTGCGGTTTCTTATTTTTATTATTCGAAGTAACACAAGCTTGCTGTTAATTTAATTACACGCACACACTAGACATTACGATCTCTATAGTAAGTCGAGAAAATCATATGGTGACATGCTCGAAAAAATATGTGCGGTTCGTAAACATTATTTATACATACATCTTATACATGTATACATAATACTCATATAAACATTTATATTATATATATATATTAACAAGCATTACGTATAACGAACGAATTAATCGTATGCAGAAGAAATATGCATCCTAATTAGACTTGATATTTTACGATATATTAAAAATAATTTTAATGGCGATCATTTTGAATATTTAAATATCTATATAATTATCATGATTTAATATTAATTACGAGTAACATTTACGAGAGCATTTTTTAGATAATTTAAATTATCTTTAAAGCGAAGTACAATCGGTAGACTCATTTAGATAACTTTTCCATATTTGTGTCAATGACAGAATATAGTTGTAAAGGATAAGTTATACACGTTAGAAGGAAAAGAAAAAGAGAAAACAGATATACTTGAATATTGTTGACTTATACGAAGGAAAGACATGTATGTATTCACCAAGGAAAGTTTCAATGATGCAAAGAATGATTACGTCGTAAATGATTTGTGCTTTTTTTTTTGTTTTCTTTTTTTCTTTTTCTTTTTTTTTCCTCATACATTTTACATTGCAAAAAGATCTAATAGTATTTATCTTGATCATTTTTCTTTTCTCTATGATATGATAAAATACTTGTAGATACTCGTCTAATTTTACACGCTACAATATAATATCTTTATAATATTATAATTCGATTTAACGTCGAATCTCGGGCTTTCGATCGAAGGGTAAAAGGTTAACAGTACGTGCGATTAGTTAGAAATAATAATTGCGTAAGCTAATGGCGAAGTTCGGCTCTAATTGCGTGCTTCAAATAATATATCGATTTCATGAAAGATTAGAATTTGAATTTGGCGCGCTTTATTTCACATACACACACATTCAACGATGTCAAAGGCCGGACAAAATCGTTTCTGTAGTCTTACTAGAGAAGCAAATACATTCGGATCAAAGTCCTCTCATCGATGATTCTTTTGTATTGTTACGGAATTATTTGTTTTCTTTCTCCCCTTTCTAGACGATAACAGATCAATTTGGAGCATTGACAATTTCGTATTATAATGAGGGAAGAGTCATAACACTAACGATAAGCGATTTGTTATTTCTCTTCTTTACTTATCCGATATATTCGAATTTATTTGATTTCATTTTTTACGTTACTCGATATATATAAATACGTTCTTTTTTTCTTCAGATAAATCAAAAGTTTTATTTTTTAATAAAAAATATTGTAATATCGGTGGTTATATATCGTTTTACAAAATACTAAGGAAATGATAACGGAATGAAGATATAATCATGTTTTTTTCTTTTTTCTTCTTCCCACGTGACTACGTAATATATAACGTATACATATCTAGAGGAAAAATGAAATTGGAATTCCCGCGAGAAACGAGAATATGGTTCAAGTCGTCATTTTCCATTAACTCCGTATACGTTGAAATTATTAAAAAATACAACGAAGAAAGAGTCTATAAAACGAGTTTTACGAAGGAAGGAGATAAAATGGGAACAGGGGAAACAAATTTTAGAAAATTGAATTTGACCGTTCAGAACGATGATGAAATAAAAGAAAAAAAAAAAAAAGAAAAGAAAAAGCAAACAAGAAAAAACAAACAAATAAATTCACGGATATGCTTCGATATTAATTCAAGTAACGATATTAATTCAACGATGTGAAATTTGATCGAACGATAAATTTTGATTGAAAATGTCGATTAATTCGAGGGTACCGCGTTATCAATGTGGGGTAATTAGATATTCTGAAAGCTGCGCAGTAACATTGAACTCATGGTGGGATTGAGAAGGATAAGGTAGGGGAAAACTAGGACTACCCCATTCGCCCGAAATGCTTTTGCATAAATGTCATAGTCGGTGTACGTAACGGAATAGTTTCTCTTTAGTCGAATGAACAAATCAAGAATTCAAGAAGATTAAAAAATTTTTATTCGATAATTATCAAATAGGTATGTACATAGGTGGCAAAATTTTTTTTTTTTTATCAACATTTTGTTCCTCTTATCTTACGTTATCGTACGATCTATAATTTTTTTCTCTGTCATATTTTTTTCTTTTCTTTTATATGTTTTTCCTTTATATAACACAAATTTACAATTTGATTTGTATCTACTCGTTTTACCGTACGATATATATGTACGTACCGACAAACGACATTTAAATTAGAAACTCACACCCACGCAATATTCAAATCGAAACGAAGGGCATGAATCTATTTTGACTATGCCAATTTTCTTACTTACAGAGATCTCTTATTAATATGATCGTACAAAATTTGTCAATATTATCATTCGCTATTATCGATTATCTTGAAATAATCGAACCACTTATAAATTTCTCTGTAGAAAGTTTTCTATAATTTCCTTTCTTTTTTATTTTATTTTATTTTTTTTTTTTTTGATTATTTAAATCAATAAATTGATCGATATAAATAGGAAAGACGAAGAAAAGTATCTCGAGTTTATCGAAAGAATGATTAGGCAGACATGTAAATAACGCATATTATCAGACAAAAACAATAAAATTGCAAATTGTCGACCGTCTCCCGAGCAAATTCATAGTCTATAATACATTACGTAATGATAGTAGACTACCATGAAATACATAAGCCAACGAAAGAGACTGTTAAAGTACTTTGTCGTCTGACAATAAACATCGTTAATGAACCGATAAAAAAAAGAGATAGAAAAAGAAAGAGAAAAAAAAGGAAGTTCAAAAATCCTTACATTACATTCTCATCTATTCTTGTTTGTTTAGATAAAATGGAATAATATTGTAAGTTGCGTCGAGAATATATAGAGCTTATCATCGGTTATTTGTCTTATCGAACTTAAGACTTTATAGTCATAAATTTCTTCATCCAATGAAACTTCAATGATTAATAATTTTAAATTAATGAAATCGATTATTTTCTACTGTAACCATTGATCATCCTGATGCAAAATTCTATAATTAATATCTTCTCTTTTTTTTTTCTTTCTTTCTTTTCTTATGACTGATATTCACCATTAAATGTTTTAATAAATTATTAACATTTGGATAACATATTCGTTATTATTATTTGTATTATTATTATTATTTTTGTGAAAGGTAAAATGCAGAAAGGTCATTGATCGTGAATGCTCTGAATTTTTTTTTCTTTTCTTTTTTTTTTTTTTTTTATTATTATCAGATATAAATATAAATCCTTTTCCTAGATTTCCTGGATTATCTCTTGACGGCTGTAAATTATGTTCGGCACTTATGACATTTAATAACTTCGGATAGGATAGACTAAACTCTGAACATATGGTCCGAATGGACAACTTTAATTATTATGAACGACCATGCGTTATTGTTTTGATAAAGTACTGATAAAAGTTTAACGAGAGCATAGTTCTTTCCTTAGTCGATTAATTTTTTTTCACAATTAATTTTCTGTTTTTCTGTTTTATTTTTTTTTCTGTTTTTGTTTTTGTTTTATTTAGATATCCGTCATCCATCATCGAAGTAGTCCCCTTGTTATTAATAAACATTTAAATACGATACAACTTTATAAAAAGAAAAAAGTGTTCGACAAGAGAATAAAACGTCTTCTGTTAAATAAAAAGAAAAAAAGAAAAAAAAACAGAAAAAGGAGAAAAAGAAAATGCCTTAAAAAGAGAGAAGAAATATTGAATGAAAAATATTGGAGTTTGTAACACCGGTTTCTTTCTTTTTTTTTTTTTTTTTTTTTCCCAATAAATAGGTGAATAAAACAAGAAATTGGAGAATAACAATCATCGATAGATATCGAAGTTATAACATTTACAACGAATAACTAGAAACGTTCAAAAATATATCTATAATCTATAAGAAAGTTCAAGTTATCGAAGATGCAATCGATAAGAGCCCAGCAAGCCTTATTAAGGCACAAAACGATACTACAAACATGGAGAGTCAGCAAGAATTTATTCGCCAGCGATGTTCAGTACAAACCTATAAGAAGCGTTTTGGTCGCAAATCGAGGTAAGTGATTTAATTTCTTTAGAAATAAAAATAAAATAATAAGCAAAAATAAAAGTAAACGGATAAAGATTAAATTAATTAATGATAGAATAAAGAAAAGAAAAGAAAAAAAAAAAGAAAAAAAAGACAAGTTTAATCGGGTTGAATTGACCTAAAAAAATAATTTGATATTGTTCACTGGCTTTGACCGATCGAAAATCTTTGGCTTCATTACAGTAGAGTTATTTAGCTCAATACACTTGGCAACCAATCCAACAAACCGATCCAAAAAAAAATGGTAATCCCTCGCAAATATCTAACTTATTTGACTAACGCACGATAACGCGTAAGCCTAAAATCATGCACCATACGATCACGAGTCCATTCACGATAAGAGTGACGAATATTGATTCAATCTGACGTTAATTCAACAAACGACCATTCATATTATCTCTTTAAATAATCCAACTTAATTATCGTGAAAGTATTGCTTCGATCGGCCTGAACTTTGATTAATTATTAATTAAAAAAAAAAAGGATGTTTCCTCAGATGATAGATAAGATCGCAATACGCGTAATGGAATCCAAAAGCTAATTTTCGAAAGTAACATTTATCTCTGATCGATGATTCTAAATCGCAATTTGTTTTTCTTTCTTTTCTTTTTAATTACTCCAATACTTTCTTCGATCGATAGATCCGTGAGATAGATAAATTTTAATACAACTTCAATGTTGCAATAAACACAAGATTCCAAAGAAAAAAAAAAAAATAAATAAATAAATAAAAAATATTCTCTGTTCTACGATTTATTTAGGAGAGATCGCCATTCGCGTTTTTCGTGCCTGCACCGAACTCGGCATTCGTTCGGTAGCTATTTATTCGGAACAAGACAAGATGCAAATGCACCGGCAGAAGGCCGATGAAGGTTACTTAGTTGGAAGAGGCTTACCGCCGGTCCAAGCTTATCTCAATATACCGGAGATTATAAAAGTAGCTAAAGAGAATGACGTCGATGCCATTCATCCAGGCTATGGTTTCCTCTCAGAGAGATCAGATTTTGCTCAAGCTGTGATCGATGCTGGATTAAGATTCATCGGACCTAGTCCGAAGGTCGTTCAACAAATGGGGGACAAGGTGAGGCCTCGAGAAAATTCGTGAATAGTTAAAGAACTGCAATTAATCCTTTAATGATTACGATTTCTTTTTCTTCTTAACAAATTTCAAAAAAGAAAAAAAGAATTATATCTTAATTATCAAGTGAATATTAAAAGCGAAAAAATTACGTAAATAATTTTATCGAAATTTACCGTGAAAAATAAATTTTCATGAACATTTGTAAAAATGTTGTAGACGAGTTGTTGTTAACGTAAAATTATATTATTAGGTGGCTGCCAGACAAGCTGCTATAGCAGCTGGAGTACCAATCGTTCCAGGAACGGACGGTCCAGTAAGGACTACCGACGAAGCCATGGAATTTTGTATGAAACACGGTCTTCCCGTAATATTCAAAGCTGCTTATGGAGGTGGAGGGCGAGGTAGACCCCAGTAATTGATAACTGTTTTTCGTTATTACTCTCATTATCGAATATTTACTATGGTTTGAGGAACGATCGAAACGTGTATTACATCGACAGGTATGCGTGTCGTCAAACAAATGGAAGAGGTTCGTGAAATGTTCGAACGTGCCTCGTCCGAGGCAAAGGCAGCTTTTGGAGACGGTGCTATGTTCATCGAGAAGTTCATCGAAAGACCAAGACATATCGAGGTACAATTACTCGGTGATCAAGCTGGTAACGTCGTTCATCTTTACGAACGCGATTGTTCCGTTCAACGTCGGCATCAAAAGGTGAGATAATCGAGATCGTACTGTTTCTAAACTAATTTGAATAATCAAATTCAAATCGATAGGTTGTGGAAATTGCACCTGCGCCACGATTGGATGTCAAAGTAAGGAATAAGATGACCGAATATGCCGTAAAGCTAGCAAAACACGTTGGTTACTCGAATGCCGGTACTGTCGAGTTTCTAGCCGACGAATCAGGAAACTTTTACTTCATCGAAGTGAATGCTAGATTACAAGTTGAGCATACGGTCACGGAAGAGATCACCGGGTACTTTTTCAACTTTCAATGATATTATATAAAAGAGATAGATGACAAGTGATTCGTCGTTATTCAATACGTTTTAGGATCGATCTTGTCCAATCTCAAGTACGTATCGCCGAAGGGATCACTTTACCTGAGCTTGGTATGACGCAAGATAAAATTGTTCCCCAAGGTTTTGCCATCCAGTGTAGAGTTACAACCGAAGATCCAGCAAAGAATTTCCAACCAGATACTGGAAGGATCGAAGTCTTTCGATCGGGAGAGGGTATGGGAATCCGACTGGACGGTGCATCTGCTTTTGCTGGTGCTATTATTTCACCTTATTACGATTCCCTTCTCGTTAAGGTATCTATAACGATTTAAAAGATTAAAAAAAAAGAAATAAATAAAAAGAGCAATTTTCTATAGAAACTCGTTTCTATAAAAGCCAGTAACAATTTCTTATTTCAACAGGTGATAAGTCACTCCGCAGATCTTCAATCGTCCTGCGCTAAGATGAATCGTGCATTACGTGAATTCCGAGTTCGTGGTGTGAAAACCAACATACCGTTCTTACTTAACGTTTTGGAAAATCAAAAATTCCTCAACGGAAACGTCGACACCTATTTCATCGATGAGAATCCACAATTGTTTCAATTTCAACAGAGTCAGAATCGAGCTCAAAAGTTATTGAATTATTTAGGGACCGTTCTCGTCAATGGACCTAGCACACCATTGGCTACTACTCTAAAACCAGCAGAAATCAAACCTCACGTTCCACAGATTGCTTTAGGTATGATATTTGAAAACGTAGCAAACTGCTTGTGCGTTTGTAATTACTATTGGAACTCTTATTCTAATTCGAAAGATTTAGAAATAAAAACGTTAATAACGATCTAGTCTCTCAAGTGGCAAACAAGTTAAAACGCTAGAGATCTACAAAGGATACGCTTTGATACGTGGGTCCATAATAAATGGGAGCATACTTTTCTTACTTCGCCTTTAGGGTGTCTGCCAGTCTCTCTCTCTCTCTCTCTCTCTCTCTCTCTCTCTATTGATCGGTAATGATCGCCAGAAGGTGATCAAGATTTCTTGTAAGGTGATTTCAACATCGTGTGAATAATATTTTCAGTTTTTGCTAATCCAAATGTTAATATCGCAAATAACATTCTATTACGACAGACACCCTATTTTTAGCCCATACAAACTGAAACATTTTGCTTTCTCTGATGGATGACTATGGGCAAATATTGGACAAATCTTTAATTGGACAAATTTTTATCACATTTTTATGTACTTATATTCGTTTGCACAATTTGCACCACGTCATCATATGCGACACTAATGCACTTTACGTGAAAGATCAATATTCGTAATACTTGTCATACTTTTCGTTCTTTTTTTTTAATATTTCTTTTTTCATTTCTCTATCTTATATCATACTCATATCATGGTATTTCTCATTTATAACTTCATTTATCTTTCTATTTTCTTTTGGATTTATTATCAAAGGAAAACATTTGTAATTAAAAAGTCATTTAAGTTCACGAGCATGCTTAATAATGAATCAACGAAAGGATACATCCAAGTTGTGCGTCCAAATTTATTTCTCGTTAAAATAACGAAATCGTTAATAGTTTTCTTAATTAAATTGACCACACCTTGGATAGCCGTTAATTAGAAATTAATGGTTCCTCGTAATTTATTACACTTTATTGTTTATCGCATGCTTTTATTTTATTGTTTGGCAATGTTTTTAGACTTTGCTAAGCTTGCAGCTGCAGAGGAGAACAATGATCCAGATTCACCAGGTAGGCAAACAATACTGATTCTTTTTTTATTTTCATATACTTGTTATCAAGTATCCATTTATTATTATAGAGACTGAAGAACATGTATAGCTTGCAAAAATTATTATATAGATAATAATCTGTTAGTTTAGTTAATACACTATTGATGCAATATACTTTACAAAGATACAAGATACATTAACTACACAACAATGTGTGTCTGTGTGTGTGACCGGAGTACAAAAGAGTATCTTCTTAAAAATAGAAGTAGGTAAAAAATTATAATATAATATGAAGAAATATGTATACGTTCCTCGTACACATAAACAATTGGCACACTAAGAAGATTTTGATATTTATAATACAATTTTTTTGATATTTTTTGTGCATGCATAGGGGTTACACTTGTGAAAATGTAATTTACACGTAAACAGTGCATCTCACTTCTAGCTTACAAACATTATTATTGTCCATTTGTTGCATGAACACATATATATATATATATATATATATATATACAGCATGATCATACACTATCGTATAACTACATACAAAGCTTTAATTTGGACCGATAATACGTGTATATGTGTGTGTGTGTATACGCATGGGATCACTAAACTTTCGTTAATACCTTGATTTCAATTTTCTGAGGAAAAAAAAGAAAACAAGAAAAAGAAGAGATCATTGCTGATTAAAATGTATCACATCTTACAGGAGTTATGGACCCACCGAAAGGTTTTCGTCATATCTACAAAGAACAGGGACCAGAAGCATTTGCCAAAGCCGTTCGCCAACACAAAGGTGTGTTACTGATGGACACGACATTCCGTGATGCTCATCAATCTCTCTTAGCTACTCGCGTCCGATCTCACGACCTTCTAACGATCTCACCATTTGTGGCACATAAATTCAACAAACTCTACTCTTTGGAGAACTGGGGAGGTGCAACCTTCGACGTAGCGTTAAGATTTTTACACGAATGCCCGTGGGAACGTTTGGAAGATATGCGTAAAGCCATTCCCAATATTCCTTTCCAAATGTTATTAAGAGGTGCTAATGCAGTCGGTTATACGAATTATCCGGACAACGTTGTCTTCAAATTTTGCGAATTAGCCGTACAAATGGGCATAGACGTTTTCAGGGTGTTCGATTCGTTGAATTACATGCCTAACTTGATCATCGGTAAGACTATATTCTTTTTATGAAAGATATCTTTGAATATTTTTTTTTATTTTATTTGTCTTTTTCTTTCATGAACTATAGCGATTAACGAATTAAGATCTTTTTCAGGAATGGAAGCAGCTGGTAAAGCAGGTGGAATCGTAGAAGCTGCTATCTCATATACAGGAGATGTCAGCAATCCAGAACGTAAAAAGTACGATCTAAAATATTACACCGATTTGGCGAGTGAACTAGTCAAAGCTGGCACTCACGTCCTAGCGATCAAAGATATGGCAGGCCTTTTGAAACCAAAAGCTGCGACAATGCTGATCGATGCTATTAGGCAAAAAAATCCTGACGTGCCGATTCATATCCATACTCATGATACCGCAGGCGTCGGAGTTGCATCGATGTTAGCTTGTGTCGAAAGTGGAGCCGATGTTGTAGACGTTGCTGTTGACAGCATGTCTGGAATGACCAGTCAACCTTCTATGGGAGCTGTTGTCGCGTCATTGCAAGGTAAAATATTCGTAATAGTAATTTTACCTTTATGCTTATTTCTCTTTTTGAAGTCTGTTAATTTTGATACAAAACTTTAGGTACACCGAACGATACCAATCTGGATCTGAGCGATGTCTCGGAATATTCAGCTTATTGGGAACAAACGAGAACGTTGTATGCACCTTTCGAATGTACAACGACGATGAAATCTGGAAACGCTGATGTATACTTGAACGAAATTCCAGGCGGCCAATATACGAATCTTCAATTCCAAACGTATTCCCTTGGATTGGGTCAATTCTTTGAGGATGTTAAGAAAGCATATAGAGAAGCTAATCTTTTACTAGGAGATATAATCAAAGTTACACCTAGCTCGAAGGTAGTCGGCGATTTGGCACAATTCATGGTACAAAATAAACTATCCTCTGAAGATGTACTTAACAAGGCCGAAGAATTGTCTTTCCCGAAATCGGTAGTCGAATTTCTTCAAGGTGCGATCGGTGAACCTCACGGTGGATTCCCTGAACCTCTTAGATCTAAGGTTCTGAAAGATATGCCAAGAGTAAAGGGTAGGCCAGGAGCGAACTTGGCACCTTTAGATTTCGCCAATTTGAAAAAAGAATTGCAAGAATCCCATCCACATGTTACGGAAAAAGATGTTATGTCCGCGGCCCTATATCCTAGCGTGACCAACGATTACTTGAACTTTAAAGAACAATTTGGTCCGGTAGACAAACTTGAAACTAGAATTTTCCTTACGGGACCAAAAGTAGGAGAAGAATTTGACGTAACTATAGAAAGGGGTAAGACGTTAGCCATCAAAACCTTGGCAGTTGCCGAAGATCTTACGAAAAATGGTGAACGTGAAGTATTCTTTGAAATGAATGGACAATTGAGATCTGTATTCATTAAGGATAAAGAGGCTGTTAAGGTAAGCTTTCATTAAATTTATATATATATATTTTTTTTTTTTGATAATAATCCTGTTTTAATTCATTCTCATTATCTCTCAGGAACTTCACGTACATCCAAAAGCAGACAAAAGTAATAAAAATCAAATAGGAGCTCCTATGCCTGGTACCGTCATTGATATCAGAGCAAAAGTTGGTGATACGGTAGACAAAGGTGCACCTTTGATCGTCTTATCTGCCATGAAAATGGAAATGGTAGTGCAGGCACCAAAGGCAGGAAAAGTAAAAACGATAGATGTTAGCCAAGGAATAAGAGTAGAAGGAGATGATCTTCTAGTGACCCTCGAATAAGATGAGCCAAAATTACAGAACATTCATTAGTCATTTTTCTACATAATTCGTTGCAACAGAGAATCCCTCTGCATTACATTATTTTCATAATACATTTGACAAATTTTACCAATCACAGACTATCAAGTATCGAGGCACGTTTTCAAATATAAAAAGAATATATATTATTTTACACATTCTTCTCTTCTTTTTCATCTTTGTTAGAATATTTATAATTTTAATAATGCTATAATAGCACAAAATTTTTAATATATATATACACATATAAGTCTTTATAATTCAATGCTGCCTAAAATGTCAATTTATATTAGAGATATATATATATATGTTTTATAAAATATTCACAAAACAAAAAGAATTGGTTGCACGAAAGTAATAGATCTTTTATATTCCAATACATAAAAGCTATAAATGAAAGCTCGAATTCATTTGTTGGTTCATTACTAAAATGTATCGTACAATAGTAATTTTAGTAACCTCACAACAAATAGAAATATAAAATTTAGGAAACAGGATAGTTAGATTTTATATATATAAAGATCAATTATCTATATTTAAAATTGTGTAAAAAAACAATAACTATTTTTCTCAATCTAAAACAGTTCTAGCAAGAAAATATCAGTGACTCCTGAGTTTTTGCCATAGGCTTTATTTAAATTGTTATTTCAGACTATATGTACATACGTCGTATCTATCCTGAAAGTTGTCAATGATTAACCACCGTCATATTCTCTGGTTTCACTGATAATTGTATATATAGCCATAAGTGAATATAAGTTTTTAGCTTGTACTTGTTATAAATGTATAATTGTATTTGACAAAAGGGCTCCGTTATTGTGCTAGTTAAAGTAATTATAATATTTTAAAGCTGCATATTATTCATAATAAATGTATGAAAAAGGAAAAAAAAAAAAGAAACGGATCATTTTATATACAATCATCAATTTTATATAGAAACATTGCTGCTTCTTTAACAATAATTGCAAACAAAAGCAAGTTTATAACGATGTTGGAATTTATCAAAAACTTGAACATTTTTTATGAAATAATAAACAGCTGATACGTATGTGAATTTATCTTCTATATATTATTGAAAAAGTTTAAAAACAAATTTACATACGTACTTGATGAAGTCATTCGTCGAATGTTTCTTTTTATTTCTCGTGACTAAATGGAATGATGGTTCGATCTTAAAATTTTTATAGCAAAAATATCACTTGTTCCGATCAATAAAAGATACGCTTATACACACGTTTCGCATTAATTATTGCCACAATATATATATATATATATATACATATATATATATATATATATATACATATATATCACGTTAATTATTGCCACGATTGGAACGAATTGTCGAGAAAATTTAAAAACGATTTTCCCACCGTTCTTAATTATTTTTAAAAGATTATCTTACACCATCTGGCGGTACTTTGGAAGAACTAAAGCTATTATATTTATTTATAAATGTACATACACATGCACACACACACACACACACACACACACACACACACACACACACACACACATAAATTACTTTCACGATTTTCTTCGTTTAATTAATGTAAACTTGAAATTCTTTCTATTTCTGAATGCTTAACGCGTACAAAAAATTTAGAAAAGTTTTAATAGAAGGGAGCTACAATATTAGAAGAAACTACAAACTACTATCCGTCAGTTTCATGGATACAGTCGACGTGTCAATGTCGAAGATAAAAATTGTATCTGTCGTGTGTATCAGTGACGGAAGTTGTGTAGGCTTTTTTGATTATTTAAAAGATCACTTTTATACAAACAGGTATTTAAAACAGAATATTATTAAAAGAAATCATTCAAATAATGTATATTATCGATATAACAATCATTTCTTTCCAGAAATGAGTATCAATCCAATGAAATGGAAGACCAAAAATATTGTATATACCATAATAATCATTTTTACGTTTTATTATCTTTTTATTCATAAGAAAACTAATCGAACGCAGATCGTAGGTATCGTCAATAATACCCATCCAATTTATGTATGGGATTTTGTAGCAGATTTTAGTAACATGAAATTATTGAATCCACTTATGTACGTACCTTAACGTTATACTATTCTCAATAAGAAAAAAAAAAAAAAGGAAAGAAAAGATCAGTGTTATGAATTTCAGAGATGATTTTAATATCACTGCTGAAAGTGGAAATTACGATCACTGGCAATATTCCGTTGAATATAGCGAACATTTACGTTATTTGCCATTCGTACAAAACTTCGCTATTGGACATTATTCGATAAGAAAAGAAAACCTTGATTATTTAATAAGTTCGAATCACAATACTTGTTTCTTTGGTTTCATATGTCGTAAGTTATTTTGTTCTCTTTTTTATTTCTTTTTTATATTTTTTTTTCTTTTTCTTTTTCTTTTTTTTTTTAAAGAGAAAGAGCTATTTTTAAGGACGATCATAAAAGTCAAATAAAAATAGAAGTGTAGTCTGAGAGATAACACAGCTTGAATTATAATTGTAAAATAAGTCATTGACTTTCATAAAATCCGATTCTAAATTTCAATGATCTCGTTCAAATTTCAGTGAGAACAACATCGGAATTTAAATTCGAGATATACGAGGAAAAGAACACGAAATGCACCGAAAGCGTGGAATATCATTGTCCGATCACTATTATGCGCTTGTGCGACGAAGAAGTTAAAGCACAACGGAAGGACATAATGAATCGATTAAAGGCGGCATTTTCATCAACATGAAAAATAACACTATCGATTCCTCGATACTTTGTAACTTAATGAAATATTTTTAAAATACGCGTTTAGAGAGATTTTTCATATATACATATATATACATCGAATTCTCTTAATGATCAAACAAAATATATTTGTTAGAATAATGATGATTAACAAAATGATGATTTAAAAAAAAAAAAAAGGAAGGAAGGAAAGAAAAATGAAAAGATGACAACATCACACCATTTTCCCCAGAAGCAAAAATATGTACTATCTTTTTTCTAAGAAAAAATATAATATTTTTTTTATCAATTATCTCTGTATTATCCCACGTTTGTTATGCGCTATCAAATTTCTATGGTGATATATATATATATGTATGTATGATATGTATGTGTATATATATATATATTATTATTATTTTAGATTCGCTGAGAGAACGATATATTAAAACTAGGAAATTCTAGTAAAAGATTAGTATAGCCAACGTGAGGGCATTAAACTTCTTAATGCAATAAGCGATAAAGAAGGAGAGAGATCAACAATCGAGTTTTTGTATTTATATTCCTACTTGTTGAAATATATCGTTTACAGTATTTTATTAATATTCTATATACATTTATACCTCTGCAAGAAACATGTCCAATAAATTTGAGGCGTAAGTGAAACTATAGTGTTTCTCTGATTTCATCGTGCTATTTTCGCAAGCAACTTTTATGGAGGTTAGATTCATTTTCAATGCAAAATTACTCGAGTAAAATATTTATCATACTCGTGACATGAAGCACCAGTTGTTAGAATAATCGTGTACAAATTTCTCTTCGATATGGACTTTCAGTGCTTCGATTTATAATATCCAGTGGAATATAGAACGTGACATTTGTCAGAATAGATTGTATTGACTCGTGTTTTTATCCTTTCTTTTTTTTTTCTTTTCAAAATTTACTAACCGTGTTTTCGGAGCTTCCTCGTTTCGATTTTACAGTGTTTTCGAGTTAAAAATGATCGATTAATAGTGAATACATTATATAAATCAATTCAAATGTGTATATATATTTGAGTTGTGCCAGGCACATTATTTGTTAATAAATGAAATATGTGGTTATTATTATTTATTTATTTTTTTTTTTCATATAGATAAAAAAGGAAACATATTTTGTGAATTATGATAGTTCTTACAGATCAAAAACCAATGAAGACAGTGGAGAAGAAGAAACCCAATCAAAGGACAGTCATAAAGTTGAGAAAGATCTATTAGTGAGTAGAATATTTGCAGCTTACTTTTATTTAGTTTTACTTGCAAATTTAGATTTAGAAGTGCTTTATAAATCACTTTTTTTTTTATGTATAGCCTTCTATAGAAATAAGTCCTCACGAGCACAAATTGCAATATGCATATGCATTATGGTATAGTAGACGCAGTCCTGGTAAACAAACCAGCATACAGAGTTACGACCAGAATTTAAAATTGGTTGGTAGGTTTGCAAGTGTGGAACAATTTTGGGGTCTATACAGTCATTTAGTCAGACCGTCAGAACTAACGACACATACAGACTTTCATTTATTCAAAGTTGGTATAAAACCTATGTGGGAGGTAAGTTTTTTATCTCGACAATTATTTTTTGTGCTACTTTAAATGAAAGCATTAAAATCAATCAAGATAAATGTATACGATTAAAGTACTTTAATTTCAGGATGAGGCAAACCAAAGAGGTGGTAAATGGATAGTAAGATTAAGAAAAGGCTTGGTATCAAGATGTTGGGAAAATCTTATTTTAGCTATGTTAGGAGAGCAATTTATGGTAGGAGAGGAAATATGTGGTGCTGTTGTATCCATAAGGTTTCAAGTAAGATTAATCTCATATCTATTTTTAATTTACTTCATTCAATTTAATATGTAATATTTTTTTTTTTTTAATGCAGGAAGATATAATTTGTGTTTGGAATAAAACAGCATCGGACGTTGCAACGACGGCAAGAATTAGAGATACACTTAGGAGAGTATTACATCTTCCAGCCAGTGCCTCTATGGAATATAAGACTCACAATGAAAGTTTAAAAAATGTTCATAGGCTTTAGAGCTATGAAAATCTGACTGCGATACATTTCAACCACTTTGTGGAGATTGTAAAGGCAAGTTATATATTTTTTAGCAGATACAAGCCTCAAATGTAATTTATTTGACAATTTATTATTATACCAACAGATACTTGTGACGTGGTGGCAGTTCTGACGTTCAGAATATTTTGCAAATAATGAATTGGGCTAAACAACTGTTCGGTGAACCACTTTATTCACAAGTGTCATCATTGTAACTTATGTAAATAATAAATACACATTGCTAATGGTTGTCTGAATGCTTTTATTTAAAAATTGAAAAATTGTAACTTAATTGACTAATCAGTCTTATGAAATACTTATATTGTTAAAAAAAATTGATTTCCTCTTTAATATAAATGAAACTAATTCAGCTTGATTTGTATTATTTTTTAGAATATACAAAGATATCTTTATTGACATTTTCATATAATTCTTTTTATTAAGAATTTAAAATGGCAACCTACTGCACATAGGAAGATATTTACATATCTGTATATGAGATCATATTTTTTTGAATGCATAATTATTAAAATGATTATAGATAGAACATGTAGAAGAATTCTTGAGCTGCAAAACTAGATTATTCTATCTAAGGCTTTTTTGTTTTTGATACATAAAAAAGGATTGGTGATATATCACATATATATGCATAATGTTTATATGTCATTGATTAAAAATATAAATTGAGATATTGTAATGAACGAAAAAGAATATAAAATGGAAGAAAATAAAATATCACATTCAAAACTAAATATTGGAAGTGCTCAAAAAATAGGCTAGCTACATAATACTTGTAAACTAGACCTCCATACATTTAACAAAGATAAGACATCTAATATAAAAAAAAAATATGCATTAATTGTGCTTTCACCCCATAATCCTATTTATTGTATAAAGTCTTTTTTTTCATATAACCAGCCACAAATTACAACCTTAAGATTATAATTGTTACCATACCTGTAACAAAATTGTGTGTTATATATACTATCTAATTTATAAATACTAAGTATACTATACTTACCTAATACGAACGAAAATATTAATTTAAAATTTATGGAAAGATGGAGGTAATCAGGCACTGTGTGACTACGTTCTCCTTCTGTTGGTAGAAGTAGCCCAGCTATGCAAATAATTCCTGCGATAAGTGCTACATAGTTTGTTCCTCCTGAAAGGTAATTTATTCTGTAATTCTGATAATATCATTTCTTTGTTACACACTGTCTCTCTCTCTCTCACACACAAACACACATGCCATTATAATATTGACATTATATAAACTACATTTTACGTCTATATTTGCTGTAATTTAATATATTATATAACAAACTATAAGTATACAAGCTACATATAATTAGTTATATTGTAAAATGATAGAAAAAACTGTTCTTTGAACTTGTATATTTATAGCTTTCCAAAAAAAGGAAAGTATTGCTGAGACATCTACTTAATATTGAAGATCGTTCATATTCATAAAAGAAACTATTAATCTTAAGTAATAATTGTATTTTTTTAGAAAGCAGATTGAAAAATATGGCACTACTGAAGATTCTATTATTATTCTTATAAGAACTTTTTATGTATAATGCATATAAAACGTACATCATTTTTTTTTTTGCAACTTCTCATAAAAATCATGTATATGAAAATTTTAATTATCAGTTTCATCATGTTGCAGTGTATTCATAGATCAGCAACTAAATTCAAATACTAACATATTAACCTTTATCCACAATGATACAATTGGCATTTTTCATATTTGAGCTCAGAAACATATTTGTAATTTTATCTTGAATTTCTCCATGAAATAAATCATACTGCAACTGTAATAAGTTTTTATGTATCTTGAGTGAAGTGTCTGTAATTATAAATTATTGTTGTGGAACATAGGTAAATGCAATACTTTTCAAAACCTACATTCTGCTGTTTTAAATAACCATACCTTTAAATTATGTATGCAATCCATACTCAATTATAATATTTTATACTCACTGTCAATTGTTCTATTTTGAGTTATAAGCGCATATGATTGTTGTTGTCTAGTTTCATTTATTGGAAGTTGTTGAAACATTTCTGGATCTGGAGTTGCTCTTCCAGCAGTCTCTGAAGTTCCAGGTAACAATGTAGCTTCAACATCTCGTTTACCTGTTGCCTTTAAATATTGAGAAGATATAAATATAAGACGAATATATATAAATGCTTTAATGAATTCAAATCTGTATTATTATTACTAATACTATTACCTGTTTACTAGGATGTTCTTGCATTTGTATCCTGAATTTATCAGTCACATTGCAATTACTAATTAAAAGAGCTGTGTGTCTTACAACAATGTCAACGCAACATTTTGCCTTTATCGTTCCTTCGGGATCGACAACTTTGTACTTATTTGGTGCAGTACAAAGCACTAAAAATATATTGTAAAAATCATGTTATAAATAATATTATCTCTCAAATAACTCTTAAAAGAAATTCAATAAGATATACCTTTGAATTTTACTGGGAAATCATATGGATTATATAAAGTCAAAACTTGTTTATGAGTAGATTGATTTTCTAGATAAAAAGTAATGCTTGAAGGGAAGACAAACACAGGTAATTTTCGAGGAGTTGCTGCTAACTGGGACTGCATTATGTATGATTATGTTTACATAACCCATGCACCTACAAAAAATAAGTAACGGAAGATGACACATTTACAATTTGACTCAGACTTAACAAAAACATGACAATTCATTTTATAATTATTATTATTATTTTTATATATATATACTGTTTATATTACTATTAAAATTATTACTATTATTATTATTATTATTATTATTATTATTATTATTATTATTATTATTGTTGTTGTTGTTGTTGTTGTTTTTGTTATTCCATGTTATTGAATTTAAGTTTTCAAATATACAATTAAATTTATTTCAAGACTTACATTACGATTAATCTAATCAAAAGTACTCCATCGTATTGCAAGGAATAATATGATATTTACTGCAGCAACTGACCTAAAAATATTTGTCTTTGTCAAATGCAGTGGTCGAATATAAACGTCATATGTTAGATCGGACTTTAACATGTGAATTAGTTCGAGTGGAATAAAAGTTATCGGTGGATGTTGATGCTCGTTTCACGCAAAATTTGTGCAAATCTCAAGGGATTTAATTTCACAATCATTTTATATTTCACTTCACAAAAAAATGACCAATTATTACTATCACGAAATTTTGATAAATCGAAAGTTAGGGATAAGCCAATAAAAACAATTTCTTTCCTAATAATCATTTAAAATGATATATCGAAATACTAACCAACATTGAAGAGACAACTGTTTTTCTTTCTTCTGCGTTGGCCTTCTCTACATAATAATATTTTATTAAATTTGATTGGTCACAGTAGAATTAAAATTGATTAAAGTCATATAAAATACGAAGTTAGTAAACTTGATCGTAATACGTTGATTAATGAACTATAAAATCCCAAAAGCGAAAGAGTTACACTGATCAAAACAATCCAAGTAACAAAGATTTATAAACATATATTTCTTTTACGGTTGGTAACATTTGATTAAATAAATTTGCGAACATCGTTTTTTGATCAAAGATTAAATAACAATGAGCGTTTTGAACTTAATATTTATAACACGGTTATATATATATATATATATATATATATATATATATCAGTTATGTTTTTATTAAGACATTTTTAACGTACCTATGAACATTAACTTTTACTTTTACATGCATGATGTTGGTACTCCTGATTAATAAGATGGTGTAGGAGTGGTAGCCTCTCTGATGTATTCGTGTACTACGTTTATGGTAAAGTTCAAGTGAATAAATTCAGAATATGATCGGCGATTTTGCTATTTTCTAATAACAGAATCGTAGAGAACATGGAACTTACATTTTGTTGGTTTTCGAAAATATCTAATATGAAATTTATAGAATTATTATTTGCAAAAGTATTTTCGATTACAGATTAAATACGATATGTTATTGACTATCTTTCGATAATAGTTACAGTACAAAGAATAATTTATCTTATGCTCGTGTTTTAAGCTTCTAAAGAAAGATGCCGTTGGCCTAAGTATTGAAAACTACTGTGAGATTAAGTAAAGAAATTATTTAAAAAGAAATCTAATAAATTTCACCAAATATAAGAAAAAAAGAGATAGATCTTATTTATTATCGTGCGTATATTTTATTAAGCGCTTCATAGTTTCATTTTTTATTTTCATTTTTACGGAATATCTATGTTTCCAGAAAAAATAATATAGTGAAGTAAAACTCGTGAAATTAATTATGATTTCGCAAAGAGAAGAACCTGTATGGTCTAATATAGCAATTCGTATGTTCATAAATACAATATCCCATCCGATCGAATATGCAAAAGTTCTGATACAGGTATGTAATATATATGTTTAAAAATTATATGCATAAAAAAGATAAAAATTGTATCTTTTTATAAATTTCAGATTGGTCATGAACCTATTACACCACGCCAAACAGTGACGTTGTTTGGAAAACCAGCATTAGCTTTACCTAACGTTTTTCAATATGGCAAGTTAAAAATTAGCATAGGAAATAAAAAATTTTTGTTAGTTTTGTTAAAAATTTTTTTATATTATTACTCTTTTAGTTAGGTATATAAAAAATGTTGATGGATTTAGTGGATGTTATCGAGGACTTGTACCCAAACTTTGTGCATATACTATCAGTGCAGTAGCCTTTGAGAAAACTTCTGAATGCATTTCATTTAGTGGTGAACCTGACAAAAATATTGATGACGAAGAATTATCAGAACCTGAAAGGTAAAGCTTGAATGCTTTGGGAAAGCAATAGATTCTTAGCATTTATATAATCATAATTATAATTTAATAAATTTATAACAATATTACAGACGTACTAGATGTATACACGAACTTATACGGGATTTACTTAGTAGAATGATGGGAATCATAGTAAGCCATCCATTAGATGTAATAATGTTAAGAATGATGGCCCAATTTGTAGGTGGTGAAACGAAATATAAGTTAGTTATATAAATATTAATTCTAACACATTTAAATGTTATTTATAAAAACATTTAATGCTCGAACAATTATTTGTTTTATATTCTAGTGGATTGATTAGATCGTTTATAGAAGTGTACAAGGAGAATGGGATTGCAGGATATTATGCAGGATTAGTACCACGCTTGATTGCAAATGCAGCAGTATTAGTTCTTGTCAGTTCATCAACTTATGTCATCAATAAATATGTTATTCGTGATCAAGAATTAAAGACTTATACAGCTTCCACTATGAAAGTAAATACAAATACTAATATAATAATTATTATTCAAGTGTAAAGTTTTACATAATTATATAATTTTTAGTTTCTTGCAACGACCGTTACATATCCATTTTTGGTAGTATCTCATTGCATGGCAGTAAATAACTGCGGGTAAGTTAATGATAATATATATTATACAAAGATCTTAAATGTAAATTAATCTAACTTTTTTTTTTTATATAAGGTTGGTTGCTGGTCTTCCTCCAAATATGCCAATTTATAATAGTTGGTTGGATTGCTGGTCTCATTTATCAAGTATCAATCAATTGAAGAGAGGCAGCAGTCTTTTATGGCGCTACTATACAGGTCCACAAGTAATTATGAATGGAAAAGCAATACCTATTAATGCAGATGACTTTTATCTGGAAAGTAAAATCCAATAAAAATTTGGTTGATACTTTGAAAAATATTCAGAAGACCAATAAAAATCAGTCCTAAATCACATATGTGTTACATTATGGTGTTCATCTGTAATTTATAAGGTACTTTACAATATTGTATAATAAAGATATAGATAGTTTTTACTACTTCAATATGTATTCCAGTATAAACTATATACTAAAAACTTTGGATCATATGTTCGAACTATGTATATATATATGATACATATGTTTAATGAGAACATAATTATGCATTGATGAGCTTATATAAATTATAATATTTAATATCCCTTTATCAAAAAATTCCATTTTATTTAATATCTTTTCCAAGTGCTCCATTATTTTTGTCTTCTTTATTTCAATGAAAAGTTCTATTTATCTCATAGTTTAAAAAAAAATCAAAATTTATTTTATTTCAGCGTCTTTATTGTTTGGGCGTTTTGTCAATTTACAATGAGATTTGTCAGGCATTAATCATTTGCAGACACATGAGTATTGCATCATTAGATTGTGTGTGTACATATTTTACTACATTTCTAATAATAATTTATCATACATGAAAGTTTATGCTAAGTTTTGCATTTGACACATGTATAAAAAAAATATTGACTTGAACTATAGTCTTATACATTATACATATATTTTTCCAGGTAGTAAGTTTGAACTGTAATTTATCTACTAAAGCTGCAATATGAATGTGAATAATGAACAGAATGCATTTATTAATGATATATTATATATACTTAGTTTCTATTTAAAATTTAATAATTGAAAATGAATAATACCAAAATTATTCTATACTATACAATGTTGATGTTGAAATATTTTAATAAAAAGAAAAAAAAAAAGGAATATATTTATAAATATTTAATTTGTTTTCAATGGTTATATAAAGGTTAATTTCCTACGTAATATTTTACCTATGCTCAAGTAATAAAATAAATAAATCAAAAAATATATTTTATTCACAATAACAACTAAGATACACCACTTTTTTTTTCGTCAATACCTCAACAATACTATTTTGACATTAATATTACTGTATGCAATAATTATCTTATACTGTAAAGATATATATTTATCCCTTAAATCTTCTTAACGTTTTTGAGTATAATTAATATTAAGAAGTACAATGTTTGACCATTTGTTGCATGAAAAATATAAATGCAACTGTGCACTTAAAATGTTGCTAATATGAAAATTGTAATCTTTGTAAAATATATAATATACATATAATTGCTGATTTTGAAAAGATTTCTTTAGATAACATATATTTTGAAGAATTGTGCAATATTTAAGTGCCATATGTTTTAAATATCTGGTCCACTTCTGCTTTTTATGCAATTTTTCGATTTTAACTGCTGTCGATACAAAAAAATTACATTCGTCATAATTTTTTTTCAATATCATTTAGTTTTTAAGTTCTACACTTAAGTAGTTTTAGGAATGTCATATTTTGCAGCTGGCATTATAGTTCACTATAAGTTATTGAAGATTTTGCATTTTGCACTCTGAACAATTAAATGATTCATATTGATTGGAAATATATCAAATGAAAATAGAAGATCATTGGTCATTTTACTATCTTTTTTAAATATGTTAAATTTGCGCAATTAATATAATTTTTATGGTATTTGTAATAGTTTATACATGTATCTCAAACATTATAATGGCCAATGATCCTTTACTTTACCTAATACTTGATATTATAATATACAACTTGTACAGTTTTTGTTTCTTAAAAATATATGAATTTGCATACTTTATAATATGAGAATCTGCATTTTCTAATTCTTTGATTACAATTTTTATTTTTTATATATGATCTTGTTTTATAAGAGATATATCTGTGAATGCATTGTCATATAATTTTATGGCATTGGATCATCCAGATTCATACAACACGATAAACATTTAATATTCGATCAACAAATTTTACTTATGCTATTAAATATAACAACTAATTGTTGTAAGATCTGTTCATGTATTGGAATGTTTATAAACTAAAAATAGAAGTGTATATCTTAGTTCAATTACACTCACAACAGCAAGTATATCATTTCATGTTTAAATAGTATAGAGGAAATATAATACTAGACTGTCCATTATTCACATTCTTTAGTGAAGATTTTATGCAACTTGTTCATTGTATTTAACGACTTTTACATATCTTTAAGGATACTATTTATTTACAAAAGTATACTTCTTATAGTGTATGAATAATTGAAAAGAAAAACTTAGATGTAATCAAATTTTAATAATCCTACGGCAGTATAATACTTAATTTAAAACAGGATTTTATCCATAAATATATTAACCAGTTTATAACATTATCCTAACATAGAAATAAAAAAAGGTAGATAAAAATTTCAGATCTAGCGTTAAAATATAAGTATGAGATATATAAAACAATAGAATTAAAGATAAATTAAGTGTCTATCAATGTTAAGTTTGCAAAAAAAAGTGCTACTGTAATGCATTATTTCTGCATTGTTTAAAGCAAAATATGGTGTATGATACATTTAGGTGATAAAATTACTAAATTTAAGCATTGAAAATAAATTAATGGTACATTTCTTTCTATTATAATCACTGTTATAGCAGCATACTTTCTTACTTAATGTCACTAGGTGCAAATAAATAAATAATATCTGATCTACTATAATTGAAATAGACACAAACTTTTCGTTTTTTATATTAATTACTTCTTTTTAACTTGCTTGCTGCTTTCTGTAATACTATCATCTTTCCGATTATTATCAATAATACTCAACTGAATGTTGTGAGCAATATAATATTTGGAATGCAAATGAAATGAAAATTCTGAGTGCCAATAAAGCAAGAAATATCATTTTCATAGTGCTAGGAACGTAGTAATTACATATTAATTTTTCATTGCCATGCTTCATTGTCTTTTGTCACTGTCAATGAAGATTAGTTAATTTTACAACTAAGTTTTAATTAAACTTTTGTAATTGATAAATTGATTAGATGTACCATGTAATATTATAATTAGCTTTGCAGTTATTTTCACATTATTAATATATCGATATTATCGATGATATTTTTGTTTCTGATTATCATCCTTCTATACATATTATTTATATATATATATCTATATATATATATATGTATATATATATTATATATATATCTTTTTTATTAGATATATACAACATACATCTAATTTCATTATCTTCAATTGTAATAATACTATTTATAGTGCTTGTTACGTAATTTCTATTTGTTATTTATTTTAGATCTAATTCAAACTCTGGACTATCTAAAGAAAGTGGCTTGAGGTGTTCAACTATAGGAGTTTGATCGGGATCAACACGTATGCGGATTCTATTCGTTTCTAAAGATCGAGGAAGGGTGCGAGGAAGATCGTCCTTGTACGAAGTTGCGGAAGGTGAAGTATATGGTACATAGATTCGTACAATATCAGGACTTGGATGATGGGGCGTTGCCCTTGGTGTAAGCAAACCACCACTACCAGAACTACCATTAGAAACATTACTTTGAGTATCAAGACTATTGTCTAATGCTTGAGACCGTGTCGCGGAACTAAATACAGAAAGATCAGCTGTGGAGGTAACAGATGTGTCAGCCAAAGATCGATGTGAGCCATTAGGAGACGCACCATCGTCAAGACTTGGATCAAATGAGAATTTGCTCCCTGCACATACATTCACAATTTATTGCTTGTATTAGTATTTTGACGATTCGCCGTCTGTGCAAAGGTGTTTCTAATGTTATCACTGCAGATACTTCTTTTATGATTCTATCAATTGATTGTTATAACTTTAATTAATACATATATGACCAGAAGTATTATGAAAGTAAAAAATATATTTACATTTATTACAGAAATTACAATGATTCTTTTCAAAATATATTTCAATATCATAATCGACTTTTTCTTTATATCTAACTTTAACCCAGATTTTAAAAATCTGTTTTATAATCTAGTATTATATATAAGTATAATATCAATTGCTGAATCAATTTCAGTGTCACTCTTCTCATCTGCATCACCCTCATATATGGGCCGACAAATAGTAATATCTCTGCTATTGTGTGTGGTATTGTCACTAGATTCAAACTTACCACCAAGGCCACCACCACTACTTGGATCAACTGGCGTTGTACTTTCTCTGCCTTCCTCGACGAGAGCCATATCCCTTCGTTGTACTACCGATTCGCGCATCATATGCTGTGCTTCACTGAACTCTTCGCTACGTCGTCCAACCTGCATAAGCATAATATTATAATCACTTAATATGCTCGTTTTTATATTAAAGGTATTTTATTTAATTCGTGTTATAATACCTTGCTAGTGAAAGAGGGTTCTTTAAATGTACCAACTGGATACTGTGGTAATTCGTGTGGTAAGGGAGGGCCTGGATATTCTAATTTGGCACGTTTAAGTTCTTCCATGCAACGTTCCATGGTATTAATTACAGTATCATCGTTAAAACCAAAGTCTTGTTCCAATTTAATTTGCAAATAATTACAAAATTCATCAAGACTTTCCATTGGCATTAAATTACGTTTATGCATTTTCATAATAGTGTATGCCATTGCAGGTAAAATGCGATCTCCATCCAGTAAAAATATATCCCAAATACGAAGACCAAGACTAACAGGTGTCTACAAGACAACGTAGGGAATTACTTAGATGTACATTAACAGTTTTCTAAAATGCAATGAACATAGTGCTTACTCGTTCTTGGAAAACTACAAAGAACCATTTCAATGCATATAATATAGAATCGCAACCACACTTATCAAGTTTTCGTTTTAGTTTTGGTAGAAATTTATTCATTATTTTATCGTGATGTTCGATGAAACGATTTAGTTTAGGAAAACCATCAACATAAAATCCTAGAAATCAAAAATGCTTAGAGATGCTCTTTAATACATGCATCACGCACATGCTGTGTTATATTAATCATAAAAAAAAAAAAACTCAAGCATAATCAATAATTGTTATAACAGATATACTTACCGTGCATACTATATTTTTTATCGGCAAGTAATACAGACAAACCCCAAAATGCATCTTCTTCATCCATATATAGTAAAAGTAATCCTGCCAAAACTGACATTCCTTGACAATAACCTACTTCCATGTTGTACATACTATAAGCAGCTAACACATAGAACATAGACCGTTGTTTTATGCTATATCTCTCCCTGTAGAAAAGTTTTGCTTATGATCTAGAACTTATATAATGTAAATAAAAAAATATACTGCATACCTATAATTGATATGATCCCTATATTGTCTAGCAACATCAGCATCAATTTGCCGAATTTCAGTGGACCAATGACGTGCAAGTTTAAGCATTTCTTCATACTTGCCTGCTTGTTCTTCCTTTAGAGTTTTTATTCCTAGTAATAAAGTCCATACTTGACCTCTAAATCTATTTGGAATACCTTTATATATTCTACGACGTAATTTCTCCTTAGTCGATGAACTCTCCCATTGTTTTGTCATCTTTTCCCATTTTTTCAATCTCTGTATTTCTATTTGATCAAGTCTTATTTCATTTGCACCTAACCTTCGTGGTAATCGCTTATCGCTATATAACAAAGAAGATATTAAATGATAAATTATATATTTAAATTTATCCTTACAAAATACGTACTGTATAAATCCATATCTATCTGTGGTATGATAAACTTCATAACCAGGATCTTCCCATGCATCAATTTGGGCTCCATGTTCTCTGCCACGGTCATAGCAGCTGAATATTCTATCACGCTCCGCAGCTGACCGTGTCAATAACTCTTCCTCATTCATTCCACGTTTGAATGCTCGACCAATCTTTTACAAACATTCCGTCTCATTAGTAATGATCTATAGACCGAAGATTGCTCTCCCTTATCTAAAATACAAGATAACAATGTTAACCTTCTTTCATATGTATCTATTAAAATATATATATCGGTAAGAGATGAAACTGCATAAGTAATATACGATTGTGTATATATATACACACACACACATATATACATACATATATATATATATATCATGCTTTAAGAGGTTTATTCATATTACAGCTGGAAAGATATTGCTAATATATATGTATATATTTATTGCATTTAATTAAAGACAAGAACGACTAATAATAATATATGATATATATCATGAGAAATTCCGCAAATATCTATAAAATTGTATGATATTAAATTAATGACATACTACAAGCTAAAAGGTTATACATAAACAGTAAGTTGAACCTACACATACGTACCGTTTGTCGTTATTGAACCGTATATACATGAACACTGTAAATTCAAATACGGAAATATTTTCTGCGTTTCATATTATATGGATATATTACTTTCTCGGAAGGAGCCCTTCGTTTAGCAAAACCACCGTATATCGTCAAGCCGGATTTGGATGTTCCCACTTCCCATTCCACAGTAATACCAACATAAAAGTTGTACACTCATCCAACCAGTGAAATTTTAACGAAGAAAAAGGCGAATGGTCATAGCATTGATTGTTTCTAGATTTAAATTATATCAGAATATTCTTTCATTATAATTAATTGTCTAATGGTAAGCATAATTAAATATTTCTATTAGATTTCATCTCATACAATAGTTTAAATTAATCTATTAATATATTACGATATTCTCTTTTATTTGATATATTCTCATTTTACATACTCGAATAATTTTAAATTGTTAATTCATGGCTCAACTGATACATTCGTTACATGTCCACAGATTCTTGTCTGTTTCTTTTTTTTTTTTTTAATTTTTTCATAATCAATGACAAAAATGCTATCATGTATTAAAGATAGTATAATTGTTATACAATATTTTTATGTTATATTCGATCTATAATTTATAATTTATAGATGTAGATATTATTGATTAACATTATTTGACAAATAATCAGTACGAGTGTATATATAATTTATACATATGTATCGTATATGAAGCATCCAATTCAGTCAAAATGTGTGTGGTGTGTATATATGTATGTATATATAGGATCATGAATTATCGACATCAGATGATATTCAATAGCCCGGGTATTTAAATTAACGCTTGGAGAACATTCTTGATAAATTTGTATTTAAATGTTATAATTATTAATCTTTTATGTTTAATCTTTTATTTATTTATCTATTATTATTATTATTTTATAGAAAAACGACGAGAACGATCCTTTCACCAAGATAATGCAATTACTTGATAATGAGGGAAATGAAAAAAATGTCTGCAAATTGTTTAGCTGACCTTCCTTGTCATTTGGGATTTCCTATTAATATAATCATGCGTGAATGTGTGAATGTAACGTGATAAAAATATCTTTGGATTTAGCACATCAATCGTTTCTAATCTTGCTATCAAGTCTAATCCATATCGTAGGTGTAAAAATAAAACATGATCTCGATCCGTAATCAATCGAAAATCATTTCAAACACGATTACCATTTCTACTTGATTTATTTGAAATGATGAAAGCTGTGAAATATTTTTAACACGACACGACGAAAGAAGAAACATTTTCGATATCTCTGAAATAAGAAAACTAATATTATATATTTTCTTGTTAGGTTGGACGGAGTCAATTAAGCGCAGTATGTCTTTTTATCAAAGCCTTTTACTCAGCTTCCTTCTTTCAAGCGAAGTGAAAGGAAGTCAACGTGGTATCGTCCGAGATTCCTGATCGGCAATTATAACGAATGAAGAGATTCAGGTATTACAAGATATTACGAAATTACAAAGGGAATATAAGATGATGAAACAAAATGATAGAAATGAACGAAGGAGATAGAAGATACTAATATACGTTATATCGAGTAGTAAACTTAGAGCTAACATCTGTCTTATCAATTTTATCTCTTTCACCGGTAATCTAGCGCGTGCATTAGAGCGCATGCGCATCTTCAAAAGCCTCGAAAAGAACGCGCGCGCAAATGATTGAGCAGCACCGCACGCGTTAGCCAGTCGTTTGTTGATCCAACGGGCGTTCGGGTCTACGTGCGAGTGTTCGTGCGTATAGGGAAAAAAAAAGAAAGATAGGAGAGATAGACAGATAGATAGATAGGCAAAGAGAAAGAGAGAAAGAACTAAAAAAAAAAGAAGTAAAGTGTCCTCGTCATAGACAAGTGAAATTTTGGAAGCAGCTCGAAGGAGGATTTATCGATCTTTTTCGATGATCGTCCATGTCTTCAGAAGAGGATTAGTGTAGTTGTAGAAGAATTTTAAGCAAGTTAACGTAACGTAAATATCACGATTAAACCATAACGTTAAATAGAAGAAAAAAAGAGAGAAAAAAAGATCATTTTCTCATAGTAAATAATTTTCATATATCCCGAAATTATTTTTCTATCGTCATCTATTATATCATTTATTTATCCTTTTTTCGCGTTACGTTCGAACGTCCTTCCGTTGTCGTTACGTGTGGTAACTCGATCGATAATTTTATTCGCTTCGATCCGGAGTGACATCATTACGAGGAAGAATATCTCGAGTCTTTTTCCTTCTTCGAATTCATAATAATAACCAATCAATCATCGATCTTATATACTTTTCTTATTGGATATCCATTTTGTATGTATTTCATTCGAAAACGGATTAATATATTATCTTCCTGTTTGGTGAGTGATATTGCCTTAACTGGTACCGTTAGAATTTCGTCTCGTACGATATCCACGTGTTGTATCGTCATCATTTTCGTAGTCTCTCTTTCAACGAGGTGAATCCTTCGAATATGTATTACATAGTATTTATATAAAAAAGAAAAAAAAACAAATACGTACACGAATACGATCAGAAAAAAACGTCGAGTTGATACATGTAATTGACCCTAGAGAACCTTTACACGATCTTATGTATCTTACGTTCTTCTAATGTACCGAAGACCGGTTATGTTTATAAATGTTACTACACGATAACGTGCACTCTTTTAAATGTGCTCAGATCAATGAGCCTTTCATCGATCGATCTCGTCCAATGATGTTTGACTTTCAACTTATATCGTAATTATAAAATATTCTAAAAGAAACTTTATAATGTTTCCCTATTCAACTTTTCGCATCCTAGTATTTTTACGATAATTAACGATATTTACGATATTTCTAGGAATTGGTACGTTAACGATTAGATATCTATTTGTTTCTGCTGTTTTTCTGTCATTTTTTTTTTTTTCTTTTCGTATCAAAGTATTTGTAGGGTCTTCAGAAGGAAGTCAATGTATCTGCTTTCTAGTTATTTCGATGGATCAATATTTTGTTTGTTTTTAAATACGTTTAATAAATGTTTCTATTTGTTCCATACAAATACTTATATATTTTTTCTTTTCTTTCGAGTATTATAACTGATCGATGTGACTACACTCGTAAACTTCATTTTTATTTCGTTTATGCGACCTGACTCGAATGTATTCGACGAAGAGTCGAGATTAAACGATATTCAAGTGATTCGCTAGTAAGTGCGAACGACCGGTTCAACGATATTAGATAAACGTGTTTAATCAACGCATTTCTATGTAACGCGGAAATTCATAATTGCTGATAGTTTCATCGATCGATTGATTTTTTTTTAGTCTTTAGCGATTTGCATAATTTGTTATGAAACGTAGAGAAAGAGAGAGAGAAAGAGAGAGAGAGAGAGAGAGAGAGAGAGAGAGAGAGAGAGAGAGAGAGAGAGAGAGAGAGAGAGAGAGAGAGAGAGAGAGAGGAGAGAAAGAAGAGAAAGATCTAAACGAAACCTTTGCTAAGTGAATAGTAAAGTATTCCCACGTGTTCCGTGATGTGTGTGTAATTGCTCATGCAACAGTATACGTCTTTCTTTCTCTTTTCTACTTATTATACCATCATTAATAATAACATTAATTCGCTGCACTAATCTATAAAAATCAAAGAAGCTATTTATAGAAATCATATTTTTTCGATGTGACGAAAAGTAAGAAATAGAGATAAAGATAATAATAAAGAAAGAGAGAGAGAAAGAGAGGGAGAGCAAAAGAGAAAAGTAAGAAGAAATTTGTGAAGCGATGAACGCCGCCTTTTGCAATATCTCACGTATGGTCTTATCTTTCTTTCTTTAGAGACGAAGGGCCTTGGCGAGCCGATTTCCTTGTACATGTGCGTATTTTCTTCTCATGCATATGTATATGTTAGTATGCTTCTCTATCTCTATTTCTCTCTCTGTCTTTCTCTCTTTCTCCTTTTCTTTCTCTCTCTTTCTCTCACTCTCTTTCTCTCACTCACTCTTTCTATCTCTTTATAAACATCTAACGTAAGATGACCGTAAGACGTATTTTTACTACTACTTCTAGGTAGTAGTGTAATAGAGTGAACACGAGTGTCTCTTTTCTTGCCGTGTAAATGACGTAATACTAAACGGGCGTGGGTTCGAGTAGGCACGAAGTCATAAGATTTATACACTGCGCACTTGCTTTCTTTCTTTTTTTTTTGTCCAGACACATATGCATGATGTCATATTTGTAATATTTATATATGTGTGTGTGTGTGTGTTGTGGCTCTGTCTCTCTCTCTCTCTCTTTCTCTTTCTCCGTGTGCATGTATGTGTGTACATCTGTTTGTAAAGTATATAGAATCGAAGAAATTTCGTTTATTCCTGGAGATTCTTCCTTGTACATCTTTATCTGTATACGTGTATGTATGTCATGTGTAATTAGCGAGACGTAAAAATAAAAGATACCAAGGCGTTATTAAATACTATACGCTAAGATTTCAGACGTTTTTAAAAGCCGGTGTTTTTGCATCCTTGCTAAGAATAAATACTACTTCATTGGTATAGTTTTAAACACAAGTTGCGAGTTTAATCACGGTTTGTCTATTGTCGTTCGTATTCTTTCGAGTTTATTCTCTCTCTTTCTCTTTTTCTTTCTCTCTCTCTTTCTCCCTCGTAAATTCTTGTTATCTTTTACGCTTGTTTCCTGCATCTTACTCATTTGTTAGAGGATATTACGAAGGCAGACGAAACGAAACGCTGAGCGATATATTTGACCGTGAACTATAAATTACTAACAATAAACACTGATTAAAGGCCATGCGACAGAAGTGGAGAAAGATGTATAGAATAAATTCTCTATTGGCTACTTCTATTTGATAGAAATTTTTTACTCGACGTGAAAGCTTCTTTTCTTTCTTTTTTTTTCTTTCTTTCTTTCTTTTTCTTTTTGTTCTTTTTAGATTGTTTTTTTTTTTATTTTTTCTTGTCGTCGAACGCTCAACGCAAATAAATTTCCTTGAGATGCCGTCGATTATATTTAGATTTCCGGCGGCGCAACGCTTTAACTTAATTTGACGAAACACTTGATCTCCGTATCGAATACGGTCGACTGAAAAAAACTTTTCGCGATTATCGTCAGACTTTCGTCTCGCATTTTTAATTAGTCGCATGGTATATACGATATTAGACGCGATATTAGAAACACTGAGAGACCGATAAGAGGTTTAACATAGTATCATATCATTCTAGAGACTTCTAATCTATAATAAATTTGTTTTCACGCCAAGTCGAAATTAATCTTTTGAGGTCGTTGGAAGCACAGGTTGAAGGTTTATGAAAAAATAATCTATCTATGTTAGAAAATTATTAATATCTCTTTTCCTTTATATTATCTATATTATTAACCATGTACTTTTTAAACGACAAGAAAATTGATTTTTAAAAGTGAGTAATTAAAATGCAGTACGTTACTTTGAAAATATTGATTTAGTATCGAGCGGGACGTTTCGTGAGTAAGTACGCTTTCGTTCAATCAAAAACAACAGGTAACGAGATTAGTAAACAGAATTCCGATTGGCGGCAGTAATTTTCCGCGAAAATTCAATTACACGTTCGAAGGCTGACGAGACCGGTAATTTCGGAACAATAGACTTTCGTGATTACAATTGCTAACTATGTTTATATATACTGGATCGTAAGTCTATTGATAAAGAAGAGAAATAAAGAATAGAAAAGGTTTAATTGAAAGGAAAAATCGATTGATACGAACGAAAACAAACTGCTCATGGATTGTTAATAAACTAAATGAAAGAAAATATGCTATGTTTTGAAAATGGAAACAAAAAGTCTACGATCATTTAAACGTATAAGAAATTCAAGAAGTCGAACAATATTCGAAGAAGACATACATAAAACATAAAGACATACGCGTAAAGAGTAATAAATAGATGCATGATTCATAAGCAATGATTGCAAGGCATTTTCATATTATGAAGTCCTCTATGGACACTGGTTATGCAGTCACAAGGTTACTTTGTTCTTTTTCTTTTTCCTTTGCAAGGTATTTTTTATCTTTTTTATTTATATTTAATCCGTGCGCGATCGTAACGTAAAGAGAGGCGTCGATTTACTGGTCGATGCAGACATACAATCATAAATGACGCACGGTACGTTAAACGTGCGTTGCAGAGAACGTAAATATATATGTATTTACTTACTTATATATATTTTGAATGTGAGATGCCGCACGTTACCGCACGTCAAGCTGCGTTAACGCAATATCCCACGTTGTCCTGACGCTTAAACGCAAAACATCATGTCCTACGAGATTGATATTAAACTTTTAATCAAAATAATTAAAAAAAGCATTGACGATTAATTTGTCGAAAATATTCTATATATAATTTTGATGAAATGGATATAAATATCAGAAAGATTCACATTCATAATCCTAGATGACTAAAAATTGAAAAAACTATATGTGAAAACGTAACGCGCGTTTAACATTACTTGCTTGCGTTAACGCACCGTGCACCAAACAATAACGTTGCGTCACCGCTCGTTTGCATCGGCCGCATGATGATACGTTCGTTGTAACGAATTCAATGGAAAAAAAATAAAAAGAGAAAGAAAGAAAGAGAAAGAAAAAAATAGAAAGAGAGATAAAGAGAGAGAGAGAGAATCTACTTCTCATCTAATTTTAATCGAATTAACGATAAATCGATACTCTTTTTATATTTTCATGAAAAAGTAATTCTAAGGCACGTATATGTATTATTCATACACATATCTACTTACGTTCGATTTTGTATCTTATCTCATTATTTTTGATAGATTAGTACAACATATTCGGCTCTATCTTTCAAAACGTGAAAATTTAAGCGATCGATTTTTGCAATAATCGAACAAGTTGTAAATGAGAACTGGTTGTACACACATCATACACACATACACACACACACACACATATTTATACGTTGCGAATGAATATGAAAGAGATTGTGCGCGCGTTCAAAAAGAATCGCTTTTGTTCGGATCAATAAGAGTAAGGTCCGTTAAGAAAAAGAGCTGAGCACACGCGACTGTTCCGAGATTATTATCGTTGGCTCGCGAATATCGATTATTTTTTTTTTTTATCTTCCTTTCTTTTATTCCTTCTCTGTCTTTTTTTTTGCTTTTAGTTTTTCACAAAATAACAACGCGCGTGTAATGTTTTAAGGCTACACTATATCATAGATAATGTACAAATACAATATCTTAGGCAATAAGACCGCTAAAAGGAACATGCGATAATATTTAACGTATTATTTGTTATTTTCTTTTACATAAAATGTATAGATATTTCATTGGTAAAATTCGTTTTATTTATATATTTATTTATAAAATCCTGATTACGATATATAATAAATGTAGGAGAGATAAGTCTTATTTGTTACTTTACTATAAATAATATGAAATAATAACGATCCTCCGACTTGCAGGTTTTATTAGTATTATATTATTGCATCTATAAAATTGCTTTTTCATTCGGTCGTCAAAATTTGTAATTTTTATCGAACCATTCATTACTATTTTGTACTTATACTATATTATATTGTTATGTATAAGGTGAAGAAAAAGTGATTTACGTAATCTCGAATTCAGTTTGAAAAGATTATCAAAGTTTCTACGTTTTCAAAAGATTATTCTATCGCTAAGAAAAAAAGAAAAAAATTATTTTTTTGAAAAAGTATTTTTTAGTATAGTTATATAATAAGTACAAGTGATTAGTTTTGTCACGAAGCAGATTATCTATTGATATATGTACATTCTTTATACGTCAAATTATGTACTTGTATTTTGTTTTGATTCGTATATGTGTCCTACTTCTTAAATGCATGAAGGACATAATGTATTTATAAAAGTATAAATATCAAGTATCATAACAAATCAAGCAATATTACGCTTGCAAAAGTCAAGAGCTGGAAGAGCATTTATTTAATTTGCTTTTTATATGTTATTGATTGTTTTGAAATCACAAATAATTGAATCGAAAAGTGATAAACAATTTTAATTGGATATATCTACATTCGCGATTAGTAATAATAATTTTTCATGGTTGTTTTTTACGTTCTTTTTTGTGTTATATGTTAACAAAGCCAACTAGTTTCTTTCAAAAAAAGAAACGATTGTTGTTTTTTTCTTTTTTTTTTTCGATTGAACATGATACGATAGACGACATAATAACGACGAATAATAACTGTGAAGCATAAAGATATAAATAACTTATATGACGAAAATCGTGATAAGAAAATAAAAAAGGAAAAAAGAAAGAACAATATAAATCGATATCGTGTGCTCGTAAAATCGTACACAATAATAAATAGTCTATTATAAGGATTAATTAATAAAAAGATCGTTATCAAATGGAATCACATCTATTGGAATTATATATCTAGGAATTAGTTATAAATTATTATTTCGCGTTCTTACAATTTCATTAGTCAGTAGAGAGAAATGAATAATGAATATAATCGTCGATCTTTGTTATACGCGTTACGTTTCACGCGAATATTATACATGCAATTTGTGCAATTAGAAATAACGAGACGAAAGAAGCTATATAATTATTACTAATATTAATTATTTCACTGACTTCATTTTATTATAGTAGTTACATTAGGAATGATAATTATCGATAAAATTTGTCTTTCCTTCTTTTTTTTTTTTTCGTAATTACACAATTGTTTTAACTAATTAACGAAATGTTCCATTTTATTCGTACACGTCAACGTGAGATTATCGTCGTAGAAATTTTATCTTAATAAAACTATAAAAATATTTTGCAGTTTATATATGTTCTTCTTTTTTTCTTTCTTTCTTTATTTTATTTTATTTCTTTTTCTTTTTTTACAATCAAGTTGTAAAACGAACCTCGTCGAATCTTTCATTGATCTAGAGAAAAGGACTCGTCGTTTGTCGTTTGAACGATACAATAAATAAGTTGTGAAGAGTCAATTTAAGCTTTCCCTCGTAGGATCGTAGGCGCCTGTTAATGCGAAGTCTAGGCTCGATTGACTCTATCGCAAAGTGCCAGTGCTCTTTCGTAACTTTCCTCGCGCGCATCAATATTATCGACGTTGGTTGGTGTGCGATAATAATGATGATTAACTCCCGTTGAATCGTTAAACCGTTATATTTTCATTTCGTATTTGAGAAAAAGAAAAAAAGAGAAGAAGGAGAAAAAGGAAAGAAGAGAAAGAGAAATAGGACGATCAAATATTATTAACATGCTCTGGAAAATTTTTAATAGATATCTTTGCAATATCGCGAATTGATTTTCTTCTATCCTTAAACACAATTTATGATTATCTTTAACCAATTCGAGTGGATATATATATATATATATTTATATATAATTCAATTAATGATTAAATTGAATTAATTAAATGGAATTATTTCATTGTCAATCTCGATGAAACGTTTACTTAATTACGAATTAATTATTAAATCTATTGCATGATTATTAATGATTAATAATTGCAATTTTTATCGTCGTTAAACGAATATTTGCTTCTTTACATATATATATATATATTTATTTATTTATTTATTTATTTATTGTTACCTTATTGATATATTTAAGAATTAATTAGAATAATAAGCGAGATGTACGGATGATCGTACGAAATGGTTAGTCAATGATGTACAATGTGATTACGAAATAGTCAATGATTCATGATTTATCTACGAATAAAATAATTCTATGAAAATAATTCTAAGAATTCTATGATCGAATATATTTATGAAATAGTCTGACAAGGAATCACGGTACGTCTATGAAGTAGTTCGTCAATGTGCGAGTTTCAATCATGGTCGGTGATTGAAACTGATCGTCAATGATTGAAACTCGCACTCAATAATTGAAATTCATCGTCAATGATTAAAATTCGCACGCTGACATCAATTACTTATTAGATATAATATAAATCATTGAATCGTTTTATTCATAGACACGTCGAAAATCATTAAAAAATTATTTTGTAGAATCATTTTCATTTTACTTATCATTTCGTTTCATTTAAAAAATGGTAATAACAATTATACATATAATAAAAAAAAAATTGCACATTAATTTTATTACGATGAGAAGTTTAATCCTCTACAATCTGATTTTTTTTCGGGCTTAGGATGAAAAAAAATTTCGGAACGAAGTTACTTGTTTCTTTTTGCGTAGAATATGCTGCCATTATGAAAAATGTAGGTTCCTATTAGAAAAAGAAAAAGAGAGAAAAAAAAATAGTTGACCTTGAAATGACCTTAAAATCTTTTGCTAAATAAAACACAATAAATGCCGTAATATTCTCCAATGAAATGAGATAACTCTTGTCTAAACAATTTTTCTCAAAAATACCGTGTTCTCGAGATAACAATTTTTAACTCTATGATTTGAACATCCTATAATGTTATTACACAATATTAAGTATAATTTCGATTTAAAACATTTGATTTCGATGAAAAACTGTATATGAATTAACAAATAATTTTACAATGATAAAATGAAATAAGATAAAAAAATATAGATATATGTATATTTAGATATGTGACTTCAAAGTTACAGAGCACTATAAACAGTTAATCTAATTAAAATTAAAAATGTTAAAAATTGTGATATTAATAATGAAATAATTATTAGAATTTTAATTGTTCTAATCATCGAAAAAATTATATATTATTTAATGAGCTTTTTTTCATTAGTTTTATGATAATCAATATTCCATCCAACTAATGTCGCTCGCTTTGTGTTTCTAAATGCATGTCATTGGAGATCGTGCGCGTGCGTATGACATAGACAGAAAGATAGAGAGAAAGAGAGAGAGAAAGAGAGAGAGAGAGAGAGAGAGAGAGAGAGAGAGAAAGACATAAAAAATCGAACGATATATCTCTGTTCTTTCTTCAAGTGTCTCTTTAATTAATTGATAATAGAAACGTTAAATAAAAACCGACGATTATAATTCCACTTTCGTATTTGCGATTATATCGTAAAACGGTTCTTTATATGCATATATGTATATATGTATAATACAATACATTTGTTTTGCAGTTGTCTAAGATAAACGGATCAGTATAATGTAATGTGCTTAATGTATAATCTATATAATACTTTTGGAAATATCGAACAAACAAAATATCTATAAATCTTCTATTTCTATCTATGATATTACAATACGATATTTATTATACGAGGTGGAATGTTTAAACAAAAACATCTGATTATTTTATCATTCGTATTAATTTATAATAGGTACTTTTTACGTGAGAAATTATAATTTTGTAAAAGTAAATCTAGCGGTAAATATATTTTTTCTGAGAATCATTTTTTACTAGCGACATCTTATCTTGTTTATCATATTATTGATAAATAGCACAGGTGTACAATATGCAGGTGTTCCCATTTAGATGGGAACTCCTTATATAATATTCTATAATATGATTTTATATCATTAAGATCATATATACAGAAAAAGAAGTCAATGAAAGATACAAGCTTCGTGACCGAAACGAATAAGAAAGATGGAAAAAAAGGAGTAAAATAAAATTATATAAAATAAAAAACGAAGAATATTCTTAGAAAAAACTTTCGAGCATGTTATTGATCGCGATTTGGATTTTATTCTTCGTACGATTACAATCTTAGATTTCTAAAAAAAGTGCCCAGTAGATAAAACAAGTTACACGATCATCAAAGGAGAAATCAATCGATGATTTAAGTTTCATTTTCGAGAGTGTCACGTAAAGTATATAGTTCGAAGATATCAAAGTACTTTCATACTTTTTATTTCTTTCCAGAGTGCTTGATCTATCTGAAAAACAATTAACTTCGATGCATCATCGATCGAAGACTTGAGTTAAATCATCATTTTCGCGAGGGAGAGAGAAAGAAGAGGAAGGTGATGAAGATGCGAAACGCAGACTATGTTATTTTGATCATACATTAAAAAAGAAATTAAAGAGAGAGAGAGAGAGAGAGAGAGAGTATCTGTATGAGTGTACGTGTATATTTAGAAGAAGAGACATACACGTACGTACTTCCAATAGATTCGAAATTCAAGGAAATAAATTGATAAGAAGGAAGCTTCGTGAGTATATAAAAAAAGAGAGAGGAGGTAGAGAGAAAGAAGATAGAAAGAAGAAAGATAGACAGATAGAGAGAGAGAGAGAGACAGACAGAGAGAAAGAGAGAATCGTTGGGTATGTGCCCTGATAAGGAAAGAGTATTGACTATGAGGTGTGCTGTCAACGAAAAGGCTGCTTATGAAGAAGTTGATCCTCCTTCGATGAAAAAAATGGAGGACGAGTTAAGGATTGAAGGAGTCAAGGAAGATCGAACATCTCCTTCAGAGGATTCTTCTTTGAGTGACCGGATTGAATATGTTCCAAAGATCAAGTGGTTGGACCTTTCCGCGCAAATATTCATCCATGGTGGTTGTCTTTATGGATTCTACCTCATGTTCACGCAGGCGAAACTTTTGACGTCTTTCTGGGGTAGGTTTTATTATTAAAAACTTATTATTAAAGATAGCTTGTCAATTATTTAGAAATGAATCTTATACTTTGGGAAATGTTAAATATATTCAAAAGGAAATAAGTGTAGAGAGAGAAAGCAAGAAAAAAATATAATACATATAATATTATCTTTGATATACCATAACTTAGTGAAAGCAAACGTAATAGTTAACGAGAGATAGACATCAAGAGTAAGGGTGATAAGGAAAAACGATAAAATGAATCATAGAGCTTTGTTGCGTTCGATTATCTTTGCTATTAAACTGTGCAAGTATTACAGTTTCGAATTTTCTAAATTAATCCCTATAACGTATCGAGATATTCTTTAAAAGATCCAACAGTGATAAATTGTTTTTAATAAGATTTTATAATATCGTTGATAATAAGTTATAATTTTGAAGAATCGATATGTTCGAAACTTTATTAAATGAAATTCTTCTTTTATATTATATTATAATTAAATTTAATCATGGAATTTTTTTTTCATAGCTTTCATAGTAATATACACTTCCGGTTTTGGCATAACAGCGGGAGCTCACAGATTATGGTCTCATAGGGCGTACAAAGCGAAGTGGCCATTGCGATTACTTCTAGTCTTCCTTTTTACGATAACTGGTCAAGTATGTACATATACTTTTTACACACACACATATATTATATATATTTTTAGATTATTATATTTAAGATTATTATTATTAATATACTCCTATATCAAAGTTATAAAAACATTAATAATCTATATATAATAATATAATAATTCTAATATCAATTTCAATTATAGAAGCACGTTTATGCGTGGGCGTTGGACCACAGGGTGCACCACAAATATAGTGAGACCGATGCCGATCCACATAACGCGAAAAGAGGTTTCTTTTTTGCTCATGTAGGGTGGCTTTTTACGACACCCCACCCAGACGTTGTGGCTAAACGCAAAGTCGTCGATATGAGTGATCTTGAAGCCGATCCAATAGTGATGTGGCAAAAGAGGTAAGCTTGCAATGAAATGAGAAAAGCATTGAAAGAAGTTATATAAATGATTTCATTCATATATATATATTATTCTTGATGAATAATATATAATATTAAAATGAAAACAAATCGATATTTTCGTTTCGTTAAGATTCGCTGAGCAATAAGATAATATGTTTGTATTTTGTTGATATATATATATATAAATATAAATAAATATATATATATGTATATTTAACAATTTAAAAAAATTTTATAGATTTTACATACCTCTGTTTGCTCTTTTAACCATTGGATTACCGGTCGCCGTACCTTATTATCTTTGGTCTGAAACATTCTGGACATCTTTCTGGGTCAGTTTTAATTTCCGATTTTGCGTAACGCTCAATATAGCCTTCTTCGTTAATAGCGTCGCACACATGTGGGGTCAGAAACCTTACGATAAGTAAGTCACTTAGTCAGTCAGTTCCTTTAAATGAATCTTTCACAATGCCGTATAATGAAATTAAATGAGAGATATAATTATAGGAATATCTCACCAGTTGAAAACATTGCGGTCTCCATAGCAGCACTTGGAGAAGGCTGGCACAATTATCATCACGTGTTCCCATGGGATTACAAGACCGGAGAACTTGGTGATTATTCTTTCAATATAACGACTGGATTCATCGACGCTTTTGCTCGTATTGGTTGGGCTTATGATCGGAAATACGTCTCGCCAGAAATGGTACGGCGAAGGGCTAATAAATCTGGTGATGGTAGTCATGTTTGGGGTTATGGAGATGTGGATATCTCTAAAGAAGATCTTCAAGAATTAGAAACGATGGATAAAAAATTTTTATAAATAAGTAGTTCCTCTTTTATTATCTTATAATATGCCCGGCGCACGATATAGCAGAATCTTTGTCGTCGTTCTTATTATAATCCTGCCGTCTTTTTTATATTTTCTAGAAAAATAAAACTATCTTAGGTTTATATAACAATTTTATAACCATGGAATAGCAAAGAACACGCTCATGCGTTATTAATTGGAAGCATAAATATAATTTCGTGCAATGAGATATATGAGTATAACAATGAGGTAAAAAGGAATAAAACGAAAAAAAGAAAACAAAAAGCTATTTTTACGCTCTTTCGTTTTTTTTTTGTTTTGTTTTGGTTTAATACATACTATGTATTTCCAAATGGGAGCACAAAAATACGTTAGTTTTAATAAAGTATTATTCATTTTTGTTGTTATTTCCGATTGTATGGATATACGTTTTGTAATAGAAATGCAACGGATGTCATATGTTACTTTTGTTAAAAGAATATTATTCTGATTTATTTGTCATAAGACCATTAGCTTAATAAATAATGAATAAAATAAAAAATAGATTTTTCAATCGCCAAGTTTTCACGGTAGATTTTCCATAGTAGTTTTTTTTTTCTAACGTTTAAAGATTTGATACATACATAATGAAAAAATATATATATGATTTCTATAAGATATAAGTACACGAATAATATATATATTATTTATATATATATATATATGCGATATATATGTAATTATAATAATATATTCACGAATCGTATTTTTTATAACTTGTTTGAAAAAAAAACAAATGATTATGATTTTAATTCCATTATTTATAAATGAAATCAAAATAAATCATTTATTTATTGATAAAATAAGTGAGTAAAATAAGTTTGATAGATTTTGTTACGATAATTAGATTCCATTTTATTATTGTAATACTTCCATGAGTGAAATATGAAACGTAAGCATTCATAGTAACCGATACTTGTGTGAATTCTAAAGGTGCATATCCACTTGTTGCGTATTCTCATATCATATCTTCGTTATATATCAATATGGATAGACAAAGGACAAATTGTATCCTCTGTTTTTATACGGAAGAATGATTTGTAATAATGATACTAAAATATGCAACAAGTGGATACGCATTTTAATATATAAATTATCGTGAAATCTGCCTCGAATTAATAATTTATTGTCACTGATGATCACTATCTTAAAATATATGGATCTTACATTACAGATTTTGGATAATTTTGTATAAATCTACAGGAAGTATATATATGTATAGGCGTATGCATATATATATATATATATATATATATATATATATATATATATATATATATCGATAATACTTTTACTCGATACTTCTTTTTGATTTTTGAATTTTTGTTCCAGCACGAATAGAAGAACTTCGTTCTTATTTCAATATTGTGATACTATTAAATCATTGTACAGTTACTTATTATATTAATATAGTAAATGCTAATGAAGTAAATGCTAATGATGATACATGTTTAATATTTATGGAATCTTATAATAAAAACATATTCTATTTATATAAAAAATAAAAATACAAAAGAAGACAAAGGTCATCATTTCTTCGAAACACTTTTCAGTGAGGTATTTTAGCACAATCACGATGTGATTTCGAAATGAAGGAAGTGACATGAAAATTAAGGCAGTGGTCGAATAAACAAGATTAATTAACATAAGCTTATGTTGAATTGTTTTCAATGATTTCAGTCTCTTCCGAAACTTCCAACGGTTCGAATGATCTTTCAAGTACGATAATCGTCTTTTTTCTTCTTCTTTATTTAATTTTTGTATTTTTTCTTTTTTATTTTAATGTGTTCTCTATAAAAAAAAACGAAACGATTGTCTATCTTCGCGAAACGAAAAAATCAATATACGTTCTTATTGATTAAAATAAAAATATCTTACACATTATATATATATAAATATATACTATTAATTTTTAATTGATTAACGACAGAATGTCAACAAATGAGGATACAAATATTTCAAAAAATCAAGAATTAAATTGGTTTCTCGTGCTATGGTATATTCACATTCATTTAATTGGTATCTATGGATTTTGGCTGTTGCTTTTCGAAACGAAATGGATGACAGTGCTATTTGGTATGTTTCACTAACATCTTTTTTATAAACAGGAAATAATATCACATTGATATTATTATCATTAATTAATCCAATTATTTTATATTCATTATCGAACCTATTAGATAAGTTTCAATGTTATTTTCTATTTATATCTATAAGTATATATGGAATAAAAATAAGATATCTTGAAAATATAATGAATTTGTAAACGATTTCAGTTATTTTTGTCACATCGATCAATTGTCTTGGAATAACCATAGGCGCCCACAGACATTATGCACATAGAGCGTTTGAAGCAGTAAAACCTCTTAAATATTTTTTCCTCATAGCTCATACCATTGCCGGTGTGGTAAGTGTCAGTGAAAAAAAAAAAAAAAAGAAAAAGAAATAAAAAAAAAGAAAAAGAAAAAGAAAAAACAAAAAAAAGGTTCTAAAGTTGGCATCAAAATATTATTTTTATTTCTACATATTATTTTTATTTCTACAGGGCCCTTTGTACAACTGGGTTTGTTATCACAGGATACATCATAAATACTACGGTACTGATAAAGATCCCTATTGTAGTAATAAAGGATTTTGGTACAGTTACCTTTTCAGCAACATGATGAATTCAAATTTGAACAAAGATGAATTGACAAAGATAGTAGACATGCGAGACATCGATAATGATACTTGCATTATGATTCAGAAATTGTAAGCGTCGCTTTATTTATTTATTTACTTACTTTATATATATTATTACTAATAATGACGATTATTTGTTACGTCTAAACGTTAATGTTTCTTTTTAGATTATATTGGATTATAATCATACCGATAACGTATCTAATATCTATTTCCATACCTATGGAATATTGGAATGAGACTCTTCTAAATTCTATCTGTATTATGGGATTTTTGCGATTGCTTATAAACTCCAGCGTATCTAGGATGGTGAACAGCGCCATTTTGGTGTGGGGTCTTAAACGAGGAGACAAGTTAATGTCTATTCTATATATTATTCGATTACTTTATATGTTTTTTTTTAAAATACCGAAGAGTCACGGTACTGTTATGATTGATTACGATGGTATACGTACTAATTGAATTTAAGTACTCGTTAATTTATAAGTCACCTTATCAAATAGAAAGTTATCGTTCTTGTAATATTTATGATCTTATATATAAACTTTCGAATGTTAAGATAATAGTTTCTCTCTCTTTTCTCTGTTTTATGATAAGTATTATATATAGCTACGAAAAAATTGTAGAATTAGTATTGTCTTATCTTATATTTATGTAATTCCTTCTTTTTAATTATTTTTTTATGACATATTTACAATGCGATTATGTGAATCAAATAAGAGGATAGATTCGAATATCAACAAATATTATTATATAGAGTATAAAAAACGGGCTCGTTCGAATCCACGGAAAAAAGGGAGTATCTTGAAAGGATCTAATTTAAAATAGAAATTATAATATTATTTAAACAATTAATCGAGTTAAGGGATGTAGTATTAATGTGAGTTAGAGGTGTGACTCTTATCTTCAATATGATGACTTCCTTTATTATGTTCGTCCGGTGTTTGAATGTGCTTGTATTTATATATCATTTATATATAGTAATAATAACAAAAAATTAATCGATGTTTTGCAGATATCCAGTCGATGACAATTCGATATTTTACATTACCAAATCTTATTGGTTAAATTATCATTATCTTCTTCCTTGGGATTGGAAAAGTTCGGAATTTGGCAAGTACGATAAAGGATGTGGTACTCTAATTATTAAAATTTGGCGTGATCTCGGTATAGTGAAAAATCTTAAAACATCGTCGACGGAAGATATCAGAAAAATTATTCAGGATTTGGGAAGTAAAAAGATATCATTAACAGAAGCCATAATTGAATTGCAGAAGCTAAGCGAAGAAGAAGTTGAACGAGAAAACCTTCGTTTCTTTCATTAATATAAAGAGGAATTTGTATTTCATAAATTTATATGATCTATATGAATTAAATGTTAAGGAATTAATTACATAAGAAAGTTTCTTTAAATTATTGATGTTTGTAATGATCAATCATGCTCTAAATAAAAAAATTTCATTCATAATTTTATTTTTAAAATATATACACATATCTATTTAATAAAAGGAAATAATTTTTATTCCGAAATATCTGTTTCTTTTTTTATTAGATTTTCTAAAATAATTACAAATTACATAAGTATACTTGAAAATAAATTTGTATTGAATGGAAGATTTAATTCTACACTCCAGCCAATTTTGTGACATAATGTATTATCTTCAAGATTCCTTTACAGAAATTTTATAATCCTTAAATATGTAGAGAATTACAAAAATGTCGCTATTTCAAGCACTTTTCAAAAAAATCGGTCGATAAAGCGTTGTTTCCTGTATCTACACTTATGAGAATCAATGACTATGTTTAATCTACAATTATGTAAATCAATGACAACGATAAGGAATTGATAAATGTATCAGAAATTGCAGAAATCACGATATTGATAATGGTAAAAATAAAAATCACAAAGACAACTATTCAATTTTATTTGATTTTTCACTGTCATTTATTATATCGACAAATGTATGAGCTATAAGGAAAAAATATCTAAGAAGAATTTGTATTTTATTCAATGAAACTTTTATTGATTCATCTTCGATTAATTGATCGAAGAAAATACATGTCTGTATATGATCACGTCATGTGATTTATAAAGTCATCGCTACGTGCAAAGGAAGTAGAATCAAAGTTGAAATTCATCGTTTATTTTTAATAATTGTTCTTTCCTTCACATGTAATTCGCTGAGTCAGCACTACGTCCGATTAGATTTACATGCTATTATACGTTTTTGCTCGTTTCATATTTATATATTGAAAGTTATATATCTTCGTTATAAAATAATGTTAGTTAATTATATAAAATAGTATAATTGAATAATATTATTGAATAGTTATAATATATATAATTTATAAAATAAAAATTGTATTAGCAGATTTTCATTTTCTTATATTTTTAAATCAGTTAAATCGAAAGGAATGTTTTTATATTTTAATACGTAGACGAATTTTATGTTCGGTCGATCAAAAAACACTACGTAAGACAATTCGATCGTTTCTCTTTTTCTCTCTATTTTTCTTTCTTCTTTTTTCTCAAAGAATTGAGAGGGAGAAAGCAGAGGTGAAAAATGATCGTCGATACTCGTGAATATCACAGTAGAAGAGTAGGATCAAGAAGGATCAAGAAATCCCAGTAAAGTAATAAAAGTAAGGATTGTATTTTATTCGTTCAACCATTCTACGTATAATACCTTGTGGAATTTATCCAACCTACGAGGTAATTTATTATAATTATCTTTGCGATATTAAAAATTTACAAAATTCTTTGAAGTAAGAGAGAGAGAGAGAGAGAGAGAGAGAGAGAGAGAGAGAGAGAGAGAGAGAGAGAGAGAGAGAGAGAGAGAGATAGAAGATAATAGGCTAATAATCCTTTTGTTGTAAAAAATTTGACAAATATTCATATATTCGTATAAATTCATAAAAATGTATTTTGTAGTATAATCAAATACAAAATACATCTATTTAACTAATGAAGTTGTCGTAATGTTTCTCAATTATCGATTATTTCGATGAATATTTATTATTTATAACGCGCATTTTTAAATTTCTTTCTTTCTTTCTTTTTAACAATTTCAAATTACGTTCATTCTACATACGTAATCATATATACGAAAAGATAACTCTGTTATATATATATTTTCTAAATTCCTTTATCTGTCGATAAGTGAAACGAATTTTTCTTAACATATCTATTGATTGGCATTTAGTAAAAATCGTTTTCTATCGGAGATTTATTACTTCGTCGAAAATCATTGAGAAAAAATTCCTTCTTTCTTTTCTATTCTTGAATTCTGAAAAATATTTGCGATTATAGAATGGAAAAATAATCTTCGTTTGTGCGTATGTACAAAACAATGTACGTCCGGAAATAATATTTGTATTATTCTTATTTTTTATTTCCTCGTTCTTTGTCTCACAAATGTAATAGTTAGGTGGGTGTTTTAGAAATTCAAAGGCATATATACTCATCAGTATTATAGTACATAGTAAAATATTTACATATTTTATACGAATATTTCACATTCCACATCATTACTATGAAATACATATCAATCGATTGTATACACAATCGATTCTATAATTTCAAGTAGCTCACATAATTGATTTATTATAACTCTTATATAATTTCATAGATTATTAAACAATTTTATTATTTATTATTGCACTTGTTATTTGTTATTAATAATCACTTATTATTTCATTTTTTAGTACTGATAATAAGATTTCGTAGTACGTTAAATTATAATATATTTACTATATGATGCACGACGAAAAGAAAACTAAGAGATATTATTATCCAATTATATTTTATAATGTTGTCGGATGTCAATATTTTAAAATAATAGAGAGAATGAGGAAAAAAAATTATTAATATATCATGCACGTCATATATTGAAATATTCAATTATTTAAAAAGATAGTTTCGTACGATATTTATTTATTATATCTAATCTTTCTTATTTTCTTATCTATTTTCTTTTCTTTTAAGAATAAATTGAAACATGCTATCGAATATCACATGCAGCTCAATGGAAGTTCTCTACGAAAGAGAAAAGATAGATGATCATGCAATCGAATTATCCAAAGAAAAAGAAATATATAAGAGACGTATCGTTTGGAGAAATGTCATGATATTGAGTAGTTTACACATCGGTGCTATTTATGGTATCTATCTTACGCTCACATCCGCAAAATTGTTAACAACGCTTTTTGGTAAGTAACGCACACACACCTTTTCTCTCCTATTTTTTTCAGCGTATTTTCGATTATTCATAATATTATATATGACACTAATAGAATTAAAAAGATTGTATGTCACGAATAATATATCCAGCGAATCGACAGGAATATTTTAACGATTTTGTAAAACGATTTTAACACATTTAAGAATTTCAATAAAAAATACATGTTTATGTATACATATATTAACAATTTAAATAAAAATACAAATATATTAATACTCGTTTTTTAGGTATCTTACTTGGCATGTGCTCAGGTTTTGGTATCACAGCAGGAGCACATAGATTATGGGCGCACAGATCCTACAAAGCAAAGTGGCAACTTCGATTAATTCTTATTATATTCAATACCATAGCCTTTCAGGTATGAGAGATAATCTATTCGTTTATTTCATGGATTTCTTATATTTTACTACAAATAAGTTTCTACGAATTATGTCATCACGACGATATTATGTTATCGCGAATAAGATTGATCGATTAATTAACATAACGTAAAATTTATTCGTATGCATTTAAAATCTTTCGCTACGTATCAACCGACGGTCAAAGAAATATATCAATAATAATAAACTAATATCTATTCAGTTTAATCAAACAACCATCGTTCGATAAAAGTGATTAAAAATTGATATCCTTTTGCGGCAGGATGCGGCTATCGATTGGGCAAGGGACCACAGGGTTCATCATAAATACAGTGAAACTGATGCAGATCCGCATAACGCCAAAAGGGGATTCTTCTTCTCTCACGTAGGTTGGTTGCTGCTCAGGAAACATCCGGAAGTTAAGCAGAAGGGTAAAGGAATCGACATGAGCGATCTTAAAAGTGATCCCATCATCGCCTTTCAAAAGAAGTATGGTCTCTCTTAGAGTATTTTTTATATATTTTACATTTATACGAGATACGAGAATGTAAATTAAGGGAACAGCTTTTACAAGGAAACTAATGTTTCAGATACTATTTCCTTCTGATGCCTATGATGTGCTTCGTCCTACCAAGCTTAATACCCATGTATTTCTGGAACGAGACTTTCCTCAATGCTTACTTCGTCCCCGTAGTATTTCGTTACGTCTACACCTTAAATACTACGTGGCTAGTGAACTCCGCCGCACATCTTTTCGGCAATAAACCTTACGACAAGTTAGTTAGAACCGATGGATTAACATAAGATGGTTAATTCTAACGAATGGTTTTGTAAATGTTGAAATTGTTATTTATAGATACATCAATCCCTCGGAAAACAAAGGAGTAGCAATGATAGCAATGGGCGAAGGCTGGCACAATTATCATCACGTATTTCCATGGGATTACAAAACTAGCGAATTGGGTAATTACAGGTTTAATATCACGACCGCGTTTATCGACTTCTTTGCGAAAATAGGTTGGGCCTATGATCTAAAAAGTGTCTCGAAAGATATGGTGAAAACACGCGTGCTCAAAAGCGGTGATGGTACCCACGATGTTTGGGGTTGGGGTGACAAGGATCAAACACTAGAAGAGAAACAACAAACCATAGTCACGTATATTTCCTCGACGAAGGATCGATAACTATTCTTTCTCTTCTTGTACTCTTTCCCCTTATTTATTTTTTCATCTATCAAAAATATCTTTAAATTCATTCAACCAAATTAAGTAATTTGCAATCAGGAATTTATTAGTCTTCATACAACAATCTTTGCGTTATGATTTCCTCTCTCTCCCTCCCCCTCTTTTCTTATTCTCATCTTATTCATCATAATATAATATTTACGAGATAATTTTACAACAATATAATTCATTCAAGAGACGAATAGATCGTCTCTCATCTCAAAGGTTGAATGTAATAAAAATTAATCGGATTTTAGTATTTTGCTTTATGATTTGTTTTATGATTGTGTTTACTAAAAAAACAAGTTGTAATACACGTGTATTTTTATTTTCATTGAAATTTCAAAACAAGTTAAAGTCTTCTCACGAAATAGTGAAAACATACATATCGATTCGTTGCATGTGTTTATTGATAATATAAAATGTTTTTAATTTGATAAGTATTATGAGATTAAGAATAATCTAAAGGAATGTAACGCGTTGAAAGAGAGAGAGAGAGAGAGAAAGAAAGAGAGGAAGTATATGCATGTGTGCATATTTATCAAAAAGCGATGTTAATAATTTACTGGAAGATAAGATAATCTGCAACGATGTGTAGAGCGCTCAATATCACGATGTTTCTTTCAAACAATACGTTTCTTGTATATTTCTTTTTCTTTGGGTAATTCGATCTTTGATCTTTTCTGCTTTAAACGAAATTTCTATTGGACTACTTGTGATATTCGATACCATGATCGGTATAAAATAAAATGATATATAAAGAAAAATAATTTTAATATCGAAATATATGAAATACTTGCATATAATATTTTTCCATTATATTTATTTTAAGCAAATATCTTCAATATATTAAAGCAAAAATACAATTTGTTAAAAACCGACAGGATGCGATTCTCATTGTTGGAAAAAATTAAATTTAAATATTTGTAGCTATTTTTATGGCTAAGACAATTTTTATGGGTTCTGTAACGTTATGCCAAGATAAAATGTCAATAATAAAATATTTTTATAGTGTTTTGTCTGAATAAATTGTCAGTAAAAAATCAAATAAAATCCGAAAATTCGCTTTGAAATATTATTTTTATTTCCACAAAGTTTGTTGTACGACAGGGCTCATCATCACAGAACATATCAGAAATATATAATAAAATATACAATAATGAAAAAAATTAATCCATGTTTTAGATTTCCAATCAACGATAACTTAATCTTCTACGTGATCGAGTCTTATTATATTCTACGTATATATTCTACGTATCAAATTATCATCTTCTTTCTTGGAATTGGAAAAATTTGCAATTTGGCAAATACAATAAAGTTTTTGATGATGATTAAAATTTAGCATAATTTCGATTTTATAAAAGTAGTTAAAACTATGTCGGCGAAAGATATCAGAAACGTTTTTCTTAAACTCGAGAGTAAAAAGATATCATTACCAGAAATCATAATTGAATTGCAGAAGCTAAGCGAAGAAGAAGCTGAATGAGAAGACCTTCGTTTTTTTCGTTAATATAAAGAGGAATTTGTATTTTATAAATTTATACGATCTATATGAATTAAATGTTAACGAATTAATTACATAAGAAAATTTCTTTAAATTATTGATGTTTGCAATGATCAATCATGCTCTAAATAAAAAAATTTCATTCATAATTTTATTTTTAATATATATACACATATCTATCTAATAAAAGGAAATATTTTTTATTCCGAAATATCTGTTTCTTTTTTTATTAGATTTTCTAAAATAATTACAAATTACATAAGTATACTTGAAAATAAATTTGTATTGAATGGAAGATTTAATTCTACACTCCAGCCAATTTTGTGACATAATGTATTATCTTCAAGATTCCTTTACAGAAATTTTATAATCCTTAAATATGTAGAGAATTACAAAAATGTCGCTATTTCAAGCACTTTTCAAAAAGATCGGTCGATAAAGCGTTGTTTCTTGTATCTACACTTATGAGAATCAATGACTATGTTCAATCTACGATCACGTGTATCAATGGACAGGGTAAAGAAGATTATTTCTTTTTTCTATTTTTTCGAATCTATGCTTGAATAAATCAATGACATTTTAGCGTTTTCTACCTTATTTCCTCGATATAGCTCAACTAATTGTATTTATTGTTAAAGAAAAGAGGAACAAAAAGAGGAATATATTATTAAGGAAAAAATAAATAAATCTTTCGTTCAAATTCTATATACTTTCATTTAATATTATTACTATTATTTATGATTGGTATCTTTGATACTTTATCACAATTTCGATTAAATAACGATAGTTTATTCAAATTACTCGATACGTGTTTAATTTTCTTACGACTAACATTATTTTTCGATTTGATATGACATAAAAATACCGAAATATTTGTGTATAATAATTTAAAGTTATCGCGCGCGCGATTGGTATTAACAAAATTTATATTAATATATGGAAAACATATATATTCTTGACATAACGTTGTTCCTGAGTGAGATACAGAGTTTATAAGGAACGCTTGGAATAATAATATACCCAGATACAAATAAAAATTATATACTGCGCAATGGCTTCGCTTATTTATTCACTCTTTAATGCTTAAAATTAACGTAGCTGAGAAATGTATCAAAAATTGCAGAGATCACGGAATTGACCATGCGGTATAAAAATTAGTAAAACTACATTTTTCGGCCATAAAATAGTTTATTCTTTTGTTATCCTCGTTCTCGTTTCGGCACTTGTTACAGTTCTATCAAACTGTAGCCACATTTATTTCTTTTTAGTATCAATAGTAAAAATAATTACACAAATGAGACGGATAATTTTATAGAGAGCGCGCTTTTTTGAATTGTTAAATTATATGAAACGTTTACATATAATATTTTTCCCTTGTATCTTCTTTATGCAAATATTTTTAAACATATTAATATAAGAATGATGAGAGCCAACAAAATTCAATCCGCAAACTTGGAGAAAATTAAACTTAAAAGTTTGTAGGAATATTTAAAGACAACCAAATCTTATTTGTTCTGTAATATTTTGCCATAATAAAATTTAATAAAATAAACATAAAACGTTTATTAGTATATAAGATATTATGAAAATATTACGAACAAACGAAATGGTTTTACCGCATTACTCGGTCATTTTCCGAGTACTCTGAATAAACAACCTTAACTAAATAAATTATGGATTAATATATACACCCACACGCGTTTCTGTGCATAGGACGTCAATAAATTTTTACATTTATTATATACCCCCTTTTTTTTATACGTTCAAACGTACTTTATAATTCTTTTTCGGATTATAATTTTTTTTTTGGCAATATTATATTCGATTCACGAAGAATATTCACACAATATGAGTAAATTAATTGTTAGCCAGATTTGATGATTAACAATTACAATTCATCGACGTGGTTTAATTAATTTTTTGCTTCATTTATTTTTTATTGTTCTATTGTTATCACTACTGAAAAAATAAACAGAATGAGGTATGAGAATTATTCTAAGAAATAATTCGTCGATGAATGACGACAAACGAACTACTTTTGCAGTTAAAATATAACTTGTAGAAGTATTCTCATCGCTTCGATTAAGTTTCCAGTAGTAATAACCAAATTGCCCAAAATTGGTATTAATAAATGTATTAAATTTAAACATCGATCTTATATATATATATATGTATACTTCCTCTTTTTCCCCTATATAAAAACTAGTATATGTAATAATAATAAGAAAACGGAGAAACCAAAGTGTCGCTAGTTTACTAACAAAAACAAAAACACAAAATATAACTTAAGTAGTTCCCAGAATGAAAATAATAATAATAAAAAAAAAGAAAAAAAAAAGAAAAAAAAATGTAAAATAAAATAAAATGAAGAAGACAAAAGAAAAGAAAAGAGAGAACCATGCTGACTTTTCTTCGCGTTGCTTACTTTGAAAGGCATCTGTGAAATTCTGAATGTTATTATAGCGATCATGCCCGTTTTACGTTGACGTATTTATTAGAATCGTATCGGTAATGAGAATAGTCGTATCAAAATCTTGGAGACTTGTCGGATACAATTTTTCAAAGTCGACACTTTCGTTGCGCAACAACGGTTTTTTTTTTTCTTTCCGTTGATGAATTACATGCACTACTGGAATTTAATTTAATACACAGGTACAAAGATCACCCACTCAATAACAAAAATTACAATCTATCACGTATCATATAAGATACGTGATTTAAGGAGGAACATAGATGTATGTAAAAAGAGGGGGAGAATAAGGAAAATTATAAAGCAAAGATTCTTTTATAAAGAATAATAAACTCATGCTTGCAAATTACTTAGTTTTGTTGAGTGAATGTAGGGATATTCTAGAAAGAAGGAAAACAAATAAGCGCGAAGAGGACAACGAGAGAGAGAACAGTTATTGATCCTTCGTCGAAGAAGTATACGTGACTATGGCTTGCTGTTTCTCTTCTTGTGTTTGATCCTTGTCGCCCCAACCCCAAACATCGTGGGTACCATCACCACTTTTGAGTACGCGCGCTTTCACCATATCTTTCGCGACACTTTTTAGGTCATAAGCCCAACCTATTTTCGCAAAGAAGTCGATGAACGCGGTCGTGATATTAAACCTGTAATTACCCAATTCGCTAGTTTTGTAATCCCATGGAAATACGTGATGATAATTGTGCCAGCCTTCGCCTAACGCCATCATTGCTACTCCTTTGTTTTCCGAGGGATTGATGTATCTATAAAGAACAATTTCAACATTTACAAGACCATTCGTTAGAATTAACCATCTTATGTTAATCCATCGGTTCTAACTAACTTGTCGTAAGGTTTATTGCCGAAAAGATGTGCGGCGGAGTTCACTAGCCACGTCATATTTAAGGTGAAGACGTAACGAAATACTACGGGGATGAAGTAAGCATTGAGGAAAGTCTCGTTCCAGAAATACATGGGTATTAAGCTTGGTAGGACGAAGCACATCATAGGCATCAGAAGGAAATAGTATCTGAAACATTAGTTTCCTTGTAAAAGCTGTTCCCTTAATTTACATTCTCGTATCTCGTATAAATGTAAAATATATAAAAAATACTCTAAGAGAGACCATACTTCTTTTGAAAGGCGATGATGGGATCACTTTTAAGATCGCTCATGTCGATTCCTTTACCCTTCTGCTTAACTTCCGGATGTTTCCTGAGCAGCAACCAGCCTACGTGAGAAAAGAAGAATCCCCTTTTGGCGTTATGCGGATCTGCATCAGTTTCACTGTATTTATGATGAACCCTGTGGTCCCTTGCCCAATCGATAGCCGCATCCTGCCGCAAAAGGAAATCAATTTTTAATCACTTTTATCGAACGATGGCTGTTTGATTAAACCGAATAGATATTAGTTTATTATTATTGATATATTTCTTTGACCGTCGGTTGATACGTAGCGAAAGATCTTAAATGAATACGAATAAATTTTACGTTATGTTAATTAATTGATCAATCTTATTCGCGATAACATAATATCGTCGTAAGATGACATAATTCGTAGAAACTTATTTGTAGTAAAATATAAGAAATCTATGAAATAAACGAATAGATTATCTCTCATACCTGAAAGGCTATGGTATTAAATATAATAAGAATTAATCGAAGTTGCCACTTTGCTTTGTAGGATCTGTGCGCCCATAATCTATGTGCTCCTGCTGTGATACCTATACCTGAGCACTGGTAAAGTATGAAGGCTGAAAAAATATTATAATGTATATTTTTATTTCGTTAAAATTTTAAAATACGTTATAATCTTCTTACGAAATCGTAAAAACATTCGTATTGCGCGTTAGTGATCATGTAAAATATACTTAATTCCATAAATATCATATACAATATTCTGAATAATTTAAAAGATCGGAACGCGCTGGGAGAAATGAAAAAAAGAAAGAGAGATAAAAGAGAGAGAAGAAAATGTGTGTGTATACTTACCAAAAAGCGTTGTTAACAATTTGGCGGATGTGAGTGCAAGATAGACGCCATAAATAGCACCGATGTGTAGACCGCTAAATATCGCAACATTTCTCCAAACTATACGTCTTTTATATATTTCTTTTTCCTTGTTTATTTCGACTGGTTGATCCTCTATGTTTTCTCCTTCGAACAGAACTCCCGTAGGGCTGCTTGTGATATTCGGTGCCATATTTGAATTTATCCTTAAGAGAAAACAAATAGAAAAAAAAAGAAAACTTAAATATGACAAATACGATAGAACGTACATAGATAAATATCGAAAGAGACTACGTTTTTAAATATGCATTTTTTTCTTTTATGAATTCGTAGAAATTTATTTTTATATCCTCATCCTTTTTCTTTCCACTCTTCCAAATGAATAGTACAATGTTGGACGAGTATAATACATTACGTTATAACTTTTATTGTTGTTGTTATTTTCTATAACTGATATCCAAGTCAAGTGTGCGATTTACCGTGTGATACCATGAAGGTTTAATAGTAGATTTGGCAGTTTTAGTTCGAGACAAGCAAAAATCGAATTGTAAAAGTCGATATCTCATTTACTTTAAAATGTATGAATTTTTTAACCTTAAGGTAATACACACACACACGAAGAGTCCTGTTTTTATCATGTATAATATATTCAACACGCAATCCTGAAATATATATACGCATGGAATGCTGATCAAACTTTATCTCCTCGTGATATATTTTGAATGAAGCTAAAATAGTTTAAATTGTTGCTAATATGATTTACATTTTTTTAAAGCCCGAAATTATCCATTTTTGTTAGTTTTGGAAAATTTATTATCGAAAAAAAAAGAAGAAGATAATAAACCTGTTATCTATATAACCTTTCCTTAAAAAAATCTATCTAAAACGACTAAAATATTATAACGTAATACTGATATCGACTTCACGTACATTGGGTCATCATTTTTACGTCGCAAACATGCAACATTCACGATCGAAATATGGCAATTCTCAGCGTATCTCGTATATATAATAGCAGAGCTGAAAATTACATATCTCTCAAAATAATCGAGCTTTCGTTTTTTTGACTTTTATTACTTTTTGATTTTTGTTCGTTTCGTCTTAGGAATTGATGCAGTCGAACATTGATGCCACAGAAATATGATACAATCCAAGATTATAGAAAATGATCGTAACAGTTAGTCATCTTTTAATTCATTACGTACGTATATACATACAATATGATGTAATACTTTAAAAAGTCTCCTTTTTAGTATCAAAACAAAAATAAAAAAAAAAAAAAAGATGAAAGATTATAATTAATCGACAAATAATACGATCATTTAATAAAGTTAAGGTTACAAAATATATACGCTACACTAATACATAATAAATTAAGCAGAATAAATGTAGAAACAATTATTTGTAAAATCGATCGATGACATGACGAATGTAGAAAATTCAAATAAGCAATGTAAATGTAATTGCTTATGCGTATCACGTATTCGATGTTAAGAATGCTTTTGGATTTCAACGTGCTATTAAACTATTCGTTTGCCTGTTGCATTCGTGAAAAAGAGGAAAAATGGGAGAAAAAAAGCAAAAAAAAAAAGAAAGAAAGAAAAGAAAAGAAAGTGAAAACAAATGAAATGCTCGAATAAAAAATGGAGAATACAAGTATCATTATTATCTAAGACGAACGACGAGTGAGTTTTCTTTTTTTTTTTTTTTTCATTTTAAAATCGACGAATAATTTCTAAAATCAAGGATAGGAAAGAGACGAGAAGGAAAGGGAGAATTTGTTCAGTGATTTTCGACAAGGTCACGAAGCTCCGATCGAGCGGTATGCTAACTACCGAACAATAGGTCACGAGAAACTCGTGTCACTTTCAACTTGTTTTCTTACTAACAGATAAGAAATGAATTTAGTAAATATCGATATTATTTATCCTTTCGCGGATATAACTTATATCTGTAAAATAATGATTTAACAAAAAAGAAAGAAAAAGAAAGGAAAGAAGAAAACGATAGCTTGAAATTATTTAACATAAAACAAAAAGAAAAAAGAAAAGGAAAGAAAAAAAAGTGGGACGGAGGGAGAGGGAGAGAGAGAGAGAGAGAGAGAGAGAGAGAGAGAGAGAGAATAGAAGAAGGAAAAAGGAAAAATAAAAGGTCCATTACGAATAACAAATATTATAATATTCACCGAAATGATTGATAATTGCTACACATCGTGACAACTTCACTAGCATCAAATTAATCAGGTGTCTTTTGTATCCCATAACAACGAAAAATTACACTCTCACGAATTTTTCGTATATTCGAATACGTATCCTTGAGCTTCACTACGTCGTCCCTTTCTTCCTTGTAAAATTTTTCACGACTAAATGACTATTCCTTTCTCTCTCTTTCTCTCTCTGTTTCCGTCTCTTTCTCTGTCTTTCTCTCTTTGTCTGTCTCTTTCTCTTCTCGTTTTAAAGAGCTTCTGAAAAGTTTACATATCACGACGATAACTGCGACGAAGTACCTCGTAAACTGGCAGGATTCCAGAAGGTACTGTACGTTAGAGAGTGGACGAACAAAAAACAACCCTTTCTGTGTTACCACGCGATTTCTACTCAATCCTGCCGACCCACTCTGCTACTGAGAGTGTGACGAGTTTGCGCACATCGACGAATATCCTCCTCCCCTCCTTTTTCCTTCTCTATTCTTCGAGAAAGACAGAGAGAGAGAGAGAGAGAGAGAGAGGGAGAGAGACACGATCGAAATATTGTACGTAATAGTTGTCGATCGATCAAAAAATTCATCTTTGTACAAAGATCGAAAATATGGAGAATTCTTTCAATAATAGATAATTTAAAAACAAAAAGAAAGAATATATAAAAAAAAAAAAAGAAAAGAAAAGAAAGAAAGAGAGACCCGCGAGTTCCAAGAACAACTGCAAGGACTCTTACGTAATCACTGCATTGAAAATTTTCTTTTATATTTGAAATTCTATAGGAATTATTACGTTTCATGTTTTTTACGTTTCTTAATTGTAAATCTGTTCCTCTTTCTCTTTCTCTCTCTCCCTCCTCTCTCTATTTTTAGATTCTTTTAATTTCTCTTATTTTTATGTTGCATGTGAATATTTAAACTGTTTGTAAATAATTATATAAAAATAAATAATTACAGCTTGTAAATATAGTAAATATAGCACCGAATGAATAATTAATCGAAATTGGTTATTAATATATAAAATGTTTATAATGAAAAACAAGGCAAATCGATATTTCAGATATGATTTATAGAAAATATAAAAAATTTTGTACCGCTTTGATTTAAAACATTAATATATTTTAAAATGTAAAAAAGATTTCATAAGAAGAAGGCTAGTTAAGATAATTTATGTACATAATGTATATCTAATTTTAATTACCCGATTATAGGATTATTACATAAATTTACAGATGTAAATTTTTAACCTTTACTACTATGTAATCGCTTTATTGTCGCAAATACCATACTTCTTCTTTTAAATATTTCTGAGTCATGGTTCTAATGTATTTAATTAACAAATCAAGGCCAGAGTGCGAGAATATGAATTTCAAATTATAAATGTTTTGCGTACACGAATACATAATATATCCACGACTAAAGATACTAAAACCAAAGATAGTGACAATATAGATATAGATCTTATAAAATTTTATGGAAAATTATCGTAATACATTTACTTATCTTAATCATTATTTCAAATCGATATAACATACAAAGATATATATTGAAATCCATTTCAATGTACTCGTTAATATATCTTGTCTTCTTTAAAAATTTAATAGAACGACGATTATGATCTATGGACAAATGTGAAACAATTCGAAATTGAATAAGACACTGCCAAAGGTCGTGTTTAAAAAAAGGGATGGATAATGTTAGTAACTGCATGAGATGCAATGAATAGCAAACTCTTCTCACTGATGACATGCTGGCACTGTTTTATATGTTTAGACGTTATGATTGTGGCACCTCGAAAAATAATATCTATCGACTGCCAGTTGGATCTCGCAAGAAGAGTAACGAGGCCTTCAAGCGCAGACGCGTCGTCATTGGATAGCCTCCCCTTCTCACCCTTCTCAACCCTTTACAGAGGGTGAACCTAACCAGTGTCACTTTCGAAAGTTCTCTCGGACGATCAGCTGACTCCCACGGAGACTACTCTACTTCTTTGTCCTTGTCTACCGAGGCGAACCCTGCTTTGACGTTCTCTTGGGCCATTTATTTTCTCTTCTCTTTCTTTCTCCTTTATTTTTTTTTTCTTTTAACGTCATTATCGTATTACATATTGTACTCTCTTCTTTACCCTATGTGCCAGTCGATCGATAGCGTTTTCCTTTTTTTTTTCGAATTAGTTATTACTCCTTATCAAAGAGACAATTAACGTAAAAATTTGATTTTATATATAATTTGATTTTATAATCAATGTTCCGTAATGTATTTTCTCTCATAGATTCATAAATCTTTAAATAAGATATTGGTTTTATATAAAAAGCTTTATTTCTATCTCATACGCATGCTTAATTATACCGAGGAGAAAAAAAAGAAAAAAAAAAGAAACGAGAAGAAAGAATACAATCGTAACCTTTCGAAATCAATTTCTGTCGAATACAAATAGTCAATTAAATGTAATTATTTGTTAAATATATCAAATATACTCCACGATCTTCAAAAATTCTATTCAAATAATAATTCCCAAATTAAGCAAATCTTTCTTCCCTTAATTATAGAAACTCGATATTTCGATGTTTATACGCGATGAATACTGTTTAATTTCTAACTTAAATTAAAGTCTGAATAATATTTGTATAATCACATATATATTTATCAGTCATTTTCCAACATGTATTCATTGAATGAATCATTAAATAAATAAATAATCATAACTGATGAAAGTTTATTTTAGAAATAAAATACAACTGACTTATTTCTCTCAATCTCTGTCTGTCTCTCTTTCTCTTTCTTTTTAATTTTTCTTTTTCTTTTTTTTATTTTGATTTTTAATCGCGTTTTCTAATTTCTTCTTTTAAATTCGACTGATATGAGTCAATAATCCTTGAAGAGTTCAGATCAACGTCCGCTTCCGTATAAACGTCCTCGATAGAGGTTGACCATATAACGTATAATATATCGTGCGCGATATAAAACCAGACAAGGTCGAGGTTTCGGACGATTACATTGCTCTGGTCGTACGATTACTTGGCAGTGCTCGTACGATGGAAGAAGAAAATAAGACGACGAGCAGAGGAAAAGAGAGAGAAAGACAGAGAGACATAGAAGGGGAAAAGAGAGAGAGAGAGAGGGAACTAGGGAGTAAGAAAGAGGGAGAAACAGAGAGAGAGAGAGAGAGGGGGGGGGAGGGAACTAGGGAGTAAGAAAGAGGGAGAAACAGAGAGAGAGAGAGAGAGAGAGAGAGAGAGTGTGAAAATGTCAATGGCAAGGTTATCTAAGGCCTTGCAACGAGCTCGTTTATGTAACGAGACAACTGGAGCATGTTGGTGGTGGTAGTTATAGAGTGATCGAACTTGTAATTATAAGATAAAATTCAAATAATTATATTTTTTATAAATTCGAGAATATATTTATAAGAAAGAATTTTATAATCAAAAGAAATAGTATATTCGAAAATCAGACGCAATCTTTACGTAATTCGATTTTGGCTAATGAATATTCGTCCAATATTTTATATCCAAATAAATAATATCAGCTTTTTTTTTTTGTAACAGAGTTATCGAACTTGTGATTGATAACATTCGAATAGTTATATTTCTTATAAATTGGTGGAGATATTCATAAGAAAGAATGTAATTCGAAAGAAATAGTATAATTAAAAATTAGACCCAATCTTTATAAAATTTGCTAATGAGTTAGTCAATATTTGTCAAACTTTATCCATACTTTATATTTGAATAAATAATACTACTAATTTTTACTGAATATTCTAACATTACTTATCGGTCAATCCCAATACTAACTTTATTATATTTTGTTTTTATTTTATTGAAATGTAAAATACTGAACAGTTTTTATTGGTCAACTTAATAAATGAATTACGAATCTTAATAAACGTCGTAAATAAATGACTTAATGATCTTTACATACCACAATAAAGTAATATATATTTTAATAAACATATAGATTATATATATATATATATATATATATATATATATATATAAATTACATAATGACCTGTGTGCGCGCGCGTGTATCGTTTTGGAAAAATTGGCTCGTTTTTCTCCTACTTAAAAAGAAGATAAACTCTCGTTAAATCGAGAGAAGAAAGTTTTGCCTCCGTTCCTTCCTGATTATTTTTAAGAAGCTTATTTTATGAATTATGCAAGAAAGTAAAATATGTTTTATCGAAATATTTTTATTATATTGGACTTTATTACGATAAGGATAATAATATTTGGAATTCTGTATGCTTAGATATTATTAATGTTGCATATCACATTGTACAAAGTCAGACAGAAATATTTTTGATCAATTATTTTTATGTATTGACGCAAAAATCAATGTTACTATGTAAATGAAAAAAATAAAAAAAAAAAAAAAAAAGAAAAAGGAAAGAAAGAAAAATAAAGCATAAAACAAATAGATCTTTCTAGTAAAAAGTTTTTTGTCTTTCATTAAATTTAAAATAAATATTCACTTAATACTAACGTATGGTCACCTTCACGAGAGGACAAAAAATATCTTCGAGAAAAGACGTTCACTATTATTCCATTCTCTTCTAATAATCTCGATGTCAATGAATACCACTGCTTGGTAATCTTCTTCAGGAAATGACGAAGAACAGTTTTGAACCAGGCACTCGTTTAAAAGAGAAATTGCAACGGTACCCGACGTACTCATATTATATGTATCATTATTACACCTATAACTCATCTGCTATGTACATAACACATACGTACATAGATACATATATATATATACATACATATATATATACATACATACATATACACGTATGCACATGCAAGCATACAAAAATAGCTCTTTTGAAAAGTTCACGATAATTAAGCGACGATAATATTTTTAATAATTCAATATAATAACTCATTCCGAAACGGAAACGTAAGATTTTGATATTTGAAACAAAGTCAAATTTGAAATGATATTTACTTTAAATTCGTAAATAATAATACGTTAGAAGAGATAGCTGGAGAAAATTGCACGGTAATTTTTCAATTTGTTACGATGAGCTGATCACAATATCGTTTTAAGTAATGACAATAAAAATATGTGACAGCGATAGAGAGAGAAAAAGAGAGAGAGAAAGAGAGAGAATAATTATTTCGCAAAAATTTTTGAACCTTGAATTTTTGTAGGTTTTACAGCTCGTGGAAAAAGAAAAAAAAAAAGAGAGAGAGAAAAGAAGATAAAAACAGAGAAATAGCAAAAAAAAAAAAAAACAGAAAAACAGTAAAGAAGAATTTCGAAGAGAAAGCTAAGTGTTTTTGTGAAATATGAGTCGTTCACAGTTCAAAGTGATTAACTCCGAGTCAAGAATTCTCCTATTTAAATTTTCACGTTAAAACATTTGATTGATGCTTTATGCTTTTTTTTTTTCATATTTGAAATACATTTCTTTAACAATTTATATGCTAGTTTAAGACTAAAAAATACAATAATGTCTATAACTTCTTTAATTTTATCTACTTTTTATTTTACGGAGTTGATCGATTTGATAAAAACGAACGGCTTATACGAAATGATGCTTTGAATTTTTCATTAATGTGTTTATGAATTAACTAAATATTTCGAAATAAAAATATCTTGATCTATCTCGAAGGGAAAAAAAAACAAAAAAAGAAAAAAAAAAACACGCAGAGAAACAGGAATATTAATAATTTAACAGTTGAAAGAATGATTAGAACAACCAGTGTGTGTATATACACACACGCGCGCGCGTGCGTACACACACATCTGTTATTTAATTATGTACGTATATATCTTAGCTAGGCCTTCAGCTAATTATGCAACTAACCTAAAATATAAATTCGAGCTTCCGTTAGACGGTAAGTCAAGAAACTTGGACGTGAGAAGAGAAGATATATATGGTTGGCGGTCGGACAGATTAAATGAAAAAGAAAAAAAAAAAAAGAAAATAAAAAAAAGGAAAATTAGAAAAAAAAGAAAAAAAAAAAGTTTTGCAGTTAAAACGATCGTCGTTAACACAGGTGATCGATCCATTCATTAAATACGCCGAGGAGTTGTCGAAGTGGGAAATATTTTTATAAAAGAATATGATGACGGATAAAATATAAAGAGGAAAAGAAAAGAAAGGAAAAAAAAAGAAAAAGAAAAAAAAAGAAGCGATAAATGGATAGTAAGATACGGTTAAGAGAGCACGATGGTCTCACCCGAGGTGGTGCGGACCAATCGCGTTGCTTCCTGCTACTCTCGCCACTCGTTGTAACGAATGAGAGAGCGGAAAGAGCAACAGACGAGACGTCGCGCGAGTTTGTGGCGTTCTGATTCTAACGTTTTAGGTATGGCGCGATATAGGTATGTAAGAGGGGGTAACACGTAGCACAATGAGCGAAGGAGAGAGAGAGAGATAGAGAGAAAGAGAGAGAGAGAGAGAGAGAGAGAATTATGGCGAGGATGGTTCACGCATGCGCCTTACTCATTCTTCTAAAGCACACGTGGGGACATAGTGAAATACAACAAAACGCGGGCTCGAATTTTCTTTTTTAAGTGTACGTAATTACCAAACGCGTAATATAAATTTTATTTGTTTCTTTTATCTTTTGAATTCTAATTTTTACGCTTATTTTTGTTTATTGCTAAAAAGATGATTGGTTACATTTGATTTCATTCTTTATGACAAAGTAAAACACGACCGAAATTATTTTTCCCCTTTCCATTACGAAAAACGTGTCTTCTTGTTTTTTCTCTTTTGTTCTTCTTCTTCTATTTACTACTATTTTTCTCTCGATTTTGACTCTTTATTTGAAGAGTATCACACGATACACGTGTCTATGTACTTGTATATGTGTGCGTGTGTGTAGATATATATGTATATATGTATATGTTCTTATCTACGCGTTACAAGAGTGATGCAACATTTGCAAATAACTCGTTAAAGTACACAAAATTTCTTGGGAATATCATATAATTTATATCAAATATATAAATTCTAATTCTAATTTAATAGTCCAATTTAATAGTCGAATTTGGCAAGAAAATCATTTAAAAGCGTATGCAAAATTTGAACTTACATTATTATTTCGTTTTTCTTCGTAACGACGTATAAACTGTAGATTGTAAACGTTTGGATTTGTCAAAAAAAAAAAAAATTAAAAAGAACAATGTCTATTGTTACGTTTAAAATAAATTTTAAACAACACAACAAAGGAATTTATTTCCATCATCATTGTATCACGCAACAACCCATGGAAAATGAGAGAATAGTCATGGATTTAATCGATACGGCGTACGCTCGCGAATCCAGCCACATATGTGCGCGCGAATATGATGTTACGTCCACGTGAATATCGCGTGGATATACGTGCGCGCGCAACCACGCATCACGAGTCCGTGATAATACTCGGTAACTAAAAACTCATTTAATCCGTCGCACTATGCTGATTACATACACGTATGATCTTTTCCTAATAAATAAATAAGTAAATAAATAAATAAAAAATATATGCATGTATTTTTTTTTATATGTGTATAAATACATACACGATATGTAAATATATATAATTTATATATAATTTATATATAACTACGTTATATCTACCATAATTCAATATTATATAAATATTTATTATGTTATAAATATTTGTTAATATATAACTTGTATATGTATATACATAATATAGACAGACTGTAGATATACTCTAAAAAGAGAACATACATACACACAGTAAACGTATATGCATATATATATACATTGTACATGAATGTGTTTAGATGTATATATCGAGAAATGTTCATAAGATATATAATATATTAATATAATTAATACAATATTGTAATAAACATTCTGAATATATGGTATACTTCTTTTTCTTTTTTTCAAATTGAACACTTGTTCGATATTTTCTTTTATATCATATCACAATATATATTTTAAATGGTGTATAGTTAGCCTACGTGATTTTTCATGGATCATCTTGTCATTGAAAGGTAAATGTCATGACATAAAGTAGATAATGGAAGTTTTAATAGATTGAAGATAAAAAATATTTTTCTAGGTAAAGCAACAAGAACACAAACACAGACTGCATATAATATATATATATATATATATATATATATATATATATATATATATATATATAATATATATTATTCCGTACATACATACATACATATATATATTTTGCAGTTTATCAACATCTTACAATTATCTTATTTAGAGAGCAATTATGATTGTAATATCTACAAGTAATTTGTTTGATACTTTTTACGGCTTCTAGAGTACATTGACTAATCAAACCGGTTGTCGAGAAACTCGTTATACTAAGAATACAACGAGGAAATGTTCCCGATCGATAAATGGCACGTGGAAAGCTTTTATTTTCGTTTCGTTTTTCCAACTTGCGCCTTTTACTCGTTCGATTATACGAGAAAAAATAAAAGAATGAATAATAAAACAAACAAAATTGTCCATGCAAAGTAATAATGTAGATGCAACGTTAACGGTGATTATTGCAAAGAAAGTTGTAAACGTAAGAAATATTAGATAAGGTCTCTAGCGTAATTTCCCTTGTCGTTTTATTACAATCACCTTTCCTCTTTTAGAGCTATCCAGGAAGTATTTGCAACTAACTTTCGCCTCTGACGACACTAGAAATTATTACAACGTCACGTCGTTACGTAGAAATATACGAGATATATATATATCACATTATACATATATTATATAATATACATAACAATATATATATTACATAATATTATATAGTATATATAACATTTATATAATATATAATATATATATTATATAATATGTTATATATGTATAATGTATAAATATATTTTATTTGTATATATTAAAGAATCTTTTTTTGTTCAAGGACGTCATCGTAAGACGCATAACACTTATTAGGCATACAATTATGTTTTTATTTTTTCCTCTGCTTCTCTCTCTCTCTCTCTTTTTTATCTACACGCACACACATTTTTTCAGAGATAAATTCAGTTAAGTATTAATTAAGATTTCGAGAAAAATATCAGGATGAATACGTGTCTCTTGCGTGCTCAAATATCAAATTTGCATGAAAATGATTCACCGACAAAACAATTAAATAATTATAACAATTACTTATAATAATCAGATAAATTCGTTTATAATACGATTATCAATCCAAAAACTTCCTTTTATAATCTATTATTCTCTTTACAATGTATCCACGTTTTTTGTATCAATCATTAATAAAAAAATGAATATTCGTAAGAAAAATAAATAAGAAGAAGATTAACTTTTTTAAGAGTTAAAAAATATTGATAATTCTATATTTGATTAATATATAATTTAAGCCTCGTTTTACACATTTCACTTTGATTTTCCTTTCAACCTTTCGTCCATAGTATTTTCAATACTACTTCATATAATTTAAACATTTTTTTATTCAGTTGAACAATTATTTCACTTATTTATTCGTCATAGATAACTTTTTTAATACATAATTACGGAAAAAAATGTGCAATATGTTAATTGACTTTTAGTTGATGTTGTCATTTTAAAACCAACATTTATTTATCGGACAATTATATGAGTGTTTTAACTTCAGGGTTAAAACTTAATTGATCGGAACAAATCTAGAAAAAGAACAAAAACAGAAAGAAACTATGTTTCCAATATGACTAAATGCATATATATATTAAAAGGACGATTGGAATTCTTTCTTTTGTAATTCTGATATATTTTGCATACGAATGCAAAGAAAATGAAACATTTGAGTTTCGACAGAACTCAACTACATAAGAAATTCAAGAACTGAAAATTTGACAAATTTTATGTTTGATCATGTACATTCGATGCCCGTATCCTCTTTCTACTTGTTCTGCCACAAAATCCATCAGCAAATTTTGTTATTTATATTTTATTTTTCAATTTTTTTAAAATACTTTACAATATAACTTTACCTCATGCATTTTTTATAACAATTGGCATAAAAATGAATCTCATTATCTGTAGAATAAAAAAAAAAGAAAAAAGAAGAAAAGAAAAAAGTGAAAAGAGAAAAGGAATAAAAAAAAAGGAGAAAAACTCGATCTTTTAAAATCAATAATTACAGTATAATAATAAGATTAATGAGCTATAAACATACGATTAGACTCGTAACTGATTAAATCGTTTAAATGATCATTGATATGCAAACGTATCGTAACCGTTTATAATATCTAAATATTTATATACGATCTGAGATTATCCATAATATAAAGGAGTCAATCATTTCGAAAATGAAATGTTTCCGAAGGGATTTTTGAAAGACAAAAAAAAACACTCAAATACGTTTATATAAGTCCGCGCTGTAAGGATGTCCTTTAGTGGTCAGACCGGAAAGTAGAGTGACCACCGAATATAACCGGAGGAGATATATGCGGGTTATAGATGATGTATTTACATATAAAAGTGTACGTTACACATATAAAAACTACGATAACTAATTCGAGTACGACGCACGGACTTTTATAAACGTTTCTTCCTCTCTCTTTGCATAACGTTAATATCATACTGTCAATCAGTTTTATGCTAAAAAAAAAAGAAAAAAAAAAAATAATTCTCCTTCCATGTATAAATAGCTTTCTATACATATTTAATACGAAATGATTTTTATAGGAGTCACATATATTGTTTAATTAATATTCCAAAAAGTTTGTCACTAACAGACTCTTCAATTGTCGATGTTAAAGATTCAATTTGAAGCAACTGATATGAAATAAATTTTCATTGATATGATCAATAAAAAATCATCATTCTGCGCTACGCTGTACTAACAGAGTACTTGTGAACATACACGATTTATATATGTATATACGTGTACGGAGCCAATTGTTCCCTCACCCTCGGAATAAAGAGTGATATAATTATTTTATATTAAGCACTTATTTAACGTAATGAAAAAATATCACTAGTACGTACGTTTTCTATATAAGATGACGCGTTCTATTTCTATGAGAATTAAAAGTTATATTTTGAAATATATATTTTACTACAATTCGAATTGAAGTAAACTGTGTTATCGTTATCACTACAATTTTACGTATATCGTATTACCATTTAGTCTACTTTAAAACATGATTATTATACAAAACAACAATAATTACGGTTAATGTATTTATATGTGCAAAAGAGTACTATTTAACATGTTCGTTTGAAACTTACTACTATATAATAACGAAAAGAAACGTGACAAGCATTTTGTAATATTTTTATACAACACGTGTCTTCTAATAATAAAATATCAATTAATTCACATCGTTAATCTATATTTCTTTACAAATAAATAGAACAAAATTACTTATATAGTTATTTTCATTATAATTGAATAAGTAAATATAAATAGATGATTTAAGGCGACGATGATGTAAAAAATAATAAAAGTCAGTACATGGATATAAGTACATATCTTTTGCTATATATATATACACACTATATTACATACTTATATGTACGTACGTGTGTCTTTAATGTCTTTCGACTAATATATAGATAATATTAAAACGTAAAATGACGACATTAAAAAGTCATTTTTATATTACATGTCAAGATATATCAATATAAATAGAATCCTAACTCTTATTCTTTGAAAAATAATTCGATTATAAAACGGATTAGGTCGCATATATGAAAAGTAAGGAAATAAATATTGTGTGCATAGAATTTAAACGGAAAATACACGATCGATTTCGAATCCTTTAATTTGATTCTTATTCCAACGAGAAAATGGAATTTATTATCAGACAGATTTGATAGATTGGATATTGGCTTCTATAATTGTATCATGAAAATTTCAACGAGCTAATCCTTTATAAGATACGTGTTTTGATTCGTCTAACTTGAGAAATATTTCGTTTTCGACATTGATAAGATCTCGATAATTGAGAATCGAGTAAGAGCGTTTGAAAATAAAAAAGAAAAGGAAGCAAAAAAGAAAAAGAAAAAAAGAAAGAAAAAAAAATAAGATTAATAAATTAAATCGATGAATGGAAGAAAACGTTTTATAATTGTAAAATCTTATGCTAATTTTTATATTATACGGTCGTGTACGTAAATGCAAGAATAATGATATCTATGACGATATTGCATTGTTAAAATTCACAATTCCATAATAGGTGACTCAGCCTTATAATGTTTTACTTCGTTAAAATTTTAAATATATATATATATATATATATATATATATATATATATATATCGATATATATTTCTTCTTATATACTAATAGATGTGAATAAATACGATTACGTTAACATAATTTTGCAAATTATCGCTAGTACGTATGGATATGTATATATCTTATGACCTACCAATATTCAAGCGTTATCTCAATCAGCCGATGAACAAAAAAGAAAATACTGATTTCTTATAAGAAATATCAAATATCATTCGTTATTCTATTTTTGATTTTGAAATTTCCGATGATACAAAAGATCATTAGATAATCATAGATTTCCTCGTCGTTAAATCGTAAATAAAATATTTCCACCGTTATTATTGATCATTCGCAAAGTTTTCTTTACGAAAATGATAGAACAGTTTACTTATTTTTATAGGTTATAAAACCTATAAAAATAAATAGAGAATCTTTGTCCCAGGTCCATTTGTTTACAATCGTATTTCTAAGGAAAGAAAAAGAGAGGAAGAAAAAGAAAAGGAAAAAGAAAAAGAAAGAAAAAAAACAACAAGAAACAAAAGAAATATGAATTTTCTTCGAAGGACACATTAAGCCTTACGAATGCATACGTTGAAAATTTCCTTATTCGTTAATCGCGACTCGGTGACCTAACCTCTACGGACGACATTCGCGATTCGTGTTATGGCCATTATATTACAATAGACCAGGACTTTATGTGTGTATCTATGTCTATCTATTGTAAAATACATGTATATATATATATATATATACACATATACACATATATATATCTAATATAACCTACTGAGTTTACGCGATATTATTGTTCTATATGTCCTTCGACGTGTTTCTACATTTGCCCGGCTTTTTTCTATAACGTACTAGAAATTTTTCTCCCCTTTCTCTCTCTCTCTCTCTCTCTCTCTCTCTCTCTCTCTTTCTCTCTATCTGTTTGTCTGTCTCTCTCGCTCTCTCTTTCTCTCTCTCTCTTTCTCTTTGCTGTCTCTCTCCCCTTTCGGTCCCATCGTATACTTGATTTCATCGACAGGTTAAACGACCGATCCCCATCGATGATAATTGCCCAGGATTGACAAGCACGAGAAAGAGGAGGAGGGAAAGAGAGGAAGTGCAGATTGATTGAAATCGAACGAGAAACGCGCGAGAGAGAGAGAGAGAGAGAGAGAGAGAGAAAGACAGAGAGAGAGAGAAGTAGAATATTTTTCAAAGCGAACAATTGACATCGTCCTCGTCGAGTTTTTTCGACGAAATGAATGTTTTCTAAAGACAAACGAACGGTATCGAGAGACTAATATCAAAACAGAATAAGAGAGAGAATGAGAGATGGAGGGAGAAAGAGAGAGGGAGAAAGAGAGAGAGAGAGAGAGAGAGAGAGAGAAAATGAGGCATACGAAAAAGGATAGATTGATTTGGAAGGACGGAAGTGATACGTGACGACATTCACAGCGTCGTGCCAAAAAAATATTTACCTATCATTAAAAATGTAAAAAGTATACGGAATTTCTATCATTAAAAATAGACTCACCTGGCTCCTTCTTTTCTTATCCCTTCCGGTAATGGGTATTCTCTTTCTCTTTTCGTAAGTGAGCTTCTTCGTATGTTCGTTACAGGTCACGCATGAAACGTCATGCGTGTCGTTGATTTCTCTGATGGCTTTTGATTTTTCTCTTTCAAATTGACTTGAAAAATGGAAGTTATTAAGAGGAAGTAGATGATGTCCTGTGGCTGAACGTTTCTCACTCTCTCCCTCTATCTCACTTTTTCTCGTTCGATGCCTGGGATCAAGGCAACGATGCAACAGCGCCGCAGAAACTGAGATGCCGGCTACACGCGGCAACGGTTAAATATAATTCCTAAACTGATGTGGCGCTGTAAGCGCTGTTTGTAGCGTCATCTGTTGACATTCGGGGAAAATATTGAAGAAAATTTTATCCAATGAGTAAGCGAAAGAGATTAGAGGGAAATAATATTATGCAAAAATAAAAAGAAGGATAAAGTGAATGAAGATAATGGAAAAAAAAAAGCAAAAGAAAATTTACAGATATTTTAATTTGAACGAACGATTCATTATTATCTGACTGTATCATTTAGACACATTAAGTTTCACAGAATATCACGTGTTCATTTTTATATAAGCAAATAAAGTAAATAATTATTAATTATATGAAGTTCATAGTTCGTAACAATTTTGTTCAGTATTAATTTGAGCGCTCGCATGTTTCACGTTTTACATAATAAGATAACGCATTTTTAAAATAACGAGCAAAACATATTTATTTTTATAATTACATATTATGATATCTTTTTTATAATTGTATTTTATTCATTAATATTGAGAATATTTCGATCGAATGAATAATCGAAAAACTCTTTAAACTAGCATGTTGTAGAGAGTGTAAAAACGTAAATGATGCAAATCGGTGTAATTAGACGTAAATAAAAAATGTTTAAAGACGGAAAGGTAAAATCTCCGTCATTGTTCTTTTCCTTTCTTCCGTGTTTTCCGCCTTAATTGTTTTCTCAGCTGATATTTCTCGTTTTTCGATCGTTACTTTAGATTCATTTTGAGGTACACCAACGAAAGAGGCCCAGAAAGCCTTTTTTGATATGTTTTTGGCTGATCGTTTTCGTATGGACGATGAACGTTTAGCAGACGAACGATCTTTCACGATCGATGATGCTACGTTCGATGTTTCGTTGGATCTCTTCTTACTCGTCAAAATTGTTTCGCTATTTTTTGAGGCAAAATTAGAATAATTTATAAAGTGAGGAGTCGCGGGTTTATTTGAATGATCGTTAATAAAATAAGGTTGAAACGATTGATCGTTATGATATCGATGATGACTAGAATGATGATTAGAATGTCGATTAGAATTAGGAGGAGGAGGATGATCAAGATGCTGATGATGTCGATGATGATAATGAAAGTTTATATGAGGCATATGAGGAATAAAATGATGCTCTCGAAATCCCCGTACTATGCTCTCTTGCATTTGTTTCCTTTTGTTCCAAATTCTCTCGAAGATTCCAATAGAAACAGCGGTAATGAGACCAACTATAAGTATTAAAAAGGCCGAGTAAACATCGGCTAATCTTGCACTGTTAAACGTCGTTGGTGCTTTGCACGTAGGCATTTCTGGTAACATTCTCTCGGCTATTCTTCGAAGAACACCGTGTTCTTGTATGCGTAATATACTGCAATGATAAGATTTAATGTAATTCTATTTTAATGATTGATTTTTTTGATAAATCTTTTGTAATAAATTTTCTTTGATAAATGATTCTATTTTCTTTCTTTTCTTTATTTTTTAATTTTTTATTTACTACGAATGATAACGCATAAATCAATCTAACGGCTGATTACGAAGTACAATAGCGTCTGGCTTACCTCAAATTGATAATTTTTTTATACGGACAAGTATTGGCCATAGGTAAAGCGACGAGAGTAAACGTCTGAGGTAAAGGGAGTTCCTTCAACGAACATCTTTCTTGAATAAACGTTGTACGTAGAGCACGGCGTGCCAAAGTTGCGCTGACGAAAAATCCGTAACGTCCTTGAGCGGCTTTCATGAGGCCAGTCGTCGCTCCCAAACGAGATTCACGATTGTTAAAAGCTTTTATGTACAGTTGACGAAGGTGACTGTCGTTAACGTTCTACGAGAATTTTGATAACAAAAAAGGAGCCAAAAATCCATCTATTTATCAAGAACTTCATACCCGAATATATTCGTCTTCGGTGATACTGTATCCTAGTTTGAAATTATTAAACAAGAGATCTGTAATCGATCTTATTCCACTGGCTTGTACAGATAGAATCGAAGTTATGAAACCGGCGTAAGCATTGTAAGTGACCAATGCAAATACTAAGCTAAAAAGTAAAAGAGTCTTTCCCGATGAACTTTTTGGTATCCAAGGTGATCCTACGTAGGATAATATAAACGATATATTTTAATTAGCTTTGTAATAATTTTTTAGATAATCATATTGTCGTTAAACCTTGCATGCACATGATACTCATACACCAAAGTGCTGCTTCACCGAGTCCAACGTTCTTTTCTTCTTCAGGATGTAAAGTTCTTTTAGCCACGTAAATGATCGTTCCCATTGAGAGTAAGATGAGAAAATACGTGGCTGCTACGCAACCAAGTAATCGATCATTGAATGGCTGTAGAAATATATCTCTCATAGTACCGGTTTCCAAGGGATGATAATAAACATTTCTCCTGTAATTAACGTAAACAAATTTGTTAATTATTAACAAAGTAAATACAAATGTTAGATACCAACATGTATCGAATAAGAGGATGGCTGAACGTCATATCTCCTAATCTTTCTTCATTGATAGTTATATATCCTAATCCAGCATCTACAGTACCAGCAACCACGTCACCGAGAAGATGGCTCCAAACCTTGTTCGTCAAAGTACCGAGTTTATCGTGCGGTATCAATTCTATGCTGGAAAATAAACGAAATAAAAATTTATTCGATAATATAAACGTAATTACAGAAAAATTATAACGTTTGTTCTATTTTTATTTCTTTATTCATTTCATTAGGATTTATATAAAAATTGTGTATGAAGAATGGTATTAAAAAATATAATAAAGAATTTACATAAGAAGGTATAATACAATCTTTATACCTGGCATTTAGATCGTGCGTTACAGAATCAGCAAAATCTAAAAGAGGTGTTATATCATTGACCACGACTTCGTCGGTAATGTCCGTTTGGCCATCGTTTGTACCATTTAAAACACCAAATATAATCGGCCAGCCTCTGAAATCTTTTCTTAGTTTCACACTCATTGGATCCTTTAGTAAAAATAATCCTGGACACCAAGATCCAAGGGAATATACGACGAGACTGGAATTATCGGAATTACGAATTTTATAAACGTGCAAGAAATGAAAACACATCGTCCGATTTTCCCGACCAATGTAATCCAGATTCATCATTCTATCCAAATTTCGTCGTTCCGGTAGATTTTGAAAATCAAGTTGGCCGTATTGTCGGAAATTCGAGCACGTTCTGAAATATGAGAATAAAAATAAAAAAATAAAAAAAAGAAAAGAGAAGAAAAGAAAAAGTACTTACGCGTCTCTTTTATCTTATTTCTTAAAAAAGAAAAAAAGAAAAAAAGAAAAAAATCTCACCATAGATTCGACATAATTAACGTGGAAAAGTTTTTAAAATTTTCATTAAAGTTATTAATCGCATTCTAGTTAATCATTTTTGAACGATCGTATTAGGGAATATTACAGAATGAAAGTGGTCACGTTTAGGAGAGGAGAAAGAGTGATAGAGAAGGGACAGAGAGAAAGAGAAATTATTCCAATGGGAATAATTTATATGTAGGTATACAATATTACTCGTAGTAATAATATGGAAGCAATTGACCTTGGCTATTTTTATAACGACTTATAACGATTTCTAATTTCTAACCTGTTCCGATATTTCAACGTCAATTCCCACATAACGTCCTGTGAATTTGAAGAGGTTGCAACCACCACATCGCTGTCAATACCAATATTGAGATCCTTCAGAACGGCGTCGATAGTGGTATCGGTATTTCTAGCCGTGATCATAAACCAAGACACGTAATAGTTGAACAATAATTTCTGTGAAGCCTAAATATCGAACAAAAATTTGTGATATACGCAAATTAAATAAGTTCTATAGCTGTTTCGAAATATAATATATCTACCACTTGAAGTACGTTATCTGAGGAAGTCAAGTTGAGTCCATCTAAAAGTACTATAGAACCAATTCTATGTCGTCGTATCGTAAGCGCGATTGGTATATTTGGATTTGTTGCCGACTGAATGGACACACTGATTCCTCTTTCAGCAAGACAAGACATTAAAGGTCGAGCGTATCTCAGGACACAATCTACGTGCGAGAATATTGAATTTGATTTTGGCATGATATTATTGTCTTAGATGTTAATAAATATTTCTAGTTATTAAGAAGAACATTAAAGTTATTAAAGTTTATTTAAAGTTTCATTTGTAAATTTCTCAGGCTATATGTCAGTTGATGAAGATAATGAATCAAATCGTTAATCTTTTACAGAGTATCAGATTTATTCATACAGAAGCAGTTAAGAATTATTTATATAACATGATCCATATAAATTTTTATTAGTTAAAGTATTATCTATTAAGCTTTTCTTATTGAAAAAGAATAACTTTATATAAAATTAACAGATTATTATGTCTCGTGTTAATAATTTTTGCACAGGATTTTTTCTTTAAAAGTACAAAGTGCAATACGGAAAAATGTTTACACATGCAAAGATTAAATTTCTATCATACTTACTCTTTGAACTGAGATTATCGAAAAGTACAATCTGATCCCACGATCTCCACTTAACATACTCAATTATTAGTTGCAACGTTAATGGCGATGGCATAACGCAACTATTTGCGAATACGAAGAAAAGAGACGAGAACATTAACAAAACTGTCTTCATTTTTTTTCCCTATTTTCCACTTTTTATTTCTTGATACGTCTTTAATAATCGACGGTGACGACAACGACAATAAAAATCGAACTCAGCGAAATCGGTTTCACGTTACGTTTTACGTAAGTACATATATACGTAAGCTATATAGAACCAATTATCTACGTTCGTTTTTGCTGCCTATCAACTTAATAATTTCGCTTAGCGTGAGTTGTTCTAAAATTAGAAATTCAACCAAAGGATGAACTAAACATTTAAGAAAGGTCGTAATTTATCGTTAGTTTTTAACCAGAATTTTATAGTTTTCATTTTTATTTTGAGATTGAAATTAATTCTATATATGTCCGTATATCTTAATAATTTTTATTAACTTTATCAAAACAAAAATAATGAATCGTAATATTTTCTCGTTCAACACTTACCCCATTATTGATTGGATACAGATATACATATATATATAAGTATTATAAGATTATTTCACTAGTAAATTAAATATAAGGAAATATAAAGCAGAAAAAACAAAGATTAAAAAGATCCGTTTAAGCACAAAGTGGCGTTACTACTGACACAAAGAGAATTTTTTTCTTTCGAGTGATCCCGCTACATGAACTGTGTCAGAGGGCGATCGGTCAGAAACTAGAGATCATCTTATAAAAGTCGATTCGATTGCTTTCTCTCTACCCATCGAAACTATCCAATAGAAATGAACTGAACAGATAGAGATCATAAAAACACTTTCATTTTTTGTACGAGCAAATTAATTGATGGAATGTCTTTTCACAATGGTCATTAATGATAATCCCATGGGACTTGAGCGGAAAGAGTAAAACTGTCTATGTCGTAGATTAAGAACGTTCTAAGCGAAAGGAAACGTAACATTATTATTTATTTCGTGACCGTACGAATTTTCGAAATTACTGTATATTTTTTTATTAGGATACACCAACGATATATTTTCTTGCAAATCGAATCCTTTACTAAAGTACAAAGTTTTACGTTGAGAAGGAACTAAAATCGTTTTCTTTTCTTTTCCTTATTTTTTTTTTTTCCTTTTTTTTATAAGTGTTTTTTCTAACAGTACTCCTTACCTATAGCATCGTTAAAGAATACAAGAGACATGTGCTGAGTTGGCTCTTAACAATCACTCAGAATTTTTTATTTGACATGCATCAATTAAAATAATAATCGTGTACGACTTTCATCGAGAGATATTAAATAGAAATGGTTCGATATCTCTTGAGTCATGCTTACTGATCGAAAATTTATACGGTAGTGTTGGATAATATTTCATTCAAATAAAGATTAACGATTACACAGCTAGAATATTCCATTATTAATTAGTTATTTACTAATTAATTGAATTAATTGATTAACAATTGAATTTCTTATCGTTCTAAAAGTTATTCGCTTTTATATATTTTCCTTTTTTTTGTCGTCATGAATGATCGTTTAAAGATGAATTAAAATGATAAATGAAATGAATAAATGATTCCAAAGAATTTATGCTATTATGAATTATGGCTATTTATAATTCTCCTTTTTAATCATACATCTTGTATTTTTTAATCAAACAGATTCAATGACTTCAAGCTTGTCTACGACATATTATTTAGAATCATTGATAAAACTAATCGTAGACATGAATGATTGATTGATTAAATTAATTAATTAAATTAAACAATGTCAAAGAATTTTATATATTATCTACAACTAAAATCATCGATTAGATTTTTTAATAAACATAACTAAACACAATGAATTATTTAGTATCGATAACTTACCGACGGAGAAAGAACTCGCATGGTAATAAACAGAAGACATTTTAATTATTTCCATTTTTGTCTCCCCATTGATTTTTAACAATGTAACAACACCATACAACGTATCATTCTAAAACTCCTCCATTATTATTGATTTCGTTTTATCTCGAAATGTCGCATTAGCGAGAAATTTAATTCTCAAGAAGGCCGTGTATGGCGTTAACGGCGTTTCGGATCAATCGGATTGAGCACATAGGGAAGAGAGAAGGAGATAGAAAGTAAAACGGATAGGTAACGAACTCTAACAACCCTGAGAAAAGATATTACTATATTATTCGAAATAACGATTGAATTTCGTCGACGTGTCGGCTTGTAGAACGTTCTTTCGAAGATTTTTTCGGAGTATTCGAATGATATAGAAAAGCAAGAAGACAAGAAGAACGATTTTATTCATGATTCTTTGCAAAACGATCGGGAGTGTTCGTTCAAATCGACGAAAATTATTTTGGTGCGTGTATCGCATGTGGATCTCCTACAAGGGTAATTATTATCACAATATATATTCATTATGCTAAATTTCAGTACAAGAAAAAGTTAAGGCCGGTTAACGTGTATCTACTTATATGTGTTCTCTCTCTCTCTCTCTCTCTCTCTCTCTTTCTCTGCCTATCTCTGTCTTTCTCTCTCTCTTTTTGTCTCTATCTCTGTCTCTCTTTTTCTCTTTCTCTTTCTCTTTCTCTTTCTCTTTCTCTTTCTCTTTCTCTTTCTCCTTCTTCCTTTCTCAATCGTGCGTAGAATTAAAGCTGTTTACAATCCAATAAGATTACATCATAAATTTTCCTGATTACGATTCTCCGATAATTTTAACGTTTAAAGGTTCATTCAGAGAAAAATAAAAAGTGAAAACATAACAAAACTGTTTTCGTTTCCTTTTCCTCTTTTCTTTAAAAAACGTTTCTCTTTGCGTGAAAATTGTTTTGCAAAATTATCTTTATTTTATTTATTTATTTTTTTAAACGTAATATTTATAAGAAATATATTATATATTAATATTTTTTTTTTTTTACGAATCGATAATCATCATTTGTTTTTTATCTTTGATTTCTGGATCGTCAAGATTCGTAGAAAACTGTATTCAGAAAAATTTATGTCGTAAATCATTTTAAACATATTTCTCATCATGTTTTCATGTATGACTTTTTTTGGAATTTTGTAAAAAGTATATCCTACTTTGTAAAACTATAATCCTGAAAAGTATTGTGTTTGAAAAATACTGACGCTTGAAATCGATATAAACATTTTTGTTCGTTTTCTTTTTCTCTTTTTATATATAAAGATTATGATAAGATCATTTTGTGACAATCATCTTATCGTGTGTAATCATTTGATTTGTGTAATCACTGATATAATCGACGTATTGTTATATGTAATTAATTTACCATTTATAATGTCATGACAGATTTATCACATAATTATACTTATATAGTTAACTATATTACTTTGAGAGAAACGTATGTTAATTGCGTTTCATTTTACGTATAAGTAGGTATTTTTACCTACGTAAGAATTAACATAACAATATATTATTTTGAAGAAACTGTGGGTTTTGTTTGAAATTTAAAGATTTTACGTAACTTTTACACAATGTTTAAAACGTAAATTTATTTTGGATATAAATTATTCGATATGAAGAAATTTATAGTCCCGCACGTTTATTTTTTAATAACAAATTTTTTCATTCCTTTGTTCTTACATTGAATGTAACGATTACGTTTATCAAAAGTTTTCATATTTTAATACTTTTATAATTAGATAGTTTTAGACGTCTTCTTGTTATCTGTTATTTTTTTTTTTATATTTCTCATATTACTAATTGTTCATTCGTTTTTGGCCGAAAGTGATTTTTTGGTGAAAGCTTTGAGTGATCACAATGTGATTTTTTTAATTTTTTTTTTTTTGGGGTAATGATATCATGTAATATTATTACCTTTTTACTAATGTAATATTATTTCGTGCGTGCATGTGTGTGCGTGCGTGTTGTACCTCTCTCTCTCTCTCTCTCTCTCTCTCTCTATATATATATATATATATATATATATATATATATCGAGGATATCATTCGTACCTTAAAAAACTCGTCTCCTAAAAAAAAAAGAAAAAAAGAAATTCTTGTTTCTGATTTCTGGTTTTGAGATAACCAGTTTCAAATGTCCAAAAAAGATTTCTTTTTTTTCCGATTATCGATAGATAACCTTATTCACAATAATATCATTTTGAGATGGTAAAGATGCGTACACATTATGTCACTCGTGTCCGGTAGGAAATCATCCTCCCACGCATGCTAATTTGGGGATCGGGTCACTGTTAGCGCGTAGAATATTATGTCCCTACCATCTATTAAACTACCGCGTTATATCATTCCGAGATATCACGATAAGGATAACATTCAGCTATAGATGTATGTCCAACAATTGCATAGAATCTCATAAGATTTATTTTTGAGAGATTGTAATTCCAATCGGTATAGTTTCCTTATATAATGTATCAATCGAGAATTGATTTATAATTTTTGCAAAAATTTTTAAGAATTTTTTTCAAATAAATAATACACGGATATCTGTAATAATAATTACATTAAAAATATTTGTAACAATCACCGGCAAACAGATAGATTTGTTTCTCGTTAAAACGCATAAATATCGTTTGCGAAAAACAAGATCATTATCCAACTTGTCTGTATTACGAGGATCTATTAGCAACGTTAGAATAACAGAAAGATTTGGGAAGTATTTTGCGAGGATAAGTATCATTACGAACAATCAAGAGATACTTCGTCGTGGCATAGATGAACAGGGGCTACGTATAATTGATTGAAACTGAAACTTACATGAATCAAAACAAATGTTCTCTCTTTGCATTAATTTTCGTCTATCTACGTTGATCTATTCATTTGATTAAAAGTCATATATTTTCTTTTCAATCGAAAAATACTACTGTTTGAAGTTTCACACTGCATTATTAATATGAAATGATATATTGCGTTGACTTTCGTTGACTTTCATTAATTAATTAATTGCTCGCTCGTTCGACTCGATAGATAGAGAAAGAAATTAGCTACGAACGCTTTTAATGCATAGATATTTCTTTTTATTTCGAACTTAGCTCGAAGGGATAATATAAGATATAGAAATGCATGAGCATTATTAAGTAATACAAAGATTAAAAATAAACTGAATAAAGATTGTCCTTCAGTTTTGATCTTCCGTAATGATATTTATTCTTCAATGTTTATAGATACGATTTATTTTTTATATAATTTCGCACGCACGAAGCAAAACAAAATATGAGTTGCTTCGTTACGTAAACAATGAATATCAATGTACAAACATATTTCCCCAAGGAACCAATAACGAGGAACTTTTTATTGACATTCCATATGGCGATCAAATCAATATCAAATTAGTATTATCGGTACCAGTCTGAAAAAAATAATACCATATCGAATAATACCTAAGTCGTAGATATCAAAAATATTGATACTCGTTTGATACTTCTATGAAAGTATCGATAACCATTTGATACTTCTATGAAAATTTCAAGACGAGTGACTCTTTGTTCTTTATTATTAGTCTTTCGTTTCTTCTTTAGTTTAGTTTACAGAGTCGTTCTTTGTTTATTCATGTATCGATATATCAGTGGATAGGAGTACTTTTCGATTTGATATCGATTTAAGAAATCTATACTATGTCATTATCGAAAATAGATATCAAGTTCAATAAAAATTCAATATGTATCGTCAAAAGTAAAATTCTAATATGTATTGATGTTTCTCATTGAGTATTTCGGTATTACATACGTATACCTTAGTATAGTTTTGAAATTAATTGAATATCATATATAATATATCTTAAAAAAGTCTTCGAATTATCAACAACAGATGTTATCATAAAAATGTTATAAAAAAAAACATACGGACATAAATGGCAACGAAATAAATAGTTCCTCCATTGTCTTAAAAACGAATAGATAGCACACAATAGATAGCATGACGTGATTATAATCTTTCTCCAACAGATTTAAAACTATTAGTTTTTTTTATTTCCAAGAGATTTTTAAATATTTGAAATCACGTAACAGCATGTATGTATGACATAATATTAACGTATTTCTATTTTTATTAATGTTTCAGTATTTTATGAATATTTCATTTTATTTATTCCAATGCTATTATGCATCTCTTATTTATTTTTCTTTTTTTCTTTCTTTCTTTTTTTTTTTTGTTAATTATTCAAATCTTAAGCAAAAGATCATGAAATCTCCATAAAAAGCAATATAAAAACTTGAGGAAGTTTTAATATTCTCTTTTCGAAAAGATTTCTATACTATTCATATTGAAATTAGGTTACACGTGGTAGTCATTCGTTGACATTAATCAAATGTCTTTTGTTATTTTCTTAATTTTCATTCATACGTTTATCCTTTTTGTCGATTTTTTTTTTCTTTTAATAGATAACAATCATCGTTAAGCATTTAATAATTAATAATATTTCATTATCATTATCAATTTCGCTTGACACTTTAAGTTTTATTTATAACGATTATAAAATCTTTATAAAATACTTTATAGAAAAATTGACGAATCATTGACAAATTGCTCTCTAAATACATTCAACAAATCATAAGTTTATTTTTATTCGAGAATGCTTTGTAAATTATTATCAAATTGTCTCTCGTAGACATATTGTATGGAAATACATTCATTTCATTATTGGTTTTTAGGAAACATTTTTAAATATATATAAATGACGAAGAAAAAGAAATGAGTCATAGAGAGATAGGACATATAATATATATCGATTGAAATTTGATCGTGAAATGGGAACTAATTTTATATCTTTCCTGTTGAAATATGAGATAATCATGGCAATGTACTTTAATCCTTCGTTATTATTTAAAAGAATAAAATCTACATAGTCTTTCTTATGCAATATATATATATATTTGACACACATTTTTATACGACATACATATATAAATAAAAACAAAAAATTAACTTTAGATCTTTCATTCAAAGGATTAAGGTTACTAGGTAATAATTGATTGAACGTAAATCAGCTGTTGTGCGAACGAAAATAATTCCGACTAACGGGATATTTATGGCTACAGCTATTGCAATAGAGAAGTGTCAATGTAGACGCTATACAACTATTTTCAAAAGTAGAGCAGTTTTTTATTCAAATTTGTTAATATACCATGCTGTCAGGTCACACATAAGTCTTGGCCGGTGAAAAGAAACATTTCTTATACTGATAGGTACCGTTTAATAACCTTATTCCCCTTAAGATATCGAAACTCTCCAACCTCATTTTGTAAATTTCGAACGGTCCATTCTTCTTTTATAAACGTCTCTTTTAATAAGTGTCTCTTTTAATCTTCCTCTTTTTTCTGTCTTTCCATTTTAAATTCCTCGTTAGATTCATCATCCGATTTTTACCAATAGATATCTCAAATATCTTTACAATTTCCAAAATATTCTTATCCAAAGAGACTTGTTCTCCTTTCATAACCTCCTTTCAATATTTTTGAAGATATTTAAAATTATTTAAACTATTTTGCATATTTTAATTAACATTATAAAACTAAAAACATTGTAAAACTATAACAATTTTACAAATCAAAACTATTCATAAATGTTTTTGAAATTGCATAATTGCATTCGAAAATACTTTTGAGATATGATCGAAGAGAAAGAATCTCATTTACATCGTATTTTAATTTACAATATAATCGCTATATAAACTCGTTATATAATTAAATTCATGACGAATAGCGTTATAACACATATGTTTTAATTTTCGATATATTTCAAATGTTTAACTTAAGTGATAACCAGCGATTTTTTTCTTTCTTTCATGATCTAAATTTATTAACAGATGTGCAAATAGTTAGAATTCTATGACAATTCTGAAGAAAAAGAAAAGAAAAGAAAGAAAAAAGAACGAATTTTGACGATTTTTACCAATAAAGGAAAATTTCTAGTAAATTGTTTTGTCGATTGTACCATAGAAGTTACACGTATGATGCGTTAAGAATGGATAACAATTCGAGAATAATTTTAAAATGTTTAAACGGAGCGAATAATGTCAAAAATGAAAACAAAAAAATACTTTTAATATTCCATCCTTCGATCGAAATGTTACGAAATGGAAATATAATTTCAGTTCGATTATGATTAAATTTTCGATCTACATATTTATTTGTTATTGTCAAAAAAAATAAAAAATAAAAAAATAAAGCGGGGAATAACTAATAAAACGGAGAGGAAAATCCTTGAAGAAATCGCGCTAAGTCCGAGCTCGAACTAACAAAAATTCAATATTGCCCTATGTAATAGAAGTTTATGCATGGTAAATGTTTGACAAGAGAGATACGTGTGACACCTAAGATGAAGAAGAAAAAAGGAAGGTAGGGTCTCCTATATTTCGACACATCCTAGTGATTTTTCTCGACTATATTTATCGCATATTACTTTTCTCATTGGAGAGTTGGTCAGGTTTGGGAGATAAACCTTGAGGTATTCTTTTCTTTTTTCTTTTTTTCTTTCATCTTTTTTTTCGCGATACATTCTTGTCCTCCTTTACTCTCTTCTTCTTAGAAACGTTCACGAGTGAAATGAAAAATAAAAATATATAGTTAGAGAATGAATAGTATTAACATTATATTTATATCGTATTATTCATGTTAAACGAGATATCCTATTTTGCTATAGAATATTTATTAACTCAATATTTATTATATACACATATACACACACATATATATAATAAATAATTTATATATATATAATAAATTGATTTAATTTTAATTTAATTAATTTATTTATTTATATATAATCAATATACTTCTGGTAATAACATTTTGATGTCGATATAAAGTGGAACATTAGCAGCATGCTCATAAATTCTTCGCTGATCAAAATGGCGATAACTTCTCGTTCGCTCGCATTTTTTCATCTCTAAATCATCCCACCTCATTTTGTGATTCGTTCGAATGTCGTCGACCCCTTTGTTTCTATGTCGAAAAGTGTGTTATCCGAACGGTTTATCTCGAAGCAATGATGTCGTAAAACGTAACATCCATCTAACGGAGAAGTTATATTTACCTCTTTGTGACTGTCAGTGTAAATAAGAAAAGCAAAAACGAAAGCAATGCGTTTTAACGAACTATAGCTTTTTGTAGGTCATAGTTTTTTTTTGCGATTTTCGTTTCTAGTAGATTTTAATGACGGCAATAAATTCTTTCTGGATATTTCGGTTCTTTCAATACTTCTTCATAACAGAAATATCTAAAAATTTTTTTCTTCGGAATTTAAAACCAATTTATTTTATAGTAAAGAGGTCATGAATTATTTATTACGTATATATAAATAATAAGGAAAATCATAACAATCGCAATGTATATCAAAAGCATATGTATTTATTCCAGATCATTTCAAATACCGTGAGACTTCCTTTCATTGTAAAACTTTTGTAAAAATAAAGACAAAACTTAATAGCGTCATTGTTAGCATAATTACGATGCTTGCGCAAATATTTGCGTTAACTATGATAATGAATTATTCATAATATAAATTAAATATATTTGAATTTCTCAATCACATATATGATTGTTAGAATACTTTTCATTAAACAGAATATTGTAATTGTTTTTCATTGAACTCTTACATATTTTCTGTATTCTGTTTAATTTTTCCAATTTTTACATTGTTATAATAATTATCTAACACGATCGAATTTATATTTTTAAATGAGATCTATATATTTCTTTTTATCATAGCCAAAATCGAAAGGTTTTAAAAATATCATTAATTTGTATCTTTTGCACAAATCACTATCGGGATAATATTAAAATTCGAAGTAAATATGTTTTAAATCTTACTTTAAATTACTGAATCCTTACTGAAACAACTTCTAAATCACTGAAACAATTGAGACATTTTCCATCTATTTTTCAAAAGTCATTATTTCTTATTGGATAATTCTTCAGGTTGATGTTATTAGATCAAAGGAAAATATAAAAAACGTGATCAAACGTGACAACAAAATTTGACGAAACGAACTAAAAAAATTTTTCCTCCAACATATATGCTTCAATTCGGACAAAATACTCATTCAAGTTGTATAATTTTGTTTATAGAGATTATTTCTGTTTCAACTGAAAACTGTTTTACTTAAAAATACAGAATAAATGTTATTCCATATTTTTAACACAGATATAAATGCTTCATTAAAAAATTTTAAGAAAAATTAAATTCTTGTTATTAATATAGTACTTCGTAACGATGATCTGTTGTGTTTCATATTACTGTTCCATTTCAAAACGTTCGTCATTTACATTGCATTTGAATAGCCATTGAAAAGCTCTTTCTTCGATATTGCGTGGTGATTGTTGTAACCACATATTATTATTATGGATATTAAAAGTATCTTATTTTGTAAATGTAGTTTCATTGATCCATAGTATTAATAATGGAAAATTATTATTTTCTTCGATTGAACACACATGAAATTCATGAGATTATAGTTGCTATTATTTTCTTTTCTTTCAATATTTACTGCTGATAAATATGGTAAATATAATACCGTATTAATAATATTAACATGGTCATTTTATGCTATCATTTAATTTAATTCTTGTTATAATGTTTTAATAAAGCATTTATAAGATTATCTAATCGTCTAAGACTATCTAATCTATCAAAGATTATCTAATCGTAAAACGTACCGGTACAATACAATGTAAAAAAGTATTATTTTAACGTGATTTATTTGAAGAATAATAAATATTGAAGAATATATAAATGAATTCTATTAAATGATTATGCTTGTGAATATCACTTCAAGATGTATAGATTGTATTCAATTTTATATCATATGACATCTTATATTATATTAATATATTCGTTAATTAGGATTAGCATAGTTATTTATTAACGCATGGTTGCTATATTCCACTAGTGATTTCAAAACTTTATGCTTATAATGTTATGAATTATGCTAAATCATAATCTCTAAATGCAACTGATGATTTATAATATCATATTTTGTTATGAGTAAAGTGTACGTTCGATCCATGATAAAACACACGATCAATTTGCTCTAAGATATTTAATTGGTACATACTGAAGTATATTCTAGTACTCTGATTGTCCATATTATTGCAATTATTTTTTACCAAACAAAATAACTTTTAATTAGACTTATTTAAAATCCTTGCATCTTGAATGTCTTCAGGAATCATATCACGATCATCTCAACTCCAAACAACATCATTGTGTGTGTGCTCGTGTTGATCTTCGATAAGTTGATACTTCGTGCCATCTCCTCTTCGAGCTGCTTGCATCTGAATCAAAAGGGAGAGATTCCCTTGATATCATAGATACAGCCGAGTTTAGCGAAGTTGTAACAGGGTAGGTATTGATTTTATACGAAATCGAAAATATACTATCGAAAGTAACTACACCCAAAGAATAAATTTAGTTAGATATAAATTAAAGTAATTTTTAGGCTGGCACGTTTATCTATTAGTAGCAAGTTTTCTCGTAGCTTTGTCATGTTATTACTATTTTATTTTTATACGTGTTATTATATGTATATCTGTATATGTGTGTGTCCGTGTAAGTAGATGCAAAAAAGACTCCAATGGAGTTCGAGAAGAATATCAACGTTATTATGTTTTAATAAGATTCTCTTATTGCTGTAAAAATAATTGTTTCTTAACGTATACAATAAATATAAGTAAACAGTTGTCATAAAACAAGTCATACATTAATATGAATTGTTTACATGCCAAAACACTCTTATTTTATTTGAATTCGAACTTTTTATAGTTGGACTTTTATTCTATCAAAAATTACGACAGTGTCAATCAATATCGTTTAATCAAAATCAATCAAAATCATTTAACAAAGATTTGATAAAGCAATGATATACATATCTCTATTAAACAATAAGCCAATAATGATACGTTTTTCTTTATTATAGATAGTCTTGTAATGATAATTTTAGCTTCAGTGTTCTTTTAACTCGCTTTTGAATCTTTCTTTTTTTCCTTTTTTTTTCTTTTTTTTTTCATGTCCGCCATCGAAGTCACTCATAATTCGAAAAGGAGATGGTGAACAGCCTTTTACTCTTCCCCTCGTAAACTTCGTAGTCGTTACAGTGGTAGTGGTTTAGTCTAGCGGCCAATGCTGATAAGTAGGACGTACTTTCCTGCACGTCGGTATTTTGTAGCAAGCTCGCCTTCGACTCAGATCACTTGGTGTTTGCCATTAAGAATCATACGTACTGATCGGTCGTATTGGGTGAATCTGCTCTCTTGCTTTTTCATTTGTCCCTCTTATTTCTCTCCAATCGTTCGTTATTATTTCATTATTCAGATTATTATTAAACGAAGCTCATTTTCGCGAGTTCGTTATTTAAAAATTTGAGTTTGTATATTGAAAATAACAATAATCTGTCAATTCTGTATTCCTTATCATCCGAGAGTCCCAAAGACTTCGAACTTGGATCATCGATATTTCTTTGTAAGTGTTTCATCATTTTATATTTTTTATTTGATCTATTTATTTTCATCATTAACAAGTGGCAGTTCCGACCACGTGATTCGTTTAAATATTTTTATAGTTATTGATTAACGCGACAATGTACGTACTAACTTGTATTATGAGAAGTAGTAAAATTATGATTTTCTTAGACGATTGTGTTTATCGAGCTGTCAGTCACACTTGATTCCCAAAAATCACATTTACACGACAAGTTTCATTTACACGAAGTTAATTATATTGTTTCTATAGCTGTAGAAATTTATATATGTCCTTTAATTCTTTTCTTTTTCCTCTCTTCCATTCGTATGTGTACTATACTGTTAATGGTGTAAAATTTATACATTCTTTATAATTATTTGGTATTATTTACATCAAGACATATATCATATTTCCAATCATCTTCTTATTTCGTATTTTAATAATCAGCATATATGATAATAAAATTAAATGCGTTTTACTCTTAAAAGTTTTTGAAAGAAAATTTGTTTGATAAAAAGTCAAATAACATAAGAATTTATTTAGAAGAATATATTCCAACTTAAATTGATATTTTGTCTTAAAATATCGAATGAGAGTCGTAGAATCTAAAATAATAATCTTTTATCATTTTACCTTAGCTTATGTTTAAGTGAAGTTGATTACAATCGTTATAGAAAATATGCAATTGTCGTATAAAACAAAGAATATTTTCACACAGGTATATATCAAATATTATTGAAATTATAATTATAACATGTGTGTTATTTTCAAAAGCATATAATAATGAACAATACAATCAAAAAATTAATCAATAAAAGTTTGCACTGAAAATAAAAAAAGAAATGGAATAACTTGGTGTAATGCAAGCCGTGTAAAGTTGTTTCACTAGTATTAAAGTGTTTTGAAATATAGCATATAATTTAGAATCATTAATGAATATTAGAAGCGAGTTTTATACCAAAAGTAGGCCACTCGAACTATGTTTTTTTAATAGAAAATTAAGTATAATTATTTTAATATGTTCTTTCGTTTTTAATATGAAACATTATTTTATCTTTCGTTATTATATTTTTGTCTTGTTGCATTATATCATATTATAAAATTTATATATAAAAATATTTATATATTCATTAAAAAGTAAACTAGATTGTTTGGTTCTGTTATTTATACACAAATATTGAACTATCGGATTTAAGAAGAAAATCACAAAGAACGTACTCATTCAAGAATCTTTCCCGATGTTTTTCTCGTTCGGTGCCTTCATACGCCTGATAATCCTTCCGCTCGACACACTTTCTTACTCGTGCGATTCTGTTTACTAGAGTGAAATTAAATACTTGAAAGAATCACAGAATTTCGCTTGAAACGTGTAAACAACAAGTGTTAATACTTTTTCTAGGAAAATAACATTGAAAGATATTCTTTAAATTTATTCAATTTAATCAACTTATTTGTGTAAAATTTTTATAAGTTTTCGTTTTTGAAAGCATTTATTATTCGATAGCAAAAGTTATTTCAATAGTAGAATAATAACATAAGGATATTTAAAATATAATAACGAAAGGAAATTCATTATTGAACAATCTTCAAAATGTTCCAATGCATCTTTTTTTTCACGTTTCGAAAATGCCGATGATTCATATGATCGTCGAAAAAAGCTTTTACTATCCGTCAGCTTCTATTCGATGTTTAGATGAAATCATTAAAAGACATACTTCGCTAGATGAGTTACGTGGTACGAAGTATATATATACATTTGGATATGTGTGTGTTTCCAATTTCGAGTAATTGCACTTGCACCATGGAATTGTGCAACGATCGCGAAAGGACACGTTTGCGAAGTATGAGAAATCGTTGCGAATCTGCAAAGTTGAGTATCTTAAACGGCATCGTAACGTGATTCATTAACTCCGATATAATGAGAATCGAAAATGCCGTTTATCAAACATCAAAAAATGATCGTATTATTTGGATAACTCTGACATGTTTGATTTCTTTTTTGGTCTGATTGCGTGCCAACTACTATGTGAAGTTCCTTACAAGGAAATCGACAATTAGGTCACTTTCATCTGTACCCACGCTCTTCAAATCCTTGTTCATTGCGTGCGTCCACTTTCCGAAGAAGCATCCCGTTCGTCTCAATACTTCATCGACGTATGACCTCCTTATAAATACGTTTTACAAATCTCGAATGACTACAATCAAAATTTCGGCTAAATTGAACATAGTTAATAATAAGATAGAAATGCAATAGGTCGTTACGTTGCAATTTATTTAAATTTCCCCGTTCGATCTCAACGTGAAAAAATATAGAAAAAAGAAAGAGGAGAAATATCTATATATAGGTCTACTTTCGATTAACATATAATTAACCTAATTCCGATAAACAGACTTGTCAAGAATTCAAATTAAAAAATAAAAATAGCACAAATCATGATAAAAATGCGATCAATCAGAAAGTGTTGGTATATTTATAATGGAGCAGCTCTGATACTATGTAGTACTACGATACTATGTAGTAACAAGTCGGTGATTGGCAATGACCTCAACAGCGCCATTGGCCTCCTTTCTGGAGAACCCGTTTGCGTCTCTTGAAACTTCACTTCTTTTACTTCCTTCTTCCTTTCCCGCTCCACTCTTTTACCACCATCAGAATCTTCTCCCTCTCTGTCTGTTCCTTCAGCTCGCTTTCTTTTATCCTCTTTCTCCATCCTCCATCGATATACCGTTGCATTTTGGTACATACGTCAATTGAAGCACTTTTACTACTAACACAGAATGGAGAAGATCACGTTACTCACCTTCTATCTAGTCACGCAAACAGCATCTATCTATTCCTTTTTCTAAACGTAGTTACAATTTCCTATATAAAAATCATTACTCCATGTTTATTTGCTATTTCTGTTATATTAATATCTTCTTGTTGGTTTCCTCAAAAATATATCAATGAATAACAATATCATTTAATATTGATAAATAAACCTAAAGAACCTTTCGGCGAATGTTTCGCCGATGATATTGAATATTTTTATTTGATAAGTTCGAATTTATTTAAATGATTAAATTAAGTTCAAATTTAATTAAGTAATTTAAGTAAATTCTATACATTTATGTATATATGTCGAGCCAATTGAGATATATGTATATATACATAATAATTGTTTCGTAAAGTGATTAAATTTGATAACTTATAAGAAATTTTTGTCATTTTTTTAATAATACAAGGATACCATATGAACTAGCCTGATGTTTTGATATTACTATACCTTGGCAATGGATGTCTATCAACGTAATCAACTCGGTATCGTTTATTTAAGTATACTTATCGATAATTTGTCAAACGTAATACTTGAGTTTTCATTAGTCACATTACATCCATTTTTTAAATATTCATTCGATTAGGAATCACCTTTGAACATATCTATCATTTCATTCTAATTTCTCTGTTATAACAAAATAATTTATCTTATCTACTAGAAAATAGTCATTAACTTTAAAGATTCAACAAAAACATTTTCTAAAATTACTAAGTGATCTAAATTAAACTTCATACGTATTGTTGTAAATACAACGTTTAAAAGTTTCAAAATACGTTTCAAAAGTTCTTCCTATAGTGATAGAAAAACCCAAATAAGCTTATTGGATTTATCAGAAAGATCTATATTCTTTTTTTATTTTTTGCTCTCCTCTTGTCTTTTTCTCGTTTGTCTGTCGTTACTATTAATATTAAAAATCATTTCTTTTATTTTTCGAAATATCTTTTTTAGCGAAAGTAGATTCGAGTTGAAGCAATGTCAATCGTCAGGATTACGAGTTTCTGATTATCCGCGATAATCATTAACGATGAAGAAAGATCTTCGTGAAATAACTTGTACGTTGGCTTGGCTAGAACTATCCGTTATTTCACCGTAATAGAGTTTTAATACGCGTGGAAAATGATATATGATAATGACATACAGTTAACTGTGTGAAAAAATGCGTTCAAATCGATGATATATATTTTAAAGGATTTCCAATAGAAAGGATGGTAGACACGAGGTCGGCAAGTACCGAAGTCAAAAGTTTATTTCATCCTTGCGTAAATTAAAAAGAAAAAAAAAAAGAACAAATAATGACTCGTCGTATTTATATATACCAAACGAAAGGTTAGAACTTTTTCTTTCTTCTTCTTTTTATTTTTCTATGTAGTCATAAAGAATTGTTTAAACTTCACATAAACTTTCTTTATTTAACGGAATATCACATTGTCAACGTACATATACAAATGTACATATATATCTATATATATACGCGTATACTTCTATACATATATACATACTTACGTGTGTGTGTGTGTGTGTATGTATGCGTGCACGTATATTCAATATAAATATACGCATGCATTTTAATAGTAATTTCCTACGGTTGAGTACGTTCCTTTACTTAACTCAATATCGTTGAAAAATTTTATCCCATTGATCTCGAAACAGCTTACCGTTGTTGATTTTTCTTGAAATCAAATATTTCTTTACTATTTATACTATTGCATGGTCATGAATCTAATAAAACATTCTATGAATATATATATATATACATATATATATAGGTATACAAAGATAATTTACATCGATATTGATAATATACGTCCATAGAAAGTTTGTAAATTTGTTGGAGAACATATATGAATAAGAATGTAACGGATTCTTAGTCGAAATCGATTTGTTATTTCAAAAATGGAACCATTAGTAGTCTATTTTTTAAAATAACATTCTTACTTCAAAGCTTTCCATCGAAGAAGATTTATTAGAAGAGAAATACGAACGGGTTATCATAAACGGATTCACAATTGGTAAAGCCATCGAAAGCACTCACGTGTTAATATTATCTCTCCTTGACAATGAAAGCTGCTTTCACACATTGTAAAAAAATATGCTGTTAACTGCTGATGTTATTTGAGAATGGGCTTTCTTTACTCAGCTTGTTTAAATAAACGGATTTTAAAGATTAAAACGTTGTTGCATCTACTGATTCTAATTGCGTTTACTGATTTTTATTTCTTTTAGATCATTACGTTTTCTTTCTGTTTCTTTTCTTATTTTTTTGTTTTGTTTTTAACGAGTAGTATCTTAACATTATAAAAACTAATTAATGCTGAGTGATATCCGTTGAAAAATTTATAAAATCGATATTATATCATAATTATATGAAAAAAACGTTCTAATACAGTTTAAAGATCACGAGAAATTTACAATGTTATTGTTTTTTCAGAACATCCGTCATCATGGCGCCAAACCTGTTCGGAACTTCGGCATCTTTATTCTTGGAAGCGTCCCAGCAGAATCTCATTCAGGAAAAATCAACAACAGAAAAAACAAACACGCCGAAGTTGGACACGCAGAAATCGCTAAGATCGAAATCAAAATATAAGTGGAACATTGTATGGAGAAACGTGATAGCATTTCTCTATCTTCACATCAGCGCTGTTTACGGACTCTATTTGTGCTTCACCGGTGCAAAATTATGCACGGTCATATACAGTAAGTCGTTTAATATCGATTTTTCTTTACTAACACGTTTTGCTATTCAATCGTTTCGTTATTATCAATCCCATAATGATATTATAGATATAATAATAAATTCTTAATTTGTTATCCTGAATGACTATTCATTACGATTTTTATTTATTATCGAATATCAAAGATGTAAACTATATTAAAAAATAAGCAATGTTTTTCATCGTTTTGAGGATATTCCATTCTTTCTTTTTCAGCGTTTGTCATAGGTTTTATTGCAGCCTTTGGTGTTACAGCCGGTGCACATAGATTATGGGCTCATAAATCCTACAAAGCGAAATGGCCTATGAGAGTAATTCTAATGATTTGTCAAACGATAGCCTTCCAAGTAAGTATATTTTATTCGTACGTATAAACACAGGATATAATAATGAAAAATTCGTTCGTTTTATTCTAATCCCGCAAGAAACATTTTAATCATTAATATTTTTAATTTAGTACATTCTTACGATAAAGAAATCGTGGAGCAGTTAACGCTTGAAAAAATATTTTTAGTCTTCCATATATTTAACTCTGGATTTCGAAGTGTAAAATAAAAATATCAGTTTCCTAAACAATTAATAAGGGTCGCAGAAAAATAAGGAATATCGTCCGAGAGAAGGAAAGAAATTGTGAAAGGATTCGACAATTGGAATTTAATGAAATACAATTTTTCTCCGCGATCAGGATTACGAACAATCTATAATATTGAATGACGAAATAAACAAATAATTGTTATTAACTGTTAAGTTATAGTAAAATTAAAATTATAGAAATTGTAATATTATAAAATTATAAAATACTTTATTAAAATCAATTATCTTATTGATTTATATAATGAAAAATTTGTTTAAATAGAATTTGATGAAATTATTATTTATAGCATTTAAATTGATAAAGAATGATACACGCGTGTACGTGTTGCGAAAAGACAAATAAGTAAATAGAATTGTTAATATTACAGAATCACATTTACGAATGGGTAAGAGATCATAGAGTCCATCACAAATTCACTGACACTGATGCCGATCCTCATAATGCTCAGAGAGGTTTTTTCTTTTCGCACATTGGCTGGCTGATGTTAAAAAAACATCCTGATGTTATCAAAAAAGGTGCTATGATCGATATGAGCGATCTCGAGAAAGATCCAGTGGTTGTTTGGCAACGAAGGTAAATATTAATAGTTGAATATTTTTGAATTTTTGTCGTTTTTATTAGGACCTTAATATATCTTTTTATTTTTATTTTTCTAGACTCTATATCGTCCTTATGCCACTCTTCTGTTTCATCATTCCCACGTGGATACCATGGCATTTTTGGGGAGAACGACCGATGTATGCTTGGTACCTAACTCTTTTCAGATATACCCTATCCTTGAACCTAACTTGGCTCGTAAATTCTGCTGCTCATATATGGGGTATGAAACCGTTTGACAGGTATGTAGCAATTTTTTTTTCTTTTCTAATATCACTTGAACCAGTAATATAAAGAATGAAAAATTATTGAATTGATAAAAAAAAAGAAGTATTAATAAAATAGATTAGGATTGTAAATATGTATGTATATATATATATATGTATATATGTAATCACTAAAAGAATAATTTTTATCATTATTTTCTTCTTCCAGTTCAATTTCTCCAACCGACAGTTATTCAGTTGGTATAGCTGCAATCGGTGAAGGTTGGCATAATTACCATCATGTCTTTCCATGGGATTACAAAGCCGCAGAGTTGGGCAACTATAAAGTGAATTTCACGACGGCTATCATCGACGGCTTCGCGAAACTTGGTTGGGCCTACGATCTCAAGACTGCTTCTGTTGAAATGATTCAAAAACGAGCAGCTCGAACGGGAGATGGCTCAAGATACAAACTTATCGAAGATCAACACGAACACACGCATAATGATGCTGTTTGGGGTTGGGACGATAGTGATATGATCCCTGAAGACATTCAAGAAACAAGGATATTAAATAAGTCTGATTAAAGTCTTTCATTATTATTTGGAGGATTTTTACGTTCTCGTTGAAGGATTATTACCAAAAAAAAAAAAAGGAAATGGCATGGAAATGAAAAAAAAAACTTGTAACAGAACGGTCGATTTTCAAGTTTATTAATGTAATATTGTTTACGTACTAGCATAATTAGGTTTATTGTTTCATTTTCGATCATTTATTTCGAATACCATATATATTACTTATCATAGTTTTAGCGTTGAATTTTTGGATATATGGAAAAAAGGGTAACACATGAAGTAATAGTGAATTAACATCGTCAATTAAAAATCTGGAATACATAGCGACGGTGATATCAGAACTATTTTTTACATTTGCTTTCTAATTCCCATAAATCGCATATAGGTAGATCGTAGTTCTCCTATGATTCCGTAGATTATATTTTTGATAGGATTTTTGCCGAATGACCTTTTACCTTTGGAAAAATTAACCAAATGACTATTTGAGAAAAGGGAAAAAACAATTTTTTTTTAATCGACCTAACTTTCAGAAATTGGATTGATTTGCTCTACGAAGGTTTCTCAAATAAATAATATTCGCGATTGCAGTAAGCAATTTTATAAAATATGTCATTTCAAGTTTCATATTGTCTTCCGAACACGTTATCTTAAGAGAATTCTCGAGAATCAATTCTCTTTTTGGATAAAAAATTTATTCATATAACACAAAAAATGTTACTCCACGTGTTATACTGAAGTTTACTGTACATACGTCGAACTCGATGATGATCGTTTTCGAAAAAAATTTTAACAATTCATTAATAATCCGATATCGATGTTTTGCCTTAAAACATTTACTTATATGTAGACAAATATTGTTAATTAACTGAAGTTTCGGTATCTAGTTAAAAATTGTTCGTTCGGAATTATTGCATACTCACGCAATATAAATTTTTGCGAGATAGCTATCTACCTTGTAAGTATAGTAGCGGCATACCATTATGCGATATGAATACATTATTTATAATAGGCTACTTTTTGTCCTATAGAATTATACTAAATTTAACGAAATTCGTAGAAAAAACAGCGTAATTATGATCGAAATGGCTGTTAGAATTACAAAAGGATGTGTTTATTTTGTTTCTTTTCTATGTAACATATGTTTCCTAAAATGATACAATAATAAGGATTGATATGATACTTTCAAATAAATTATTTTATTCGGATGCATATTTGTGCGCTATTTATGTTATTTGAATATGTAAGTGCCTAATTTTCGCTTATTTGACTTTTCGATCATATTTTAATGGCAAATAGTCGCATTTAGAACAATGTCGAGTCTATTATTTTATTCATTTTAAGCTAAACGAATTTGAATGTAAATAGCACTTAAAATTAAGAAAGAATATCGTCATAATCTTCTCTTTCATATTGAATTATATTACTCGGACATTCGCTTGAAATATGTTTATAAATGCTCTTCTTTTTTTCTTGAGAATGGCTTTCGATAATTTCGTAAATGTTATAATAGATGCTAGAATAATCATAAAAAAAGAAAACAATAGAAAACAAAACAAAAGAAAAAAATAAGGTAGATCAACAAGTGCTGTTTAACATTAATTTATTTCAAATGATTTCGCCTGTGATTAAAGGTCAAACAAAATCAGAATTATGTTCATGATTCATTATTTAATTCGTTGAATTATGATCTATATAATTATCAGTATTGTTTAATTTGAGCTTGCATTGAAAAAAGAGATAATATAAGTCATAAGCTAGAATATACATTCGTAAGCTATAAGAGAGTCCTAAGTAGATAAAAGGGAAATTACAATACAAAATAAACGTCTTTATCTATCAAAAAAAAAGCATATTAACACATTAAAGAATATTTTACAAATTAATGCAATGCGATAATATGGTACTTTCTCAACATTGTAGCATATTGTTCTTAGCATTGTTGATAAATAAAAACGCTAGACAATAGGGATACCGAAGGATTTCATTGAGAGTTGAGATTAAGCAATATTAGTGTACTTATAATCGATTAAATATTAATATACTTTTAATCGAAAATTCAAAATGTAAGTATTTAAATGTCTGTACGATTGAAATATTCGATTAATGTAAAAAAAAACGTATCGGAGTTCTATGAAATTAAACTATATAATTCGTTCAAACGTCTAATTTTATTAAAACATTGATTAAGAAATTAATGAGTAAATAAAAAATTTCTAAAAAAATTTCTTATAAAAATTTTAGGATGGTTAAATAATAATGTAGAAAAACGAGCCGAATTATAAGATTGATTTTGTGAGGAAATGGAAAAAATATATTGAAATGAAAAATATATTTAATTTATCGACTAATACGGATCCAATTTAGATGAATTATAAATTGATAAAACGATCGACAGATGACGCTAAAAATCATACCGGAGTAGTAGCAATGGATGCAAGTACTTGCAAAAACGTACCGATAGATGTACTACTTTATTTATGCATTTTGTTTTATCTGATAACTTTATATTTAATTTGGTTCTTATCAATGAAAACATTGAAGTTATTAGCTTTTGATACGGTAAGATATCCTCTCGTATTCGTCACGAAACAACGGAATAATCTAAAAATTCATTAAAACCGGATACATTATCGATCACGTTAATCAGCGAATTACTGTGCTAGTCGAATATGTTCAGCAAATTTTAATTAAAAAGAAATAATGACAAAAAAATCGAAATATTTTTTACAATACACTTATTCAATTAGTAGAAAATTTGATAAATTTCAACTTGGACTTATTAATGATTGGATTATATGACGAGCTGAAACTATTAAAATATTGTGAGACTAGTAAAATATGTGATCATGGACGTCTGACAATACTTTTTGTAGAATTAAATCTGTTGAATGGTTCTTAATTATTTTCCTGCTAATGTCATATAATAATTGTTTTGAAATAATTTTGTCGCTTCATATTCTACTCACGTAGTAAATATAATTGATTCAAATTACCTTTATTTTCAGATCAAAATAAATTGTAAACAGATGCCGTCGTGAACCACGATCAGCTGAATAATAAGACTTTCAAATTATCGAAGAAAATTAAATCGCCCTTCACCAAGAAGATCTCAAACTTACTTATACTATTACATCGAGTTGAAAACATGATCGCGAAGATAACTATGAAATCGAATTATTAACAACTATGAATCGAGTTTATTATTCAGACGTTAATTTTGATAATTATTATTTTCGAAGAAAATTAACAATATAATTAAAATCTGACATCGATGACTTATCTTAAATATCTGTTTATATTTATATAAATATTATTAACGTATTAATGTATTCGTAGTATGACGAAAATATCTCGTTCGAGGTCATTTGAAATATATTGAAGTGATATATTAGATTTATATCTATTTTTCGCACTCGTAATTCGATTTTACGTTCAATTTTTTTCACCATTTAATAATTTTAATATGTTAATCTTATCCATTAAGTAACAGTATTAAATGATTATATCTATTATATCTATTAATTATAATATATCTATTAATTTATAAATTATTATATCTATTATATCTATAATATATTAATAATTCATTATAGTACATAGAAACAGGAAATCTTTTAAATTCCTATGTTTCTAATTTGAATATGCGAGAGTCATTCTTACGTGTTGTTTCGACTTAAAACGATTCACTTTTTTATAAATGTACACCGCACATAGTGTGAATTTGTAATTAATAATTACTATTTCTCCCACCACAACAAAATAGTCTATCCCCACTGTATCCATAGTATTATGATTATTACGCAGATAGAGTCATCATCCTCGAATTGTAAGAAACATAACATGAAAAGTTTCTAGCTGGTCTTAGTTAAACTTTGAATGTTCTATTGAATAGTAACCGTACTACGCAAAATGCTCTAGAAATTTTTCCTCATATCGATTAAAAGGCTTACGTGAGTTTAGCTTTTAAGATTATCAACACAGCCCATTACAAACTTTTTTGCTAATTGATCATAGTGAAACTTTGAAAAATTTTTTTTTTGGCAGTGTATTCAAACCAGACGCTCCAAAAACATTTCTCTGCAGCAATCGAAAGACTTATGTGAGTTTAATCCTTAACAATTTATAAACACAACTCACAAGCTTTACAAACTTTAATTTGAACATTAACGAATTATCGTGTTTGTCAGAAAAACTTTCGTTCCTTTCATTTTTATTTTGTTTTACGATTATTATGAATAATTTATTTCGAAATATGTTTTTTAATGAAAGTAGATATAAATAGAAGGAATATCTTAAAAAACTAGTTTCTTACGAATTTCTTATTATTCGCGATGATCGTTAACGATGAGAAAAATTTTTTTAGATTATGTTGAATCAATTATAATTATTCGTTATTACAGATAATAACGAGCTTAATAAAGTTTTAATATATGTGGGAAATGATATATAACAATGAAACGACTATGTCAAATATACCTTCAAATTTATTAAATGTACTTTAAAGAATTTAAGCAGAAAGGATTGTAGATCGAAGAGTTTCAAAAGTCAGTTCATATCGTATTCTTGTATGAGCTTAAAAAAAAACAAATAATTATATGTTTACAAATAACCAAGCATACCAAGGAGAAGGGTTGGAGTCTACTCTCTCTCTCTCTCTCTCTCTCTTTTTTATTTCCTTTTTACGTAACTATAAAGAATTTTCTTAGTTTAACGAAATATTTTTGAGATATACTTGCATTTACATACATATTGTTATCGCATATATGAATGCGTAATAAAACTTTGAAGTCATGACTATGAATTTTTTGTTAATCATAGACTAACTATGCATATGAATGCAAAGCAAGTCATTAAAATAGAAATTAAATTACAAATGTACTAGCGATCCATCTAATTCATATTTAAATTACTGGAGTCTTTTGTTTCGTGGTTTCTTATTTGTTTGTTCTTAGATATTTTTTTCAAAATTCTAATACTATCAAAATCGACTGATCCTAGAATAATACAAAACTTTACAAACTTGCTACTATGTCAACATTATATAGTAAATTATTTCACGAGAAAATCTGATATCATTGATTTTTTAGATTATTCTTCGTCATGGTAAAAGACTTGCACAAAACTTCGGCGACTTTATCTCTGAAAGAACTTCAACAAGATATTGTTCAAGAAAATTCTACAATACAGGAAGAAAGCTGGCCGATGTCTAACTTACAGAAATCTCAAAAGTCGGAGCCAAAATATAAATGGAAGATTGTATGGAGAAACGTGATAATTTTTCTCTATTTTCATATCGGTGCTATATATGGAGCATATTTGTTTTTCACCGTAGTGAGATGGTACACAATTATATTCTGTAAGTTCTTTAACTTTGACTTTCCATTGCTGTCATGTTTCGCTAAGCAATCTGTTATCGATCACTTCACGATAATAAAAATAATAAATTCTCGCTCTATTGTAAGCAGAAATCATTCATTTATTAACAAATATGACAAATTCAAACTATGTTAAAATATAAGAAATGCTTCCAAAAAAATTTTTACTATACTCGATTATTTCTTTTCAGGTTTATTCACATTGTATAGTGGATTAGTTGGTATAACTGCTGGTGCTCACAGATTGTGGACTCATAAATCTTACAAAGCGAAATGGCCAATGAGAGTAATTCTGATGATTTGTCAAACCATTGCTTTTCAAGTAAGTCTATTCATTGTTCTTCCATTTACACGTATAAATATAAGAGATAATCGCGAAAAACTTGATATAATAATAAATAATAGTGATTACGAAGAACAATATTACCTAAAAAAATAAATAAAAGATCGTTACTAAAATGATTAAATATCGTATTAGAATCGATTATTTCACTGAATTATATAGTATGAAGAAAACTTATAATTGAAACAAGATTCAATTAAATTATAATTTATGAAACTTGAATTTATAAAGAATAGGCATATAAGCCTGATGCAATAGAGCAAAAAAGTAATTGCAATTGTTGATATTGCAGAATCATATTTACGAATGGGTGAGGGACCACAGGGTCCATCACAAGTACACCGATACTGATGCAGATCCCCATAACGCAAAGAGAGGCTTTTTCTTTTCACACATTGGCTGGCTGATGCTAAAAAAACATCCTGATGTTATCAAAAAAGGTGCTACGATCGATATGAGCGATCTCGAGAAAGATCCAGTGGTTGTTTGGCAACGAAAGTAGGTATTAATCTTTGAATTCTTTCGTTTTTACTACTACATTGATATATTTTCTTGCTTTAATTTTTCTAGACTCTATATCGTTCTTATGCCACTCCTCTGTTTCATTATCCCTACATGGATACCCTCCTATTTTTGGGGAGAGCGTCCGATATATGCTTGGTACCTCACTATTTTCAGATATACGATGTGCTTGAACATTACTTGGCTAGTAAATTCTGCTGCTCATATATGGGGTATGAAACCATATGACAGGTACTTACAAATTTTCTTTTTTGTAGCAATACGAATTTTATCATTCGATTTTCGATAAAATAACGTATAAAATAATTTTATTAACAATACAAATACCTTGTTATTAAAATGGATTTGTATTACACAGAGAGTTTCTTAAAAGATAATACCTATCAATATTTTCTTTTTACAGATATATTTCTCCAACTGACAGTTATTCAGTTGGTATAACAGCAATCGGTGAAGGTTGGCACAATTATCATCACGTATTTCCGTGGGATTACAAAACTTCAGAGTTAAATAGCTATAGTGTGAACTTCACGACAGCAGTGATCGACGGATTCGCGAAACTCGGTTGGGCTTATGATCTCAAGACAGTCTCTCCCGAAATGATTCAACGGCGAGCAGCTCGGACGGGAGATGGTACAAAGTATCATCTTATCGATCATGAATACGAGCATGCGAGCAATAATGTTTGGGGTTGGGACGATAGCGATATGATTCCTGAAGATATTCAAGATGCAAAGATATTAAATAAGTGTGATTAAAATCTTTCATTATTATTTGGAAATAGTTTTTTTTCGTAATGAATTCCTTTATTGTATAAATATTTCTGATAATTATTTCGAAGGATACAAAGCGATATTACGAAGGAACTTATTAAATAGCAATGGATTCTTGATTCTTTTCACGTTACTTTGTTTATATATAAAAGTAGTTAACTTTATTGATTTAATTTTAATCATATATTTCGAAAATTATATATATTACGTAAATGAAGCTTCAGCGCCGATTATCTCGTAAACGATGAATATGCAAAAATGAAATTATAGATATCCATTAGAAAAAAAAATCTATATTGATCCATGCAATTCGAAAAGGTCAAAAGTAAAAAAAAGATTTTTATATGCAATTTGTAGCTGATTCGAAGTCATGCAAATTTCTCTTATTAAACTTTCTTGCAAATTCAACCAGTCTCGAAATATTTATTCAGATATATACGGGCAGGTTTTTTTTGTATATGTATATATATATATATATGTATGTATATATATATATATTTATTTATTTATTTATTTATTATATAGAATAATTTGTTTAGATATATTTATTTAAATTTGTTAATTTTATTTTCTTAGTATGTAATATATATTTCTTGAAATGGTAAATCAAAGTTGATAACGTATTTACAAATAAATTATTTTATTGGGATGCATTTCTATTTCTTATTTACTTAATTATCAATATACGTATTTGATATTCTAATAATATTTTTTACTTGACATTTCGATAATTTTTTAACAAAAAATAATTCCATTTATAAATTATATATATATATTAATTATATATATATATATATTATATTATATATATATATATAAATTATATATATATATATATATATATATATATATATATATGTTTATAAGAATAGCAGACAATGTATTATGCAGACGAATATTTAATTTATTTCAGAGGATAATAGTTCTAAGTCTACGTTAAATTTAGTCAGAGTAATTGGATCTAAGTGCTTAACAAATTTGAATGCAAGTCATGTCTCGAATTGAGAACGAATTTCGTCATAGGTTCTTTCCTTGTATTGAATTAAATTGCCCGAACGTGCGTTAGAAATAATTTCTATGCACGCGGTTTTTTATTTTTCTTATTTTTTTTTTTTTATTTTCACGAAAAACTTTCGGTGTATTCGTATATGTCATAAAAAAATATTATTGGAATAAACGTATAAATAAATAATAAAAGATAAAATAAAGATAAAAAGACGATTGAACGAGTGCAGTTCGATATTGATTTGTATAAAACGATCACGTTTGTGATCAAAGGTCGAACGAAGTGAAAGTTACGTACACGAACAACTATTATATCAGCCAGTAATAAATAACCTGTGTAAATACGATTTTTCATTTGTGCTTGTGCTCTGATAATATTAAGTCGTAGCTTCGTAAGCTGTAAGTACTCTAAGAAACGAGAATAACAAATAAGCATCTCTTAGTAGTAACCGAGAGAAAGTGATGGTAACAGCTCACGAGTGAACATTATACGAGTAAACGCGACACGATAAGGTATGATTTTACAATCATGAAACAGGCGGTTCTTATCGTAGATAAATCAATACGATGAACGATAATAATATTAAATGATTCAGTATTAAGATTAAATAATGTTTAGTGTATTTATAATCAATTTGAAACTGAAAGTGTTACCATTTGAACATATGCACGATCGAAACGAATCGGATTTTAGTGAAATCAAAAATATATAGTGCGTTCAAGTGTTCGATTTTGTTAATATATATATATATGTAGTTTAAAAAATTCTTGGGAAAAGCAAAGTGATTTTTAAAAAAATGTTTAACGAAATGTAAAGAAAAAAAAAAGTGAGAAATATTTAAGGTTACGTTTTTGATCGAAGATTATATATATATATATATTTTTTTTTTTTTTTTAAAAGACGTGTGATCAAATTGTGAAATTCGTTGTTGATATATTTTTAGAAGAGTTTTATTGTAAAACAAGTGGAATATTTCATAAAGGTTATAAAGTAATACTACGTACAACTTGCTATACATTTAACCGAGTAATCTTCGATCATTATTCTATTTACATTAACAAAGGTAGCAGGACTGCTTTCGCTATGATTTGATAAATTACCTGAGCTGGATAATTTAATAACGAGGAAGATATTTTCAAACGACTGATCTCAAAATTGATACGCGAATGAACTACGTTATTAAATTAAAATACATATATATATATAACGTTCGCTCGTTCGTTTCGTTTTCGACGATCCGATAAAAGATTTTTAAAAAGATTTATTATAAAAATTTCAGGATAGATATATAATAATCTACGAAAAAAGAAGACGGATTATAAGAGCGATTTTGTTCGAAAAAATACGAAAGGTAAATTGAAAAGAAAAATTTTGAATTAACGACTGAGACGGATGCAACTTCAATGAGTTACAATTTTGCAATATGATCGACAGGTGGAGCTATGAGTCGTAGCGGTGCAGTAAAGACGCTCAAGTTGCACCAACGTGGCGACAGAGGTACAGCTTTTCTCTGTTTCACTTGTGCTGTTTGTTTTGTTCTAAGTGTTACCTGTACTTTTCTCGGCACTCTTGTTATCCTCGATCAGAAAGTCGAGGCTGCCAGTTATCGATACGGTAAGAAATTCTAATGTTCTCAAAATAATAAAAGAACCGGAGAGAACCGTCAAAATCGCATTCATCACTGATCACGTGGTTTAAAGTATTATTAGCGCGCTATTTGAATACGCTTTAACGTTTATATTGATTCCAAAGAAACATCTTAAACAAAAAGCAACTCGAAATACAACATTGCTTCGTACGATAACTCTATAAACCAATTCGATTTGTTTAAAACTCGATAAATGTATTAATGATAAAAGTTATATCACGAATTAAACCTATCGAAGAATCTACAAATGAAATTTATCCGACGGACTTTGTTTGCGCTACTTTTCGTAGAGATAAGATGACTTTTACGATGACTCTCAATTATTTTCTCGGTAACGTTATACGTTAGTCCATTGATATCAAAATAATTTTATCAATTCATACTCTATTCGCATAATGAATTCGCAATTGATTAAGATCTGTTTATTTACAGATCCAAGTAAATTGGAAACGGTCGCCATCATGAGCCACGATCAACACGATGATTATACTTTCAGATTACCGAAGGAAGTCAAACCGATTCACTATGATATTTATTTATATCCCGATCTTAACAATGGTACATTCGTAGGTAAAGTTACGATCCTTATAGATGTTTTAGACAAAAGAGGCCAAATTGCCCTTCATCAAAAGGATCTCAATATTACTCATATCGAGCTAAAAACTTATGATCGCGAAGAGAACTATAAAATCGGATTATTGCCTCCATTTACGGTCCCGAAATATGAAATGCTTGTTGTTCCTATAAAGAACGAGATCAATTCAGGACTTTATGATCTATCTATCGAATTTAATGGAGCTCTTCAACCGGATAAAATCGTCGGTTTTTACTCGAGCAAATATAAAGACGAGAATAATAAAACGAGGTAAGAGTCTCGAGTATAACTTGATAATATATCGGGATTAATCGAATGTATCTTAAATATTTCGCACTTTTTTCCTCAGATATATCGCTACTTCGAAATTCGAACCAACCTATGCGAGAAGAGCGTTTCCTTGCTTCGACGAGCCTTCGTTCAAGGCCAAATTTTCAGTCAAATTAGTTCATCCTACCGATAACTGTTATAATGCACTTTCCAACATGAACGTCAAGGTAACGAAGTATAGCTTTGTTATTCGATCTACGATGTTTTCCCGCGAACGACAACTATATTTATTATAATTACAAATACGAATTATACAGAGTACTCTTATTAATCAACCAAGCCCTGGACTTACAACCGTGGTTTTTGCCGAAAGTGTACCTATGTCCACTTATTTGAGTTGCTTCATAATCAGCGATTTCGTAGCTGTAACAAAAAAAGCAAAAGGTTTTGATGGTCGAGAATTTCCAATTAGCGTATATACTACCAGAGCACAAAGGGAAAAAGGCTCTTTTGCTCTTAGTATTGGTGTTGATATCATTGAATATTATATCAATTTATTCCATATAGACTATCCTTTACCTAAGCTTGGTGAGTAACGATTGCTAATCGATCGTTTTTGTTTATTGTTTATTACCTGTAAACAGATTTTATATATATGTGTGTATGTGTGTGTGTATTATATAACAAATTTTATATATAAAAATTAATTTTCAGATATGATTGCAATACCAGATTTTGTATCGGGTGCGATGGAAAATTGGGGTATCGTAACGTACAGAGAAGCGAGATTACTTTACGATAATCAAACTAGTTCTACTCGAGAGATGCACGACATCGTCACCGTAATTAGTCACGAATTTGCACATATGTGGTTTGGCAATCTAGGTAAATATTATAATAAAAATAAATAGTTCCTGATCGTAAGTTGTAATTAAATGTAAAAATATTTCTTTCTTTTTCTTTTGTTTTTTTTCTTTTTCTCTCTTTTTTTATTTTTTTTCTTTTCATTCAGTTACAATGAAGTGGTGGAACGATCTATGGCTAAATGAAGGTTTTGCTTCGTTCATGCAATACAAAAGCGCGAATGCTATTCTTCCCGATTGGGGACTGGTTAGTATCGATAGGATGTAAATAAAAGAAATTGTACCAGTGTAAACAAAGATAAGAAAGTATAAAAAGCTAAACATTATGATCCACGAGTTTGACCCATGTAATAAAAATCGTAAGACCGTCGACGGTGATCGGTAATTATTGCGCCGTCATGGCGAATAAAAATTACAATCGAATTCATTTTAATGCGATCATCATAATTATTCCATCGAGATAGAAGATCTCGATTTATTAACGGAAGTAAATTTTGCAGATGGAAGAATTTCTACTCGACCAAATACACTTGGTCTTCGTTACAGATGCAAAACTGAGCACTCATCCGATCATTCAAACTGTCAACAATCCTGACGAGATCACGTCTATTTTCGATGAAATCTCTTATAGAAAGGTGAACGCATAAGAATCATTCATTAGTTATGCTTTATAATCGATATTAGACGAGTCGTTACTTTTTTTCTTTCCAGGGATCATCCATCATACGTATGATGGAAAATTTTATTGGTGTTGATAGATTTTACAACGGTATTAGAACCTATCTGAATAGGTTCACCTATCATAATGCGGAGACGACCGATCTCCTTAATATTTTGCAAGAACAAGTCGGCACAGAAATAAACGTGACGGAGATCATGAATACCTGGACCAGACAAAATGGTTTTCCAGTAGTGAATGTCCGTAAGACTGAAAACAAATACGTGTTAACGCAAAAACGTTTCTTGGCCGATCCAGACACTCAAATCGATCCTTCGGAATCAGATTACGGGTTGGTTTAATTCACAGAGAAATTGTGTTAATAATAATAATGTGAATTAACGATGAATTGATGATACATACGATATTCTCTTTTCAGATATAAATGGATAATACCTATTACGTATATTACTAATAAATCATCAAGGCCAACTTTAGTCTGGTTCAATAATAATGCTACTAATTGTAGGTATACATTCGAATTTCTTTTTGTTTCACGTTACCTCATATACTTTTTAATATAATTTTCAGTGGTAATCGAATTGGAAGAACCTGTCGAATGGATTAAATTTAATAAAGATCAAGTTGGTTACTATCGCGTTAATTATGAAACAACGGAATGGGAAAATTTGATTCATTTGCTTAAATATTATCACAAGGTAATTATTTCTTTGTACCGGTATATATACTCTTTGTGCAGATGGTTCTGGAAAATGAGTAAAAGTTGATATTTACAGAGATTATCTGTATCAGATAGAGCTCATCTCTTGGAAGAAGTATTCAGTTTAGCATCTGCGGGTGAACTTGACTACGGTATCGCCATGAATATGACCAAATATCTTCCACAAGAAAGTCATGTTATTCCATGGACTGTTGCATCGAAAAATTTATTGGCCATAGATCAATTTTTGTCGTCAACGAATTTATCTACTATTTTTAAGGTTATATAATAATACATTTTTATGTACATACGAATATAGAATACAATAAGAATGTTTTAGATTGCATATTTACCGATGATTTGATACTTTATTATTTTACAGTCATACGTAAGAAACTTGGTTGATAGCGTGTATCACGATGTAACATGGCGTGTAGATAACACGGAAGATCATGTAATGCTGTAAGACCAAAAGAATACTTATCAATTAACTCAAGATTTAATGCATACTTTATTGAAATAATTATGTCAAATTTGCAGAAGACTTCGCTCGGTAGTATTAGATCTGGCTTGTTCGGTGGGTCATATAGAATGTTTAGAAGAAGCATCCGAAATCTTCAAAAAGTGGATAAACGATATAAAGGACGTTCGTCCGCATCCTGATATTCGAGGATTGATTTATTATTACGGTTAGTGTTTTATGAATTTATACTTATATTAACGATTAGAATTGATCGTTTGAAATAAATACTTTTATTTAATATCATTACAGGCTTACATTATGCTGGTTCTGAAACTGAATGGAATCTTATGTTTGATAAATTTGTTCAAGAAACGGATTCGTCTGAAAAATTAAAATTGATGCGTGGATTAACGGGAACACGAGAAAGTTGGCTTTTGAACAAGTTAGTTAACTTTTTATATAAATTTCCAAATAAACAATATTTATGTTACTCGTAGAGACAAAGAGAAAGACAGAGAGAGAAAATATTTGATACATTGTTTCTTTGTTTCTTCTATAGATTTATCACTATAGCGAAGAATGAAAATTACGTTCGTGCACAAGATTTTTTTTCTTGTTTGACGGCAATTTCTAACAATCCTGTTGGTACACCTCTCGTTTGGGATTGGGTTCGAGGAAACTGGGAGTTTTTAGTTCAGAGATACACTTTGAACGATCGATACCTTGGACAACTTATACCTGGAATTACAAAAACTTTTGCTACGGAAACGAAGTTGAACGAAATGAAAGCCTTTTTTGAAAAATATCCTGAAGCCGGTGCTGGTGCATCGAATCGGGCGAAAGCATTGGAGACAGTACAGAATAATATAAAATGGTTAACGAGAAATACAGCCAAGCTTGAAAACTGGTTGAATTCACATTCGAGCAATTAATCCGACTGATTAAACTATACTACTAATCCATTTTTATGAAGAATAATGTTATCAAATAAAGAAAACCTACGATAATGTTTTTGAAATATATTTATGAAGAATATATATATATATATATATATATATATATATATATATATATATAAGAAGACTAATCGTAAGTTGAACAAAAATAAAAATTTTTACTTCATATATAAAAAGGCTTAATAATTTGTTATTATCTAATCCATTATTCTTACGATGTATAATAATGAATAACTTTTTCATTTGTTCGATTATTAAATCTATATAAAAGTATATCTAATGCAATAAAATTATTTACACTACCAAACTATCGTCATTTATATTCGACGATTGAATACAAATTATCGAAATTCAAAATAGACTAGAATATTAATGTTTGACTTTATCTCTCGATTATCTAACATAGCTGAACGAAAAATATGAAAAATGACGAAGCATTTATCGAAAATAGAGATACGACGTTAAAAAAGACATCAGCAAAAATTTATAATTATATTAAATAAGATTACATGATTTTATTTCAATGTATTAGATATTATTATTTTTATCAAATCTTTTTAATTCTCTTGAGAATTACTCGATAATAATTATCTATATTACGAACTATTTTTTGAAAAATAATCGTAAAACTATGACGTCGACGATGTAATACCAACGTACATTCGTACATAAACTTCCCCAGTCAATTAACTTCTTGACACGTCGCGTTGAAATCTAAGTTTTCTAATCACCATCCATAAAGAAAAATTATTAGAAAGATATGGGAGATTCAGATACACCTGTGACTTATAACGAACGTATTCTGCTAATGTTATCGTAAGTTACAAAAGAAAATTTTTTATAATGTTATAGTTACGTCGTAAAATGAAGATAACATTTTTTTTAAATAAAACTATCAATTCTTTTTTCCTTTTTAGAGAAAACCGTAGAAAACTCCTTCTACAATTATTATCGAAAAATGCGTTATCTCGTTATAACTTTTCACAGAAATAAAATTTGTAATATCTGTCTTAATATTTCTAAGAATTATGACATTTTTAAATGTGTGTGTGCGTGTAAATTCTTTTTTTTTTTTTTTTTTTTTGAATATAACAAAATTTTACGCATAGTTCGTGTACCATTATGGAATTTTTTAATTAATGAGATGCAATGATTATACATGAATACTAACTAAACGTGAATATAATAAAATATTATTATATATTATAGATAATATGTATTAAAAAAAAAAATAATAAAAACACATGTATTATTCGAGTAACATATAAATATAGACTTTCTCCATTTTACGATGATTATCGAATTCTTTAATCGAATTTACCAAAATTCGTGTGTTTTACTCAGACGGTTTCGAGTTTCGATGCATATCTCTATGACATCAACACCCCCGTGAAAGATATTTCTGATAAATTCATTTGTCAAAATTAATTGCTGTCCTACGTATTTCAATAGATAAGATGAGATAGTCACAAAGTGATATCGTGATCCAAAAGAGGATTAGTCTGAGACGTATTGTTGTATGAAGAAGACGTAGTGAAGAAAATTACAGTGAGCAGAATCGAGTCAGCCGAACAGTAAAAATATTAACTTATTAGAAATAGAAATGGAAAGAAAACTTTCGGAAAACGAAATTCGAGGTACTTTTTTTACTTTATCGTTTTGTATTAATCTTCGTCTCATATAAAACTATTTCTTAAACTGTTTCGATCGTATCGTTTCATTATAAAAATTATATTTATAATTTATTAATTAAATATGATGATATATTTGCATACCAATTTTTTGTATGTATATAGCTTTTTTAATATAGATAATAATATAAAAATATAAAAATATAAATATACATATAATGTTTATGGGTTTATATTTATTTATGTACATCATATATATATATATATATATATGTATATATATATATATATATATATATTGTATTATAATAACATTATAATATATTCATTATATTCATATAAATACATTAATATTTGTATATATAATCATATAAACACACAATAATATTTTTAATAAATATTATCTTATAATTCCTCAAGAAACTTATGTACTCATTGAGAAAGATTATTCAATTTGATGACTGTCAAATTGTCACTTCAATTTTCTTCAATCAAAAGTTATCGATTTTCTGTTTCGGAAATACGATAAAATGATAATCTTAAATTTCGTTCGAAGATACTTATAGATATATAAGATAAAGAAAAGGGTTTATTGTCCGAAGACTTAATAAAGGTTTTGATGGATTGATCGATTCGTTTAAAAAGTCGTCGAAACGTAATTACACCATGACCTAAATAGAAAGAACAACTATCGCTAGTGACATTGACACTTACACGCATTGATTTATATTAATTCAGTGATTAACGTGCAATTGCGAAAAGGTCAATGAAACTGATCTATCATTTTGGCAATCTCTTTATTTATTTATCGTTTGTCTCTATTTAGATCATCCAGAAGAACATAGCGATGTTGAAGCAACCGAAACCGTGAGTATCTATATATGTTACTATAATCAAAAAATTATGAAATTCTTGCAGAGAAAGTTTCGTCTTTTTCGACATTCGTTAAAATTATAAAACGTTCGTAATGACAGAATTATTTCAATTATTTTATAAGATTCGCAAGAATTCTTGATACATTCGAAATGAGAAAGTGAAATGGATTGATATAAAAATATCCACTTGGTGAACTTACGAAATCGAAATGAGTTTGCTCAACGAATACTTCTTTCATCGATAATCCTTTCGATAAAATTATTCCTATCCTTACTTTATTTAATTTATTTATTATTTATTGATTTCTTTTTATTTTTCATTGCCGAACGATCGCTCGTGAGAATGGGGACAGTAAAATTTCGGCTTGTCCCGTCGCTAAAAGCTTCAATAATCGAACGATCGATCAAGCAAGCGAAGAAAAATATTCAGGTCAATAATCATTTGTACAGATCACGCGTCGCATACGACACGATTCGCTTCTTGTAAGGCAGGTATCCGCACAAATAAGTAAGACACTGAAATATTCGTAGACTTGTTAAAATTAAATAACTTTTTCTAGACCTATCGAATAATTCAGAAATTTTGAATAAACGCAAAGAAACATTGCTTTTTGTTTTGCGAGTGATCAAAAATACAAAATAAACTTCTTTCAAGATATTATCATTAAAAAAAAATTAATAAATAAATAATAAGTAAATAAAAAACAATACAAAGGAACAAATATATGCATTCCATCATGTATATCAAATCATCTTATACGAATTTTATAAATATTATCAAAATCGTACGATCTATAGATCTTTAAACGAGTATAATTTTTACGACATAAGATTAACGTAAGATTGACATAATCGACTTTACAGATCTTCGCGAATAAATGCAGTTAAACAAATATAAATTATTGTAAAATTGCTTATCGATTTTGATTACATAAAACTAACAAATATAAAAAAAATATGCCATATAATTGAGTTCGTTCTATGAAGATAAAATTGCCGCAGTGATATGTATTATTAAATGATTTGTTATAACTTAGTATGATAACGATTTCGTTTGTTATTCTTTCAATAATTTTTAAGATTTGAAGCAAGGAAGTGAAATGATCAGAATATCCATTAGTCAAGAGATATATATATATATATATATATATATATATATATATATGCTCTTTGAATCGTTACTTCTGATTAAATATCTTCTTCTTAAATAAAGATCATTTGTTCGCTCGCATTCTTTAACCTTGCAAGCATTCGAACGCACACATGCGTTAATCTATCGTTCTTCTTATATCCATTCTCAGGATTTCTTCTTCTATCATACCAGAAATATATCGATTATTCTTTAAGTCCACTATACGTATCATTCGTTGATTTACTTATTTCTGTTACTCATCCTACAATAACAACAATAATATGGAAAACGAAGTAATGTATTTGTTTTGTATAAAACTTTTTGATAACAAATTCTAAAAAGGTATATTTCGTATATTTTTTTTTTTTAATTCTTCCTGTCTTTGTTAATCTACACGCTCTAATTAATTCTACTCTACTCGCTTTATCTTACTTAAAAAAAAAAAAAAAAATGTATTCTATTTTCAAGCATTTCTGCTGTTCATGATACTTAATACACCATTTCTATATAAGCTAGAATGCCACACAGTAAATACGTTTGTAAACTTCTGGCGATACACTTGTTAATTTAAAATTAAATAAAATTAATCGCACACGCACGCAGAGAACAAATAACGTTCACGTTTTATACACAAGATACTACCTAATCGAAAATTATCTTTCGATTACATAATTTCGTCTTTCTCTTTTCTTTTGTCTTGTCTTTACCATTTTTTTTTTTTTTTTTTTTTTCTTATATAACGAATCAATCTGACAAGATAAATAAAAATATTTTATTATGATCAGTCGAGGAAGGCCTCAAGTTTTCTTTCTCTCTCTCTTCTCGTTTTCTTCTTTTTTTGTTTTCTACAAAGAACGAAGAAAAAAAAAAGAAAAGAAAAGAGAAAACGATGAAGGAAACTTCCTGATACGTAGAACGGTAAACGATTTCCAAACGATCGATCAGTCGTTCTTGAACGAGCTCTAGAAAGGAAAGAACGCGGCACCAGCGAAGGTTCGACAATCGCTCCGTTTTCTTTCACTCTCTTGTCACACACAACAGAAATAAAACGGGTTAGACGGGATCAAGACGCGCGTGCGCTAGCTAGATCGCGAATGATCTATCAATCCAGACAACGAGAGAAAAAAAGTGACGCGTTTAGTACGTAAGATATGCACAAAACTGATAAAATCCAAAGTGAACGGGCCGAATACATATGAATTCACGTAAATCTTGTGTATCATCGCAAATGTGTGCGTGTAAATGTGCGTATTTGTTATGTCAACGTGCATTACGATCCATCGATTCCTTTCAAATTCGATCATCAAGATAAATAGATCGACGAGATGAGCGCGGGAAAGGTACGATCGTCAATATTTTCCAAATCGTCATAATCAATCACCTTTTCTTTTTTATCTTTTATATTTAACCATTCGACTGACCTATTTTCTCAAAGCTTATACGAAAATATATCTGTACGATTCGTCGGAGATCGATAACGTATTTCGTTACTACTACGATCATTATTTCATCGAGCGACTTTCACTATTTCTTCCTCTGACCGTCTTCTTTTTCCAAAAATGACGTTCTTTCATGCGTCCTTATTAAATTCATCGAAATAGTCGAGTCGGTATGTTGTAATAACAAATAGATAATGCGCAACGAAGTTATAAATACTTATGTATGTAAAAAAGAACGTCAGAAGACATGTCCTCGAAACGCTTAAGAATGGTGTTTCATCATACATTTACTTGTTACTTTTCTTCTCTCTTCTTTATTTCTATATTTTATTTTTTTTTTTTAATCGAGTTTTTTTTCGATTAAACATTTATAAATTCTATAAAAGCTATCGAGCTTTTATATGAATCATTTACATTCTTTTCGACATTCTCTCAGATTTTTACATTCCTTTTAAATTTTTAATTTATTTAAACAACGCGCTTATTTCTTTTCGTGTTAATATATAACATAGATTACTATTAACTGATTATTACAATCGTAATAAAACTTGCTTCTTGATATATCATAACTGCGATTAAAGATAAAATATTTTCTAGGACGTACATATCGTCATGCTAGACGTATCGTCGACAGAAAAATACGCTCTTGTATGAATCAATGAGCGTGAGATTACGTCGCTATTGCGGTTTTGTATATACTCTTACGATTACCACTACCACGATCTTGCGAAAGCAACGAAACTAATTACCAGCGTATAGTTGCATAATCAATAAACTACAAGCGCGAACATATAAATACACTGATCATTATTAACTCTAGTTTGGTGACCTTTCATTTGCGATAATAAAAGTAACAAGCAAGGTTAAAAAAACATCGTTGCAAGATGAAACAACAAGAAAGAAACGTTTCTCTTTTCAATTATATTTAAGTTCTTCATATTATTGCAGAAGCTCAAGTATCCCAAATCGGTATTTTTCATCATCAGCAATGAATTCTGCGAGAGATTCTCTTTCTATGGAATGCGTAGTAAGTTTTTTCTCTCTCTCTCTCTCTCTATCTATCTTTTTTTTTATTATTATTATTATTTTTTTTTATATAGACATTCATTTAATTTACTTTAATTTCAGCGGTCCTGACGTTGTATCTTCGAAATGTTTTAAACTACACTGACAACACTTCGACCGTGATCTATCATATCTTCACGATGTTTGTTTTTTTCTTTCCATTATTCGGAGCTATCCTAGCAGATTCCATACTTGGGAAATACCGTACGATATTCTATGTTAGTATAATTTATACTGTGGGACAACTCTTGTTGGCCTTGAGTGCTGTACCGCCACTAGGATTGCCACCAAGGTTAATATTTGCAACAACGCGTCAAATGATTTGCAATGACTCAGAAAACTGATAGCTTTCTTATAATAGTCTAAACAAAATATCTGGACATTACGAATTGATGTAGAAATAAATGAGAATTTCGCTAATACATCTGTAATCGTAATTTTTCCAATTGACTTAGCTCGTTATGAAAAAAAAAATTGATCGGTATGAAAGAATATAATCATTTTATGAGTCATTGCATGATCTATTCTTTTATGATTAAATATGTCTTCTAATTCTAATCCAATCGAATTGCAGGGAGTTCGCATTAGTGGGTTTGTTTCTTATAGCTATTGGTTCGGGTGGTATAAAACCTTGCGTATCAGCGTTTGGTGGAGATCAATTTGTATTACCGCAACAGGAACAACAACTTTCGACTTTCTTTTCCGTCTTCTATTTCTCAATTAATTCGGGTTCCTTAATATCCAGCTTTCTTACACCGATATTAAGAAGCGACGTTACTTGTTTTGGCGATAAAACATGTTATTCCTTGTCTTTTCTAATACCTGCCGTATTGATGTCAATATCGATCGGTAATATAATATTTAAATCTATGAATACTATAGAAACGCAAGAATTTTGAATGTAAATTTTTCTTTTACAGTGATATTCGTGCTTGGTAAACCTTTGTACAAAATAGTCGATCTCAAAGGCAATATCGTGGTTGATGTTACCAAATGCATTTACGTAAGTTAATCAAATAATTCTTTTTTGAAAATTAACTAATATCTACGTTAGAATGTTAGCGAAATTATAATAACTAATAATAATAATAATAATAATAATAATAATAATAATAATAATAATAATAATAAAATAACAATAATGTATTAATATCAACAAGTTTTTATCATACGAACGAACGTGCATACCTTTACATTCGTATTCGCCATATCATGGATTGATAATATCTGGATTAGTTAATTTAAGTGAAATAATTAGTCAACTTTAGTCAGATAACTCAACTTAAATAAGAATAAAAATTTTAGTACGCGATCAAGAAGAAGATACAATCAAAGGAAAAGGTAGATCACTGGCTCGATCACTCATCGGACAAATATGGTCAAAAGTTGGTCGAGGACATCAAAGATTCCTTACAGGTATTAAAGATGTTCCTTCCTTTGCCGATCTTTTGGGCTCTTTTCGATCAACAAGGATCGAGATGGACGATCCAAGCGACAAGAATGGATGGTAAAGTTGGTAATTTCTTGATACAATCCGATCAGATGCAAGTATTTAATCCATTGTTGGTTGTCATCTTCATTCCTATCTTCGAGACTTGCATTTATCCAATATTTTCTAAAATTCATCTACTTAATACACCTTTGAAGAAACTTACAGTCGGTGGTGTATTAGCCGCATTATCCTTCGTTATATCTGCTATTGTTGAATTACAACTTGAGGTAAATACGAAACTCTTTAATATCCAATAACTATCTGTATAACTTTCATTCCATCGATATTTACTTGATTAATTTTAGAAAACATACCCGATACTGCCTACCACTGAAGAGGCCCAAGTAAGAATTTTCAATACCATGAATTGTAACGTAATAATAAATATTGATGGTAAAGATGAGACTATTAATGGTCTGGATTTTTGGGAAAATATAAATATCAAAACTATTAATGGCTCGGCTAATTTGAAGTATTCTTTAAATCCGACAGATTGCTTCTCGAAAAATTTCATCAAAGAAGGTAAATCAATCAGAGAATCTGTGGAATTAGAAATATATGTTAGAATAGAAAATAGTAATAACGAATTTATATTCTCATAGGAACGATGGTTATAACCGAAGCGAAAGCGATATCATTCGCTATTACACCTGATGGAATCAAGTATAATTACGTTGACAATGTAGCAAAACCAAAGAATGGTTTGCCTCTGGTTCGTGGTCTTATTTATTTGTCAGTAGAATCAATGCAAAAGAATACTAGCTTGATGTTTTATCAAGAATCGAAACTTGTGGATGAAATTAAATTAGATAAGACAAATATCAATAAAACTTCATTACGTGAACTCAAGCCAGATAAATATAATATTTATTTAAATGAAAAGCTATTATTACCAAATGTGGAATTAAAATTAGGTGGAGTATACACCATTGTTGGTCATGACATACCAGGAGAAACAAAATTGTCGATTGTTACTGTAACACTTCCTAATTCGATGCATTTGTTTTGGCTATTACCACAATACATTGTCATTACCATGGCAGAAGTCTTGTTTTCAGTAACGGGATTGGAATTTGCATTCACACAATCACCTCCCAGCATGAAATCCTTAATGCAATCCTCCTGGTTACTTACAGTAGCTTTTGGCAATCTTATTGTTGTTATTATCGCAGAAATATCATTCTTCAGTAGACAGGTGAGCTATCTAAATATCTGATAACAACTTTTACAGATTTTTATTTATAGAAGTCGATGATTAATTATAATTGATTTTGTTAATCGGAAACGTATGTTGCAGGTTTACGAGTTCTTCCTATTCGCAGGTCTAATGCTTATATTTATGATATTATTTGGCATAATGACAATGTTTTATAAATATACGGATATACCTGAAACAAATGAGGAAGAAATCGTATTAGAAGGGAAAAATGGAACTGTTAATCCATCGTACAAGAACGACGAAAAATGAAAAATACAAATAAATCTTAAAGATATTTGAGTATCTACCTGTTTTCAATTTTCTTTTGAGTGATACAATATATCAAGCTCAAGGATAATGAAGTTTTCATTGCAAAGATCGTTACGTTGAATGTGCAATGAAAGATATACGTCGAGATGGACGATGATGTTATTAACGATTATATGGAAAGGAGTTAAGTGTACGTGAAAAAAATATAAAAGTGAAATTTTTGAATCATAGGAAAGATCACAGAGGAATTACGAGTAATATATTTATTTTTACTAGCTCAAATAAATTGTTAAGATCTATCACAATAGAATAAAACACACGTTTGCAAATTTTGATACATACCGAACAAGTATTACCGAGTTAATATTCCATGTCTGTAATTAGTTATTGAAAATAAATTAGAAATATTTATAATCGTATTTGTTTTATATAGAATCGAAACTATTATTCACGAAAAAGGTCTATTTTCCTTTTTTAAAATAAGATCCATCTATATTAATTTTTATGGTAGTCACTCTTAAAACAATTCCAGATTTAACAAATATACATCTTAATGATTAATAATTTACGCATCTGTTGTTACATTATATTAATTTTATAACATGACAATGTAGATGCAATCGTAGCCGTACGATTTTTTAATGAAAATACCGTAACATATATTTTAATTTATAAAGAATAATGTGATATTCTATTATAGAATTATATTGTGATTAATTTCATCGTTCTATCGTAAGATATTTAACAATAGAATGTTTTCTTAGTTTTATTGCTCCTTACACAAATACAAGTAAATTAGTATGTTAACGAGCTATATTCTATAATTATTTTTGACGAAGTTATTCAGAAGCCAACGTTTGTATCATATAAGCAATTTTTCTGATAAATGTATTTCTATGTATAAGATTTTGACAATTTAATGATATTTTAAGAGGGCAAAAGATTATAGATTATTTTTCTAAACGTTTGTTGAATATATACGATCTAACATCTAATAAGATTCACATCTTTGATAAATTGTTTTAGTACCACCAGCTTTAAAATTCTAATTTCTAAAATAAATGATATATTAAATATGTAAGATACACACTTGCCTAGTAAACAATTCTATTTAGCGTTTTTCATTTGGAGCAAGCAAATGGTTATCTCTCTATATGTAATATTATAATCAAGATTTTTGAGGAAGTGTAAATCTTCTGTAGGTTTATTTAATGCCGAGGAGTCTTTTTCATATACGATAATCGATCGTCTTTCTACAACAATTTTTAAGAGCATACGTGTAAATATTAGTATTATAAAAATCAACAGTATTGATAAAAGAATACATAAGAAAACAATTACCGAATTTGAACGAATTCTAACAATTGCTTCACGAGCTGTTCCATATGCAATAGAAGCAAAATGGAAAGCACCAGTTACCAATGTTTCTGGCAAAATATGAATAGGTTCTGCAGTTCCTGGCATTGAATCGGTGGTAGTTTCCTCAACTATATGTCCAACATTTTTATTCTCTTCTTTCTTTGGATTGTTCTCCAGATATTTATTACCTAAGTCTTTCTTTATTTGCTCACGTATTTTGTTTTTTTTTGAAGCTGCAGATTTATTGCAATCAGAAAAACTATGTTTTGAATAATCATGACTGTTACTAGTATTTGTCTCACTTATACCATAAACACCATTGTCTGTAATCGAAGTAGTATGAGAATGAAAACTCTGTGTTAAATCGTTTAAATCTGTTTGGGCTTGACAATTGTGCTGTGCTATCGGAAAATCTGAAAAAATTGGATTTACTGGTTCTGTTGTCAAATAACTAGTATGAGAACTGTTTACATCAATCTTCATGGCATTTGTATTGTTATGTTTGGATTCTAAATGCAGTAAATTTGTATTCTCATCTATTGATTTTGATGTCTTTTTTATAAACAGGGAACAAATATTATCTGTTAGATTTGTTGAGTTATTGTTCGTACATTTTTTTAAAGTATTTGATAAATGTGTATCATGTATTTTTTCATTGATATTATCCTCATTTTTAGAATCTTCTTTTTCACCCAATTTGTAAGTACTAACATTATTTAAATCCTTCTTATTCATAGAAGTAGAATTATTCGAATTAGCTGTAAAATGATTCTCAGCAATGCAAATGACTGAAGATGCAGGTGATATTTCTGGAAGTAAATCAAAAGTTAAAAGATCAGTAACAATTTCATCATCATCCTCTTTATGGGCAATGTTTTTTATGTTCTCAGTTTTTGATGGACTTTTTTGTTTGTGACAATTTGTATTGGTTTTGTATTTTATTGGCATTGAAATTAATTCAAATTCATTATAGTCATCACAGATCTCTGTGTTACTGCTTAGGTCAGAACGTATACTGATATTCTCTATGTCAGATCCACAACAACAAGTTGTACTTTCAAGATATTTTTTATCCAACATTTGATATTCAGTGATAGAACAATTCATTCTTTGTCCACCATTTTCTTTTGTCCCATTGAATATGTTTGGTTCATTATACAAATTTTCTTTTGAAGATTCTAATGGAAGAAAATTTGGAGACATAGAATTACGTTTATCTTCAATCTGCTTTTCGCCAATATCATTTTGCTTATGAGCACTATTTATATTGCTCATTAATTCTGACGCATTATAGGTTTCGTTATGAACATTTTCCTCCTCTTTGTCTTCGTTAGGTTCACTGTTATATTCAAACTTTTCTTCGAATTTTTTCACTTGTTTCTTTCTGCTTTTGATAATGTTTATAAGTGGTTTATCTACATGTTCAGAATAAATCTTGTCGACTAGCATGTCCCTTTTCTTCCTTTTATATTGTCTTCTTTGATCTGTAAGTAAATTATTTCTTTGGTGATTACACTTTGATTTCAGACGATGAGATTGATTTTCAGATTTATTTGCATCCTTAGATTCTGTGCAAATCGGTGACCTCATAGAACACTTATTTAAATTTTCCATTACGTTAAACATGATTTGATTAGAAACTTCTGTTATTATATCCTTTTTTAACTACGAATAAAAGAAAGTACATGTTGCATTAATTTATAAAAAATAATATAAATAAAAAATAAATGGCACTTTTTATATTCACCTGTTCCATATATTGTACAAACCATGTCGGTGGAACATTATTGAGAACATCCTGGCTAGTTATGTTTGAAGGTGTTGTATTTTCTAGCTTCATATTATCAAAACTTTTTGTAAGGATCTTTGAATATGCTGATGTAGTTAAATTTGGAAACAAAGAAATAGCTCCATCCTTATCATTTAATTTATTATCATTAGTTTCTTCAACTAAATTAAATATTCTATTTAAATGTTGCCTTTTATTTTGTTGCTTTACTTCGCTCATGCTTTCTTTCGATTTAAAGTTTTCAGATGAAATAGAATTACTTGCAAATGAATTTTCTTGATCGTCACCAGATGATTCGTCAACTTCATGTTTATTTTTATTTATATCATCATCCTGATTATTTATAAAATCAACTAACAACAGTACTCCTTTGCTTTGCTTGGAGCATAATTTAGCAAACTAAAATTACACGTACCTTTTATTATTACCTTATTCATTATTTTGTATAAAGTCTTTTATATTGAGCGAAAAACAAAATTTGTATTACTATTAAAATATAGAGAAAACTATTCAAAATTACCTGCCATAATTCTAAAAATTCAGTTTCATTTTGAACCAAACGTACTTTGTCGTCATTATCGACATATAAAATATTGTTAGACGTATTTATCGCAAAGAAACGCATCTATGAAAAAAATATAAGAAATCACAAATATAAATGTTAATTTTAATACTAGAAATTGCTATCCAAAATATAACTTACTAAATATATCTTAAATAATTCGAAATTAAATGTCACTTTGAAAACTGAATTGTTATTATTCTCATAATTATCTTTTTTATCATTAGTGGGATTATACTTTGTTACGTCGCATATAGATAATTCGGAATCGTGCCACAAATACGATAATTTGTCATTATCCTTTGTTTTCTTACACGTATCCAAGAATAATTCTGATGTTTCTTTTACTGATGAGATAGATTTATCTTTGTGTGTATCGCCACGTACAGGTAATTCAGAATCATGCCACAAATATGACAATTTGTCATTATCTTTAGTTTTCTTGCACGTATCCAAGAATAATTCTGATGTTTCTTTCACTGGTAAAATAGATTTATTTTTGTGTGTATTGCCATTCTCGTTCAAGTTGCATCCATTTTCAATATCTTTGTGTATTAAATTTGCATACGAATCACGCACTACGCAAAAGATGTCTTTATACTTGTTAGTGCATTCTAAAGTAGATTCTTTCTTCCTTAGTACAAAGAACGTATAATCGTCTTTCTTCAGATGAGCAGAGCTCGGACTTATTATAGGAATCTTTTTCATTATACTTCTCGATTTTATAAATCCAGTAGACAATCGAATGATTCCAACGATTATAACTACGAAGGAAAACAGTAACAATTAACAGTTTACATGAAATCTCAAAACGATCAGGCAATAATCATTGCAACAGTAATGTCAAGTTAAACGTTACGGAAACAATTACACGATACTATTGCTAGTTACGCCGTCTTTCCGCCTTTCTCTGAACTGCATCGGAACCGACCTTGATTTGACCCTTATTCCGATCAAGTGATATTTACACTCTTCAAAAATCAAACATTCAAAGATCGTATTTTATCTAACAATAATTCGTAATAAAATAATTCGATGTTCCTGTAAATATTTTCCCAATCGAACATATATCAACTGGTTTAAATTGTTTTATTAACTGTACTATATCTGTATTTGAACTACCACCATTGTATAACTACACTAGTCAAAATAACCATTATAAATTTCATTATGTTAACGACGAAGAAAAAAGGGCTGATCGTCTCTACGAAGTAACGTTATTTCGTATAATTTATTTTTATTTTATCAATTATTCTTCAATGAGAAAAATATTAATTCCAATAAATGATTCAATTCCAATAATAATTTCATATTGACAATAGCGTTAACGTAGTTTCCGTTCTCATCATCTGGTGGTTAAATTTTCTATAAAAAAAAAAAAAAAAAAAAAAAAGAAAGAAAAATCCACAAAACACGGAGAATCTAATATAAGTAAGAAACATAGAATAGTAAATACAATATACCTGCTGCAAGTTCAACGAATTATTTACGAAAAATGAAGATAGCACAGTCGGTAAAAAGGTAAAGGATCGATACAGTAGTTAATTCGATGACAGTGCTCCCTACGATAGTCGTTAAATAATTAGAACCAGTAAATATGGCGGAACTAGGCGCGAGTAGACCTTTCAAAACTCTTTCTTTCAATATTCTTTGTTTTTATTTCTCCATCATCGACGAAATCAAAGATACTGCGTGTCGAACGCGAATCGATTTTAAACGAGATATACGCGACAATGTGTTGGTTCGAAAGTTTCCACGAAAATTGAAGATATCTCGCGAAGGAAAGAATCGCGCGACATTGAAAAGATATCGACAATTCTACGAAATGAAAATTAACGAAAGAAAGAAAGTTACAGTTTTTAATGAAGTGTTAAATATTCGATGGATGGATGTCGACTGGTAGAAGTCAAAGTAAATAGGATGTGACGAGAAATATAATCACGATACGTCATGATGTTTTGAATAACGACGAAGTGTCTTTAGAAGTGAGGTAATGGGTGGGAGTTGATTCGTTCGTTGGAACGAAGAGAGAGAGAAAGAGAGAAAGAGACAGAGAGAGAGAGAGAGAGAAGAAGAAGAAGCAAAGAGGAACCGAAAGAAGGGAGTTCCAGTCAGTCTGTCCGTGCGAGTCCGTCCGTCGAGCAGACTTCTCTCACTCTTTCGTTCTCCTCTTAGAGCAGACCGTCGAGTGGCTCGTGGTGGAAGCCACATGTCGTCGGTGGTGCAGCTGCTACCGGCACCCTGACGATCAATCAGTTTATCGTCGTCATTGGTATAGATCGCGATCGTCCGCTTTCCATTATTTACCACACCTTTTTTTTCTTTTCATTTTGTTAATCTTCTCTTATCGCACTCGATACATTTATACTCGTAATATACGCATGAGAGTGATCAAAAACAGCAAAATAATAGAGATAGAGATAGAGGGAAGGAAAGAAAAAAAAAAGAGTGCTTGTTAAAAGTGTTTGAGAAAAGGATTAGATCTTAAAGAATTCTTTTCTTTTTCTTTTTTTCTTTTTATTTTTTTTTTTCTTCTTCTTCTTTGGAGAGAAAGAAGAAATCGACGAAAAAACTCGAAGAACATGTCGTCGAGAATAATTTTCGGTTTGTTCGTCGGCTTGCTCATCGTTGTTGGTTCACCACCTACCATCATCGAAGCTTTCAACGTCGAAACAAAACATTACGCGATATATCGCAACGAGGCCCAATCTATGTTCGGCTTTGCCGTTTCAACATATCGTGACAAATATGGACGAGGATGGTGAGTGGAATTTTTATATATATATATATATATAAATACATACGTATATATATTACATTGGTTATTACGTTCTTTCAAATTTGCCGCGGTTTTTTTGCGCGAGAGTGCGCGCTCTCCTCTTCCTTCTTCGTTTCACGATCAATGGAAACGTTTGATCGATCTGTTGATTATCGTGATCGGAAATTGTAAACAAAACAATCGATTGTAAATCGATTGTAAATCGATTAATATTCGTGAGATTCGAACTTACGTATCGAACGAGTTATTATGGAAAATTTATTAAATGATTTATTTTAGAAGTAACTTAAATATTTATTATTATTGACAAATATTTTTCATATTCATTATTATCGACAAATGTTGTTATTAAAAATCTTCCAATTTTTTAATTCGAATAAAATTCTAATGCATTCGACGATTATGTTCTTCCTTCGAAATTCGAAAGTAAAAACATGGTTTAATTAAAATATGCGAGTTTATAATACGATATAAATCCACGCGATTTTTGTGCATATATATATATATATATATACACATATATGTGTGTACGTATATGTGTAATTAATAATATTTTTTTTCTTCGGTCTATACGCTGAATCAACATCGTGATTCTGAAAAAAAAGTTTGATTCATCGTGATTCGAGCTCGTCGCCACAATTGACTCACTGGTATATTCTCAAACGTGGAAATGTTTGTTCTCCAGATGAAATACTATCGACGATACTGTCTCATGTAGAATTGGATTTAACTTTTTTCTTTTTCCATTTTTTGTATTAACTCTCATCTCTTTTCTTTCATCTCTTTCTTATTTCTCGTTCTTGTCCTATTGTGCTGTTGCATTCGGATACACAAGAGCCTCTCTGTTCCTCAAACAACCGAATCGTATGATCTTTGTAATTTTTTCTTTTTTTTTCTTCTCCTTTTTTCTCCTTTTCAAAGCATCCAAATTAAAGCTCAACAAACGATTTGGTCCGTCTTCGTACGAGCATAATGCTTTCATAACGCTTTTAAAAAATATTTTTCATCGTCAAACGAATCCCTTCTCTCTCTCTCTCTCTCTCTCTCTCTCTCTCTCTCTCTCTCTCTCTCTCTCTCTCTCTCTCACTTTCTGTCTCGGCTGAACGTTTTATCAAAGATAAAAAAAAGTGTCTATAATCTTCATCTTACATTTTATAGCTTCTTTCTCTCGAGATCTTCATTTCGTATCGTTGATCCATTCGATCGGACTTAAAACGAGTCCGCGATATAGCTAGTGGACGATGTTTTCGATTCATAGAGCTAGCTCTGCGTTTTTATTCGTTCATTTATTTATTTCTTTCTTTTTCTTTTTTCCTTTTATTTTCTCTCGCGTTTGGACCACCCTCTCCTAAACGTGTCGAGTTCTCTGGTCGATTCTCTCTCTCTCTCTTTCTATATATCTTTTTCTCTTTAGAAGCTTCGGTCCACCAAGACTCGAATCTCGCGTGACTCACGCCCGCGACGAGCCACGAATAAACATTTCTACTCGGGCTCTACTCCCGCGGCGACGGCGAATATAAATAATACTGGCGGATCGGTGAAACGCGACTAACGCCGAATGATTACGTCGATGGCGCCTTGTAAAAGTTATCCATAACGCCGACATCTTCTCTCACCTTTATACATATTTATTTCTATTATATTTTTCTTTGTAATAAGAAACATAGCCACGAATTCGTTCGTTACTCGTTTATCCGTGCTTCTCAAAATTATCTATGACGTCTAACTAAGTAAATACTTTGCTTAATAAACTTATCGTATCAATAGTTAACAAAAAAAAATAGCGGACAATAGTAGACAATGTGAAATCACGCCAGAGAGAGAGAGAGAGAGAGAGAGAGAGAGAGAGAGAGAGAGAGAGAGAGAGAGAGAGAGAATTCTATTCTCGTGACCGGGCAGGAAGTTCGGATTACGTGATTACGTATAAACGAGAGAGACCTCGTAACCACTTATATTTAGGCCAATTCTCATAGTAGAACCTTTACGAACGTTTGTCTTCTTCGTTAATCTCGCGTAAGTCGAGAAATATAGACTGTGATGACCCACCTGAAATAGAATTTAATTGCATGATATTTATAATCGAAGCTCCTCGACCCGTCGAGAGATATCGTCGAACGCTTTATACCAACGGAAATGCGAAATTCGATCCTCCTTGGAACGGTTCAAGCACTTTTCCAATCTTTTTTATTCATAAAATACATAAACACATATATACACATATTATATATACATACATATATATATACACATATATATTCGAGTTCATGTATCCTATCTATCCATCCTACCTACTCGAGCTGAATCGTGTAATAGTATCCGCGATTTTCTTTTAACGAGATCACCGACCAGTCGCAAGAACGTAGCACGTTCGACGATGAGAGGGCCACTCTGATACAGGATGTTAGGTCATCGCTGGGACGATGATCATGTGGGTGGTTGATCGTTCTCGCGTGTGTCGCTCAGCTCTTAATACCTTCTTGTAATCTTTCTGTTCGATCTGCTATTCCTACCTTCTCATTCGAATGTATACGTCGAAGACGAAGACAGAAAAAAGAGAGAGAGAGAGAAAGAAAGATAGAAGCTATTCTTCTTTCGATAATCTGACCCTGCCTTACCTCCTTGGTCACAAACTTCGATTCTGGATTTCGAGGAAGTTAAGTGGAATTAAAGGTTCGACCCCCCGTGGCGGTCTCTCATGCATACTCTTACTTACGTTTGCGGATGCGATCTAATCTTCGTACCAGCTCAGAGAGTCGGCCACTCCAGCTTCCACGCGCCGATCTTTCTTTTATTTTCGAAAGATATCTCTACTATCCGCATATATTCGTTCGTATGTATATATCCTACGGTATATATCTAAGAGACGTTTTCGACTTGGTATATCGTCGAAAAGAAAGCTTTCGAGAAAAGATTTCGAGATTATTCGGATATCTATACTTACGGATTTCTAAGATCACGTTGATGTTTCATTCGTCTCGTAAAAAGAGAGATTCTTTTCCATCTCGTCGAAAATTTTCAAATTCGACATTCGATTTATCTCCGTTGAATCAACAGGTTTTTACTGAACGTTTTTGTTCATTTATCCAACGAAATTTTGATGGAAAGAATTCTTCTCTTTAAAATAAGATGAGACAATTGATATTAGTGGTTATACGATTCTTACGAATCCCTTGACTCACCAACGTGTCATAGCTGGTTCTTCTTTAAAAGGAAACTCGAGGTGACGGCGTTAACTCTAAAAATGGAATCAACGTGAGATACCGATCGAGAGGTGACGCGTTTGTGTGAACGATGAGTGTCACTTTTTCTTGGATTCGCTGACCAAACGTTTCTCATCCGTGGTGTATATCAAAACCCAAAATTTCCTAATGAAGAAAAGAAAGGAAAAATAAAAAACAGAGAGAAAGAAAAAGAACGAACGAAGATTTGTTTAAAACCATCGATGAAACAACGATCACTCGTTGGAATCGTTAACTCATGTACCTCGAAATTGTCTCGAAATAATCTTGATTCCTTTTATTGTCTGCCACAAAGGAGATATTAGAAAATCATGGAAGGCACGGAGGAGGACGTTCGTATTAATAATGCGTTCCGCTAATGAGCGAAAAGTGATTCTCCTTTGTAAGCGAGACTGTTGTTAACAATTTTTTTACTGATATTCTAGGAAGCATGCCTCCGTTATCGCTGCTCGCTTCCATGAAGATAAGAACGCTTTGCGCTTAAAACGGAGATTCCACTTGGAATTCTCTTTCGAAGCTTTCGCCTATCTCTCTAAGCAATTCTTTCTCTTTCTTTTTCTCTCTTTCTTCTTTCTTCTTTCTCTTTCTCTCTTTCTTTCTATCTTTCCCTCCGTATTACAAAATAATCCTATCTTGCAAACACATCGAAGTATTACTTATTATGTACTTACTCGCATACTTGTTTCTTTTTCTTTCTTTTTCGAACTTTTAGAATCTTTTTAAATCGATCGATTCAATCATCATCGCTCGCGTTAACTCGTTCGCAACGATTACTACTCTTTGTTCGAGAAATATAGTTGCGAAAAGAAGAAGCGGAACTTTTAACGTTTGCCGCGCTTTTTCCATGGGACAAACGAAGCGTATCCTAACAGGAAACGAGGATTCAATTTCCTCGATGTTTCCGGTCAGAGGAACAAAACAAGTGTTGTCGAGGGTTTGATCATTTTTATGTCGGTAGAACTATTTCTTCAGTTATGATCGTTTTAAAAAAAAAGATAACATGCAGTAACCTAAAATAAAATGAGAAAGAAAGAGAGAAAGAGAGAAATAAGAAGCGAGAGAAGGAGAAAAGAAGGGAGGGTAGATGATGCAAAGGAAAATAAATGAGGATCGCGTGAGGCACGTGCCTGAAGCTTTGCTTATGTCATTATCCGAACGAATGAGAGAGTCAGCAAGCTTCAGTCAGCCCTCTTACCTTTAGAACGCGTTAAAGCGCGTGATCACGCGATGCGAAAAGAACTCGAGCCCACCCGGTCGGCCTCGCTTTCAAAGCGTGATAAGCCCAATAGAATTTACGATTAACGACCTTCTCTCTCTCTCTCTCTCTCTCTCTCTCTCTTTCTCTCTCTTTCTTTCTTTCTCTCTGTCTCTTTCTCTTTCTCTCTCGTCTGTCCGTATGTCTCTCTTTCTTTTTCTTCTTTATACATTCTTTATTTAGAACGAGATCATTTTTTGATGCTACAGAAATGTTCTTTTCTCCTTTCTTTTCTTTTCTTTTTTTTACTTTGAATTCTCTCCTTATTTAAAGATTAAAAAAGACAAAAGATCATTTGTAAAGATTGCATTGTAATATTAATATATCGCAAGATTAATAAAACCGCTTTAATTAAATTTAAAAGCATCTATTAGTAAATAACTTCTCGCGTGCGTTCCTTTTTTTTTCTTTCTCTCTCTCTCTCTTTTTTTTTTATTTTTTCTTTCTTTCTCTACTGTGCCCGCCATATGGACAGTTTCGTTCGTTACATGTCACTCCATAGAAATGACATTGTTACCACGGGGACCTTGCCCCGACACATGTTTCTACTTCCGTGGAGTAGAACGAAGGGTCGAGTCGTGCACCGGACGACCTACGTACGGAAAAGCGTTTTACGAGCATCCTACCGAAGATTTATAGTTCCTTTTAGGCAAAGGAAAGAGACACAGAGAAATGGGTGAGGAGTGTTCGTTCTATTTGTTTGTCTCTTTCTTTCTTTCTTTCTTTCTTTCTCACTCCGTTTCTCTCTGTCTCTCTTTTTTCTTTCTACTTGATGCACTCTTGCAAATCGATGCTATACTACTCGAGAGAAAAATCTTTCGAAAATAAACAAAATTAAGTAAGACAGTATATAACTAAAATGTTACATAAGATCATCGTGATTATCGATAATGGAGAAGAGCAGACAGGGGTCATTATATCATGGTGATACGTAATGATATTACGATTTGCTTGAGCTCGTTAATTAATCCGGCTAAATTTATCTAATTAATACGTTTATCGCGACCCAGTTGTTACTACAGTAGAACGTACAAACACAATACGGATGAAACTCTAACTGAGATTTTCAAGTTCGTATCTCTTTTTCTTTTATTTGTCTTTTTTTTTTTTTATTTCGAAAATGTGAAAAATATAAAATTTCTTTTCGATCGATTGTGACATTCCTACTTATGAAAACCGTCGACTTAGCCATTCCCGCACGAATACCAACGAAAATGCGTCTGACGTCAGCTGTAACAATCGTGACGAAATATCGTGGGTTTGTTCAAAGTTTCGCAAGGACTGTTAACCACATGTACTCGATGACCATTTCACGACTGTCTTTTCGAATATGTTTAGAAAACTTAAGTCTACTATTAACGTGTACCGGACAGTCATCTGTCGATACTCAGGTATAAGAACGATGTCATCTGGCGCACAGAACTAATAATATCTAATTGTTATTGAACAATGAAATCTTCGCCTTGAGAATATTCCAAACGTGAGCGTACTCTCGCATGCATAAACATAAACGTAATAAATAAATTTATTTCAATCGGTAAAAATATCTTCGTTCCAGTCACGATCTAAGAAATCATAGAAACATTCCGCATGTACTTATGCGATATCTTTATATTAGTTTTTTTCTTCTCTTTTACTTTCCTTTTCTTTTCTATTTCTTTTTTTCTTCTTTTTTTCTCCCCTTTAATAAAATATAAATAAAAATGCTAAAGATAAAATGTAGGTATCTGTGGTACGTCGACTATCCTTACGATCGACACAAACATTGTATTTTATGGATGCAATACATTAGCAGATACCTGTCTTGCCTATTTTGCGGTTCGACAGATTGGAGACATCGATAGTGAAATTGTTTAAGGAGTAACACGCGGGGATCGTGTTACTCGCGAACACGAACGCGGACTCGTACTGTCACGCTTCGAGCATACGCACGATTTCTCAGAGATTCCTCTTCGTATGTATGTATGTATGTATGTATGTTACGTATATTTACCTATTGGATTTTCTTTACACAGTGAAAGCCGATTTTACGGTGTGCTGTATCCGTGAGAAGGTGCTCCTTATAAAGTAGCAGAGACTCGAGACGCCGATATACGCCTCCGTTCGCGTCCATTGCGTCATCGACCGATTGCGAACGAGCACAAGTCTGCATCTCCTCTAGTTGACCGCCTTATCCACCAAATCATTTTCTAATACACTAATAAGATACACCTTACCAAGAGACATATCATTAACTTACAATAACAGAATCTTTAACATCGGCCTGAATTCTTTATCACATCGCTTTTTTATATCTGTTTATTTATATCTATGTATCATATATACGTAAGAATGTATGTATGGTAGTTTGTTAGTTAGTTAGTTAGTTAATTTGTTTGTTTGTATATTTGTTGGGCACGTACATGCATACAGAGAAAAGAACGTGGAATATCGCAAAGCTAATGCCGCTTAAAAATGCTACCTATTTGATATTCGAATACTCCGCTATTCGTTTCTCGACTTTATCAAGCTACATAAATAGAATGTCTCATTTGATTATTATAGGTACATATATGATAATATTTATCAGAGAAAAATCAGAAGACAAAATTTAGCCGACACGATTTCTTTTTAGCGATTCATTTCTATACGTCTCGTTCATAAAAAACGAAGAATATTTAGAATGTTTCCATTACAATCGTCCACTCTCTCTTTCTCTCTCTTTCTCTCTCTCTCTCTCTCTCTCTCTCTCTCTCTCTCTCTCTCTCTCTCTTTATATATATATATGTATTACTAATTCTCAAAGGAATCTTCCGCTAGTTTTTCGAAAACGTTATCTCATGTAACAGTATATCGCGATAAGTTAGGCGAATTCCTAGATACTGCTTGGGATATGCAAAATGTTCTCGACGTTGGAGAGCCGACAAAATTTCCCAGAGATAAGGTGAATACGTTATTGCATTAGGTTAGCGTATCCGCATTAGACTCCTTCGTGTACTCTTCGAAGAGTAGCTAACAATAAAGTTTTACTTCTCGTATGGAGTAGTACCAACGGACCGGAAGGCGTATCTACCTGGTTTTAAATTTCCTAGCACGCACCCGGGAGCTTCATTACCATATACGCGTTCTTCGGAAGGAGAGAAAGAAAAAAGAAAGAGAAAGAGAGAGAAAAGTCACCGAGAGTTCGCTGAACCCCCATGGTTTAATCGAAAAATTTTACTCCAAAAATCTTGTCTATCCGATCACTATTTCTTCTTCACGAGATCTTTTACTATCGATAGACATTAGTATTTAACGAGCCTTTAGAATCTCCAATTCAATGGTTATTGCATATAATTTGTTTTCTATCTTTTATACCATACATATGTACATACATACATACATAGATATCGTCTCGTACAGAGATGCTTCGATTTAAGTAAAACTCCATTGATAAAGAAAACGATGATATAAGTACTTACTTATTCCTTAAATATTACAAAATACCTATAGGTATCGAAGAAACGCAAAAGGAGTCTCGACGGGGAAAGACAATTCACGGCGGTGAATACTAAACGTTTAATTTTTCGTGGTGGGTTAAACGAACGTGACAATTTCCACACTTCCTACGAAAAAGGCCTTCCCTTTGAAAAGGACGTAAAATCTTACGTGATTTCCGTTTCGAAAGTAGAAGCTTGAATTATAATCGGTGCCATTTTATAGCCCTTTATGTGTAATCGTTCTATCGGAAATTCTTTCTTATTCATATCTATTTCGTAAAAGGATTCGACGACGAATATATAGAGCTTGTTTAATAAATAAACAAGATATTTTTCGATGTTTCTTTTGAAATGTAATGTTGATCTAACATCTGCTGTTTCTATGAAACGCAATATCGATTTACGATATGTGCTGTAACAATGGTGTTAAAAAATTAGATAGGAAAGCTTTCTCTTTAGCTTTTTCTTTTTCCTTTTTCTTTTTCTTGGTTTTCTTTCTTTTTTCTCTTTTCTTTAGAAAGATCAAAGCTAGAGATTCTAAGGGAAAACGGTGCTTCGGCATTGAGCAATTCGCCAAGAATGGCATCCATGCACGATGTCGGATGGAGCCGTCCGATTTTGCCAAATACGGGATTACAAATGCGCTTCTGTCCAGCGACCCGCCGCAATATAAGTCAATACAGCAGGCAACTTCTCCTTGCCGTTTCCATCGCGCGAATAAAAGACCCCGACGATATTTATTTCCCAATACGATAGCCGATGTCACGATAACGCTTGATTTACGCCGAACGACAAATCGCCGTCTAATTCGCGATCTTCGATCTTCGACCTTCACAAAGACGAGAATTACGAAAGCCTCGCGAGAATCTTTGATGAAAAAGAAAAAGAAAAATAGAAAAGAAAAGAAAGAAAATATAATCAAAAGACGTGACCGTTTGTCGACATTTCTTTCTATTTGTTTTCGTTTTTTTTTTTTTTTATTATTATTATTATTATACGTATCTTTATTCTACGTTCGTTATTTATCATCGAATGGTAATAATTTTACAATACGCGTATACGTTAAGTAATAACAATAATAATAGAAATATATAGATATATATGGAAATGTAAATATCTCGTTTCGTTTAAAAAAATTGTTTAAAACCAAATCGCAAATCGTATATGCAGGTGTACTGCAAATTCGCGTTATCGTATGTGACCAAGGCCAACGTGGAATGTAATAACGTCGAGGTTGACGTACGCTTATGGAACTTTTGTCTGTTCAAGGATAAACGTAAGAATAGACTAAACACGTTCTTATGATTCATATTATCTTTGCTGTATATCGCGAAGACGCGCTATCCTTTATTTGGCGATATTCGTGCTAAATCATTCGAATATAATATTACGTTCGCATATTACAAATTTCATCGTCGAGAAACACGTTACTCGATTTTCCAACTGTTTCAAAGTGATTCAGCAAGTGACGTCATTCTTACGAATAAATATCAAATCAATAAATGTCTCGCGTTTACCTTCGTTCGTAAAAGAAACCTGTTTCAGCTCGATTCTATTTAGAAAATCGAAACAGCGTTTCTTTTTTTTTGTTCTTTTCTTTTATATTTTTCTTCTTTTTTACTGATAAATAATTACTCGTCTAAATCGATACAGAATCTCACGGTGACTGGTTCGTTTCATAGTATACGTCATATATCGGTAATTGTGGTTCTTCACCAATGCAAAAAAAAAAGAAAAAAGAAAAAAAAAAAGAAAAATGGAGTGGGCGAGAGCAAGACCTTCGTCAGGTTCGACCCACGCAAGTTATTAACGAGACGCGTGCGTAGAGTTCATTGAATATTAGCTTTCAGTGAACGCGTTGAGTTTTCATGGTGTGGATCCCATTTGTACTGTTCGAGATAAAAGAAAAAGAAAAAAAAAGACGAAGAAGAAAAGTAACTTTTTTCGAGCTTTTTTCCTTTTTTTTTTTTTTTTTAGACGATAAACAAGATTTCAAATTAACATACGTACAAATTTTTATATTTTTTAAGCGATAAAAATAAAAATAAGATCGCTCGACGGCTTCTTTTTTTCCTTCTTTCTTCTTTCTCCTCCCTTTCGTTTTTCTTTATTCAGCTGATTCTAATTTAAACGCCGTTTACGAGGCAAACGTGCCATCTTCGACTTCTCATTAGCGTCGCATCATATTTTGTTGCCCCATTCGATTTATTGTTATCGGTCATACCGCCTACGCTACTCCGCCATTGCTTCTTCCAAGATGCGTACGAATCACTGAGCGAGTTATGAATCGCTTACATAACTTTCTCGCATAATCGTACTTTCCTCCTTCCACGTGTTTCGCGCTCGCTTTTACAACCATATGAGCGAGTGAACGTGTGGGTCTCTTTACCTACGCGTACTGCATCCAAGCTGTGCAACTTAGAAGCCAAAGTATGCCAAGGTTGTTCGATCTATCGATAAGATTTTCAAATATCTTTTACGTTCCTTACATAGATACGTGTATTAAAAAAATTTCTTTGAAGAAAGACAATCATTTTTGTTTTGTTTTTTTCTTCTCTCCTCTTTCCTTTCTTTTCATTTTTTAATCGCATATTGCAGACGACGAGTATAACAAATATTTCGAATAAACGATCGTTTCATGTAAATCAGATCGATCATCGTTCTCTTCTTCCTTCGTATCGATAATAAAAATATCGTGATACTCGCTCGAGGTCGTTCAGAAAGCATGGCACACGATTAGAACGATTAGAACCTGTTACGAATCTGGGTCAATGCATTAGTTCGTTTACATTGATTTCTACGATTGATCGACTTATTGAATCATAGATCTCGAGACAAGTTACGCATGACATGGCGGGAGATTAGGAGTATCGATTTAAAGTTAGATTAATCATAAAGTTTTTCCACCCTTTTTTTTTAATATGTATGTACACTGTAATCTATATTTTTGTCTGACACGCCCTCTTCGAATAATTACACGATCGATTGTCTTATTTACTCTCTTCCTTGATATTACATATATATATATCATATATATACATAAATATAAAAGAAAAGAATTTTACCTTTCAACGCCATTGGTGTGCCTCTGCTCGAATTTCGAAGGGCCAACCCGCGAGAAATAAATTACACCTCGACTTCCTTCCAATCCTCGGCTAACGACCGCTCATCGTCGATTCGTGTCCATTAGGAAAAACGTCATGTCGATGATCCCTCGGTCAATAAAGGTAATAGCCAATTTGGCACGGCGAGTCGACGACCGGTGGCTTCATTAACATAATTGAAGGTGTCAGGAGATTCGTTATTCTCATATTTTCTTTCTTTTTTCTAACATCATCAAAATTATACACCAAGTTTCATCGACGCATACCTATTTATTACATACTTTGTAATTAATATTTTTAAAAGATAATGTAACATCTATATTTTGCAAAACCTTACTTAAAAAAAAAAAGAAAGAAAAAAAGGAAAAGCATTAGAAATTTTTAACGATTGATTCGTTTAGATAAGAATTAAACGTGACGATATTAGAAATAATTCCTATCGTGTTTCAGGGCGATCGTAGGAGCTCCGGAGGCCGATACATCGCAAGTGGGTGTGTATAGGGGTGGTGCGGTTTACAGATGCGATATAGCGGCCGACGACAGATGCGACATCATCCACTTCGACGATAATGGTAAGATCATCGGCGACAGTAACGTAGCAACGACATGTTATCATGTCCAAGACGTGTCTCTCGCGAAATTTTATCGTCGATCTTTCAAAAGAAAATCGATACTAAAGCCGTCGAGATGGCAAATCGTTGATTCTGGATCGACGCTCGAGGATCGATCGCGACAGGACCGGTTTTGTATAATTTGCTCGTCAGAATCGACTGTACTTACAGATACATGTGTGTAACGATATATATACATACATAATAATACATAGGTATCTATACTTACTTCTTCGTCGGCTTTGCGCGCCTTGAAATTGTTCCGTTCAAAAGCGACGGCAAGACGGACAATAGAATTGTCTGTAATTCAAGTAGCAAGAGTAGCGATACTCGGAGTTGCTAACTAAGTCTCTTCGCGTCTGACATGTCTCAAGATTTAATTCGATATCTTTCTTCTTCCGCTCCTTTTTCCTATTTTTTTTCTTTTCCTTTATTTTTGTTTCTTTCTCTTTTCGACTCTTCCAGAGTAAGTACTCGTCCGGTACTTAGAGAGAAGACGCACTCTTGTCGGTACGCTAACAAGACTCCCTACCTCTAATTCTTACTTACATGTTCGCAGTAAGCTGACCCACATTTTCATTCGCTTGAGTTTCAAAGTAGCTTCGTAATCTCGAAAGAGAAAGAGAGAGAGAGAGAGAGAGACACTGCGAAATAACCAGCACACTGACTATATAACGTTTCTATTCTTAGTCGACTCCACCTACCCTGCGTTGACCCTTCCATTTTTCGAAGGCCTTCCGCTCCAGATAATCTTCTCCGTTCGGTTCTAACATTCCGAATAATCAGCTCTCGATGATCGACCGCTAGATTTAAATGGATTCGAAAAGAATGATCTTCAGTTATCGGTTCTTCGCCGAGTAAATAGAGAAACGTTTCAACATAGAATTTAATCTCAAAGCACGATTGAAACGAACACGGTACTACAGCTCGATGTAAATTAGAGGAATCAAGTCCGGTGCGAATTAGATGTATGTATCTACGCTTGCACACCTCGTAACGAGCGTATCTCTCTATGATCAGTAGGCCGTAACTCGGTACGATAATCTCAGCCATAATTTGCCGGCGCGAAAGTAATCGACCGGCTCGAGAAATCCTCGGCCATTCTACCTGCTCGTTCGCTGATTTCGTGTTATCTCGAACACCTCCAGAACAAAGCACGAAACGAGCAGGATTATCTACCGGGACATGCGATTTACCGAAACGCTTCGATGACTCTACGAGATCTCTTTTATTTCTATCTTCGTCTCTTTCTTTTTCTTTTTCCTTTTATTATTATTATTATTATTATTATTTTTTCTTTTTTAGATAAGAAGTTCCTTATTTATTTATTTTCATTCTTAGAAGAAAGTTGTTAAATGCGTATCGGTCGTCTAAGTCATATTTCATCGATTTGTGTTCCTTATTACTATGTATAAAACGACATATATAACGACGTTATATGTATAACGATATATGATATAAATGATAAGTCTTAGTAAATTTACAATCGTTTTTATACGTGTGTTGTTTATATCCTTTTGAAAAATAAGTATCTTACGATTAATGCGTCTTACGAACATGTATCTAATATTTTCTTTTTCGCTAATTTATTTAGCTTATAGTAATCTAATAATACGGATTTATTCTACGTTTCTAAAAAAAATGTACTACGCTTTTATTCGAGATACTGTTTCAACGATTGGTTATATCGTACCTGTGTTATACTATATTGAAAAAAAAAAAAACTTATGATAAATTCATTCGTTCGTTAGAGAAAATATTTTATACAATAATCTATAATATTACGTAAAAATTTATATTAAATATATGAGATAAAATATCTTAAATGATAATAATTTTGATAATTCTCTCTGAAAACTAAGAAATACTTTGTTTATATAAATGCAAAAAGATCAGAGAGTTCGTTAAGTAAGGTTAGATTAAATTAATTAGTTTCTCGTATAAAATACTTCACTATAGATTAGACTTTCGTCTTAGTTTCGATCTTCTTATCCAATTAAGATCGGGTCGAAAGATTTCTTCTATCTTCTGCCAGGATAATACGAAGATTATTCAGTAGAGCCTTTGAAACTTATCGAATCGTGCGTCGATCGAAAACGAAATCTAACAATTTTAGTTTAAACTTAAAAAATAATCTCGAAAGGTATAGTTGTACGTAGAAAGAACGATCTTAAAATAGTAATGAATTGCTCGACTAGTCACTCCGACTTTGCGGTGCCGTTAAGACGATGCAAACAAGATGCGTACTCGAAAATAGATCGCGGACGTATGCGTGTGCCGCGAAAGATGACGACGGTATGACCTAATGAAGATGAACGAACAATATACGACCTTCTACATAAATAAAGACATTGTTGTCCTTGTGTATCGTTAAACATGTGTACACATAAGACAAGATTATCGAATGAATGTAAACACGTATTTGTAATGTATTGATCGGCGTCCCATTAAAATCAATATTTCTTCAATGTTAACATTGGATCGATACAATGTCCTTGATATTTAAAGAGATAATATACGTAATCGTAATAATTTCAATTATTCATTTTTATTAGAAATTAATTCTTATAATTTAATTATATATATAGATAACAAAAAAGATATATATATTTTTTAAAAAGACGCGAATTAACATATATATATATATATACACATATATATAAAGAATTTTTTAGAACAATTAAGAAATATAATTTGTGATATCGATTTTGTATCTAACGCGAAGAAAAGAATTCAAGGAGCGATTCCTGTCGATCCTGAGCGAGATCGTCATCGATCCTTATTCGAACTGATCCGGTCGATCCACCTGCGAGTTCCGACGCGTCCAAGTGCCAAACGATCTTCCCGATTGAGGATCGTATCTCTGATTCAGTCTGCGTACGAGGAAGCGATCTCTTGAGTAGAGTCTTCCTCGAGGTCACTTACTCTTCGCCTAACTCAAAGTCAACGTAAGACTGGACGTAGAATGATTTTCTCGAAGAAGAACTTTGTGAAGAGGAGCAGCAACAGGCTTAAGTAAACTCTCTTTTATAGAGAGTTTTATCTCGTCGTACACGCTGGGTAACCTCGAGATACCGAGAATCCGTACTCTTCGACAAGAAGTCGACCCTGCCTAATACAGAAAACCGTAAGACGAGCCCTACGAACGCCCTGCCTACCCGAACGTTTGACACTTCTTGCCGGATACCACCTGGTGGACCTTCACGAGAAGGTCAGAAGATCTTTTCTTCGGCTAATTGATCCTTCCTTCGACGAATAAAATTTACCGTTCGTAATATATATATATATATATTTTCTTTTTTAAGAATATTATTATTGTATTTCTATACGTATAAGCACTTAGCACATATTCCATCCGTAAAATGTATAATGAATTACGATTTACGATTTTTCTAATCTATATGATCCGACAAGATGAGAAAAAAGTAAATAGTGTAAAAACTCAATGTACTAAAGTAAAATGAAAAAAATTATATCTCGTAGGTAGGTATATCAAAATGTTAATAAATAATAATATTATTATTTAATTTGATATAATATTACTAATTTAATCGTAAATTGAATAAAACCGATCGATCAATCATTTATTATTATTTCACTTCGATATCTCGCGTTCCTCGTGTCGATGTGGTCACGCGAGTGTTGTAACTGGTAGAGTTGGAAGACTGACAACTTCCCTTTAAGGACCAATTGCGACCGATACGGTTAACGGCTTCGTATGGTCGTCGGAGTCAGAGTCAGAGGAAGAAACGTCAAGAATATGTTTCACCCGAAAGTAGATATACGTGTTCGTACGAAATATCTACTACTACTATTATAAGTTTGGTTTATAGATAGTTATCGTCGTATACACACGTTTCTTCGAAATGAAAACCCAAGCGAATGAATCATTCGAATCCGTAATATCGCGTGCCAGAAATTGAACATCAGGAAAGTCATTAGTTTCGACCTGGATTAATTTCTACCAAAAGTGTAAACGTCACAAGAAACGTCATCCTTTTCATTCCGATCCTTTTCAATGTCATCGTATATTACATCGTTTAGTTTCTTTAGACAACTTACGTTTCCTTGACTGGCATAATTTTAAATTAGCATATTCGATGTAGACGAACGATAAATTCGAAAGAAGTTTCATTCGATAACATAACGTTCTCTCGTTCTTCTTCCAGGAAACAACCATGTTAGAAATCCGAGCGTACCTAGTAGTCTGACTCAGATCGATAACAAAACGCTTCAGTGGTTTGGTGCGACGGTATCTGCTTCGAGTAAAGACGGCGGTCCGATTATGGTAAGTACTTTTCTTACTGAAACATCCAGGGAAAAATGAATAGTTTTGATTGAAACGTAGTAACAAGTAAAGTTCATTGATAAGTTCGATTTAATTTTTTATGAAATAAGAAAATCGATATGCGACGTATTCTTTAAATGTTTCGTTTGTTAAATATATTAAAACGTTTGTTTCAATCAAGTATATGCATATGAAATGATGTTGGATAATATGGGATTTTATTTTCGATTTCATTGATAAGTTCGATTTAATTTTTGATGAAATAAGGAAATCAAAACACGATGTATTCTTTAATTAAATATATGCATATACTTAAACCATTTTCTTTAATCAAGTATATGTATATGAAATGATGTTGGATAATACGAGATTTTCTTTTTGATGGAGAGTATGGAAAGTACATGAAACGATGTGTGTGGCTTTGTTAAGTCAAATAATTCCACGTAGGTATATAAAACTATACACATCGGCACGCAAGTATCCAGACTTTGTGCGACGGGAAGCGAAGCTTTCTCGCAAGGACAAGGAAAAATAAACTGGAAGAATCCGGCCTTATTTCTGGCTTCTCAGGAAAACTCCTTACAGGGAATCGCAGTTGTTGAAAGAGGGAAGAAGAAAAAGACAGAAAGAAAGAGAAAGAGAGAGAGAGAAAGGAGATCGGTGAAGAAACACGTGCGAGTTGTTCGCAAGTGTTGAATAATCATAAACATTCATTTTCTCTTTAACCGAGAAAATTATTGATTATCCTCGATTAAAAGTTTTGCGAAAATTTTACAACCGAGACGTTTCTCAAAAATCCTATTTTATACGAACGAATAGGTAAACTCTCTCTTTCTCTCTCTCTCTCTCTCTCTCTCTCTCTTGGTAGTCGACTCCATTTCTATTTTAAGAATTGAAAATAAACAAAGGCCAGAGTTCCTCGATGTTGTTACTCCGAGGGCAGAACTCGACTTAGAGTGGCAGGATATCATGATAAAATCATGATCGCCCGATGGAACCGATCGTATAGTCGATGAAATCTCAAGATGATATTTTATATTTTTAAAAAATTTGGAAAACACTTGGCTGTTTTCTTTCTTTTTCCAATACGAGAGATATAAGCATTGCGAAAAGCAATCTTCTCTAATGTAGAAAGATTTTTACTCTTCTCGAAGAGTCACGTATCCGTTCGTAGACGGCGGTACGTGTGATGTACCGCAGCCCTTATTCACTTTGATGCATTTTCTCCAGAAATTCAAACACAGTGCGGTAACGTAGTCGGTACGCATAGAGCTTCTCATAATCCGTTGAACTCCCTGAAAGTCTGGACCCAGTGGGATGTTAGAAAAAAGCGTACGAAAAATCTCGTAAATCCGGATGCGAGACGGGCCCTACGTTTCTCCGAAATTTCGCGCGAGAGACGTACTCGTGAACGGTCTTTGAAATGGCGGCACGATAATTACTTCCATAGAGACGTCGTTATTTCGATTGCAATTTATTTAATTGCATTAAAAAAGGGACACGATCAAATTGTTCGATGAATTTGAAAAACGAGAAGGATAAAAAAGAATCGGTTCGATCGATCTTGAGTTCGAACGAATTTCTTATTAAAATCTAAATGATCAACCATCGATTATTTAAATATAGATCGTGAGATAAAAAAGACGCGGTTAATTACAAATTTATATAAAACGATGCAAACGTTATAATATTGTTTTCGTATAACACACGATGAAGAAAAAGCTCGCTCGTAAAACGTGATACAGGTGTGCCATTTAATTCGATTATTTTAAATATCTCTATTGTTTTCGACGACATAAGAATATCTTTAAAGATAAAGTTCAATCGTTGGAGGAGGTAAATGACGATGATGATATGGAAATTATAGTATAAACTATGCGGTTCTCTATACGTTCTCTACCGTATGAATCAAGTGAAAGTTTAACGGACGTATGAAGAATGAAAAGAAGAAAGAGAGATAAAAAAAAGGAGAGAGAGAGAGAGAAAAAGGACAAGAGGTTATAAATAAGAAGACAATTACCGACAATTCCGTACTCGCGTAATTTTCATGCACAGGAAAACGTCATGCTTACTACTCTGCAACGACATTCTCTCTGGGTCTACCTTTCCGTCCGTCCGCCATTGTACTGGAATTATCTACTTACTCCAGAATGCGAACCCTCTGTAAATCGTCTCCTGTTTTTAAATTCTCTGCACCTTTTCTTTTTCTTCTTCTTCTTTTTCTTTCTTTATTTCGTTTCATCGTGCCCAGTTTAAAATTCGATAATAAAAGTGAAAAACGTTTGATTTCAAGGACAAGCGGAATTAAATAATTCATTTATCGTCTTTTATCGTTCAAGAAACGTTAATCGTGGCACGTGGTAAAATAAATTAAAGTGGAGAATCTTTAGAAAGAACGGACGTTTCTTTTAAAGATCGGAAGTACAATAGGTACGCGAGTCGCATAATCGATCGTGGCAAACCTTTTGAAAGAAGCACGATCCAGCACGCTAAAACAATGTACCCTCAACTTCTACATACTATTCTCATCACGGACTATGTGACGTCTATCGATGGTACTCTATGTAGCCACGAAAATCGTTATCCGACAAACTTGATTTGTTTTTCCTTTCGAGAAAATAATAGCATGTTTTCAAAGTATGTTATATTAAAAGGATAAGGCTTACGTGACGATGAAATTATATATTTACGATGATCGAAGTAATTAAAAATTCATGAGGTTCATGGTTTCGACCGATTCTTCTTGAAAATCTCTTTCAGAGAAATAAGAAAATAAAAGTATAATAAAGAAAATAAAAGTATAATTCGTCGAACGAGATTGAAAGAGAAAAGAACAGTAGTCGAACGAACGGAACAGAAACGCAATAGGTAATCGTCGAGAGTTGTCGTTGTACCGCTTCTTCCGTAATGACAGATTTCAATCTGAACACAGTCTTCTACCTCTTCCTTGTCCTCTTCTTCTTCTTCTTCTCCTCCTCCTCCTCCTCCTCCTCCTCCATTTCCTTCATCTTCTTTTTCTTCTTTTTCTTCTTCCTCGAACATACAACGTGCGTTTCGCACCGTCGTACGAACACGAACGACGAGCTACCACGATAATTACCTTCTATTAATTGCTTCCGAGAGAAAGGTCGCGTCTAAAGGGCAAACGAGCGAACGAGACTTCGACAGAAAGCAACTTCCGAGCACGTTCGAATAATGCTCACGATCTTTCTTTTCTAACGAAAGAAAAAGTATTTTCGGATGGTGATCTTGCTCTGATGTTTATAAAACTCTTTCTATTAATACTTTTCCTATATTCAAGATTGTTTTGTAATTGTAAACCACGCGAAAGAATCTGTAAATTATGCCACCGTAGTTTTCTACCTTCTTCTTTTTTCTCTTTTTCTTTCTTTTTTTTTTCTTTTTCTCCTTTCTTCTCTTTTTGAAATTTCTAAAGTTCTACGTTCGATTAGGAATTTTGGAGCTACGATAGCATAATAATTCAACGTACAAAATAAGATTTATTATAGTCATAGAATTGTTTCATGAAATATGATGCAGTCTTATTTTTATATAATTTTCATGCGCAATCAATACAAGTATTTATAAAAATTGTAGACAATTGATGAGTTTCGAAAGTCGAAGCTTCGTTTATTACGCGTATGTACGTCGAGCGATTTTTAAGAGGTAAATTTACGAAGGAAAAAAAGAAAAACGAGAAAGAAGAGAAAATACAACCGAAAGAGTCGGGATATCAAAGCGAAGGACAATCGCGACCTCGGCGACCCTGCTTGAAAGCAGAGCCTTGTACGAAATCCTCGAGACTTTCCTTCTTTCTACTTAGTCTTCTTCTTCTGTCTACTATCTCCTCCCTCTTCGACACGCACGTCCCTTACACCGTGACTTTCGCCCGTTTTGGGAATTCGCATGGGAGGACCCATCGCATGGGAGTTTGCGTGAACGCAACGAAGGATTCAGGAGGATCGATAGGATTCGAGATTGTCGTTTGTCGGCACACTCTTCGTGAGAATGGAAATGGCATTGTAGAGTCTACTGGACAGGACAATGTTCCTTCAGAGAAGTCACCGTAGGCTACACCTCGCAAAGGGCATATAAGATCTCGAGTATGCATTGCCTGTGCTATGTATGTTTCCGATGCGATCTGTTGCCTTTGCAAAAAGAAAAAAAAGAAGGGATTGGAGGAGAGAAAAAAAACACAAAACGAAACGGGAAAGATAAAAAGAAAAATACAAAACTTGCTCGATACACGCATACTATTATATACATCTAAATCTGCGTCAAAATCGATCGAACAACTCGAATAAGATAATAAGCGATCGAATCGAAAGTTTCACAAAGTGTTATCTATGTTCGTAATTAATGTACGTGTACATATATATATATATATATATATAGATAATTATTTTCTATTTTATTAACGAAAGTAACTGAAATATTAGCTTGATCGAAGAGACTCATCTCGCTAGTCTGGAACTCGTCTAGCGAGGTGCTTGGTCCTAGAAAAAGGAGGAGGAAGAGGAGGAGAAGGATGAGATGAAGAAGAAGAAGAAGAAGAAGAAGAAGAAGAAGAAGAAGAAGAAGAAGGGATCGGATAATCCGACGGTCAGACAATACGCATTCCAGTCGTGTGTTTTGTCGAGGGGACAAATTGCGACGCCCGTTAAACGATCCCTTTTTGCTCCGCGGTAGCCTTTCGTGGCCTCCTCCGAGACGGTTCGTTCAAGAACGAACCACTTTGCGCTCTCTCTCTCTTTCTCTCTCTTTCTCTCTTTCTCGTCTCCTTAGCGGCGTTAGCTCCGTCACGGGAACAAGGAAATGCGACCTTAATACGATAAAACACCGTGAAACTCGTCCATGCTCGTAAACCAAAACGAAACGGATTGATTATGATAGGACTAAGATGAACGATATATACTACTTAAATTTAATATTTAATATTCGAACATTTTTCGAGTCCGTCCATGAGTCAAAAGGAAATAAAAAATTTTATAAGCACGTCAACGAAACGATACGCGAATTCTTTCGCAGAGTTAGTTTTTAAGATATTAATCGTACGAAATGTACTGCTAACAAATTGCAGGATTCAAGGATGATAGATCGTTCGAGTCGTTTTCTCTGACAATTGCGAGCTCCTAACCTTCTTCTCTCACACACAAACAAGACACACACACACATGCTCTCTATTTTTTTCTTTTTGTCTCTTATTATTCTATGTGTTCACAACTACAAGAATCATATGCTCGTATTTGTACGATGTATAAATAATGTTGTGACTCAGTATATACGAGGTGAGTCAACCTCGAAACTAAAGCAACTCCTTAGACTCCACCTTTATGACGTAAATATCCCACTCCGTAACTACTCTGTTATTCTGTCACTCGAAAGTACTTACTCCTTTCTTATTCTTATTGTTTTTTTTTTATCTCTTCTTTCTTTCTTTCTTTTTTTTACATCTTTCTTTTCCTTTCCTGCATTAGTGATACGGAGTAAAAAATTAAGAGTGATATGTACGTAGATACACGTATGTGTGTGTGTGTCTGGAGTCATAAAAAATCAACATCGTAAAATTTTGATACCGTTCGTCGTGCGATAAACGTAAAGCTTGATTTTCTACGAAATAATCAAGTTCACCTTCGACTATCAACGTCGTAATTCGTCGATTAACTCGCGAGGAAGCGAGGACCCATTCACCGTTGATTTTCGTTTGCGTCGTTAATTTCATTCGTGGCAAATAAAATGTCAAGGTGTTCGAAGGCACAGACGAAAGGGAGATGGACGTTTTACGAGCGAACTATTACAGGCCATTTTGTTGTGTTAGCAAGAAAGAAAAAGAAGAGAGAGAAAGAGAGAGAGAGAGAGAGTGAGTGAGTGACTGAGTGAGAGTCTATACGAAGAAAGAAGTTGTTACATTTCCTTTTTTTATTTTCTTTCTTTTTGTTCCATTTATTGTGGTCATTTTCGGACACCGTCTTTCCGGGTGTTGATCACTCGTTATATTTTTTCTTCATCGCAGTAACCCGTCAGTTATCTCTTAAAAAATAAAATAAAAAAAAAAGAGAGAGAGAGAGAGAGAGAGAGAGAGAAAAAGGAGAAAGACGTATAAATACTTACTCGGTAGTTATCACCGGGATTATGATTCACGACGTTTGAATAAAAGGATTTAGTTTAATCTTCTAGAAAGCCTTTGCGAGACGTTCATTGTACTCCAAGAGATAAGGTTTCTTAATCCGAAGAAACGGAAGATGAGAACTCTTTCGGAATATAACGTCATCGGCTTTGTAAAAGACCGAGCATTGTACTCTCTAATGACTTCCGTCCTACGGAAGTAACCCGATTCGATGGCTTCGGCATTATAGGTAGTTGTATCGTCGAAAAAAGAGTGACATGCGCGACGTACATATGTATGAACTTATATGTATGTATTATATATTTTGGTGTAGTAAAGAACCGGCCTTCTCTTTCAAATTTAAAAGGACTGTCAACTGCTTTAAAACACGAGCGAGATCTATTCGAAACGATCAAGTTGAGTGCAACCAACCAGAGATGACCTCATTCGTATAACGAAAATAACTTTCGCTTTATTTCGTTTAAGTTTCCAAACTTTTAACGATCGTCCTTCTCCTCCTTCGATTTCTTTTCTTTTTTTTTCTTCTCTTTTTTTTTTTGTCGACAGTTTTATCGACAGTTTGAAAAAAAGTTCGATGATTTTTAAAAGATTTTTAGAAACGATAAGATTTATCAAAGATTTTCTCGACGTATCGTTTTCATTTAACTCTTCGAAACTTTTCGTTGCATAATAATACCCGTGCGTTTAGCGAGTCTTGTCATATTTATTCGACGCGATACTCCGTGACTCGAAGGATCTTCGAGGCGTGCGCGTGCGCGCACGTGCGTACGAACAATAAAGGCGTAAAAGCATGAAGCTTTACGACGATGCGAGACCAGCTGCCGTTTGGTTTTCTCTCATCTTGGCCCGCGTCCAATCGGCCGATCGTAAAGTTCGACGAAGAATCGTAAATGGCGCGAACACCCTACGTGCGTGTTCTTCCTTTTCAACGTATGTACGTTGCCATCATAAAAATTATTTTTTCGATGAGAGATATATATATATATATATATACACATACATAAATGTATATAATATATATTCATGATGTATATGTGTAATGATATATAATTTTCATAATATTTGATTATATCAAATTTATTTAATTATATAAATCGTTCTATACGATATATGTATATATGTTAATATGTATGTATCTTATATACGTATGTAATCGTGAAATATCTGTTTGTATATATCTATACAACGATACGATACATAGAAAGAGCACTTTACTCGCTAAATTCACGAACGACTTCACGCTTTTCTCCTTCCCCGTTCATTGAGATGCCTGTTGAAAGCTCGTGAAGTGGCCCACCGAGGAAGACATTAAAGGAACCATGTTATTAACCGTGTTTTAAGCTACCTCAAGTGGTCCTCGAGTTTATAAAGATCGTACTCGAGTGATCGTAAAATGAAAAAATGAATAAAATAGTACGCGTCGGGTTTCCTGAATGGCCATTGTTTCTTCGTTTCTCGTAGATTTCAATTTTAGTTTATATATTTTATATCGGATGGCAAAGTAAGTTTATCGTTTATCTTTAAATAAAAAAAAAATAGAAGATCTCGTACAAAAATAAATATTCTCGTAAAAGAACAAAATGTCATATCCAATATTTTCCAAACGACTTCTGATTCGTTCGCAGATATAATACAGTTTAAAAACTTATTTTGCTATAAAACTCGCTTTTTCTTTTTCATATCTTTTTTTTTTTTTTTTTTTTTTAATAATAATAAAGCAATTGTACAACTTGTTCCGTACAAAAAAAGTATGCTTCATATATTTATCCATATTGTATAATAACGTTTACGAATTTTAATTAATAAAACGTAATTAGAATTCCTCCCAGTGCAAAAAAAAAAAAAAGGAAAAGTTTAGCCAATAACTCTGTTAAATACCATTCATCCGTATCTAAATTCGATTCTAAATCTTTTATTTATAGAAGAGTAAAGAAATCCCGTTTCGCGATAGTCATTCTACGATCGTGAAACGATAAATGAATACAAATTTAACATTCTTAACCGTATACACCCGAAATGCATTCTTGTTTCTCTGCATTTAATGGCGGCTTAAATATATTATCTACTACGTCGTAACTAGCGTTTCGTCTTTAAATTCGTTCACCTTTAAATCGAAGATACTCGAACGAAGAAGAAAACTAGGAGGAATCGCGTGTGTAAGAACTTCGCGATCGAATTCCTACGACTCGCTCGGCCAAGTTCTTTCTTCTTTCGAGTTCTATTTCATCTCGATGACTTCCTCTCTTTCCTTTCTTCCTTGCTTGCTTGCTTCCTTCCTTCCTTCCTTCCTTCCTTATTTCTTCTTTTTCGTTTCTTCTTTCTTTCTTTCTTCTTCGATTCTTCGGCCGAATTCCTTCGTTCCTTCGCGGCACCGGTGAAAGGAATCGCCAAAGGTTTCTTTATTTGGAACGACCGATAACCGTTTCTTTCCGCTTACGGCTTCGACGACATAGTCGCGAGCTCTTCGTCGACCGCCATTATTCTCTTCGACGTCGCGCCAAACCGAAAGGAGAAATGTGCGAGAGCGTACTTAACGGTCGTTGTTGCTCTCCGTCAGTCGGCATTGAGTTCAGTCATAGTGGTTCGTACGTTATCATAGCGGTAATCCTTCAACGATTGAGCTAAACTGGCGCAATGGATAAATTACGCTACTTTGGCGCATCGTCTTCTCTTTATTATTTATCTTTCTCTCTCTCTCTCTCTCTCTTTGTTTTCTTTTATTACGTTCGTACGTAGTAACAACATCCTCTGTTTTCATCGGAGTAATCCGATTCGTCCTGTAAAATGTTTACACATTTTTGTTTTTATTTATTTATTTATTTATTTATTTATATTTTTGTCTTCTCTTCTTCCGTTTCTTTTTAATTCATTCTTCTCCAGTTGATTCATAGCATCTATTATGATCACCTTCGTAGAATCGACTAACGTTCGCGCGTGTAACAACTTAATCGATGGAATCGAATTCTCTTTCCTCGTAATTCTTGATTAAAAGAAAGGTGGATGGGATGTAGTGGGTGTAGACCTCACCGGTTACGTGCAACAACGTGTTCCAGATACAAGAGAATCGCGTGCGTATAACGACGAAGCTCGTTGTAACGCCCCTTAATTGGCTCGCAATTAATATTGGTCGTGTTGCGTGCATCGAACGAAACCGGTGCGCATTCGTATAATTCTTCCTGAAAAGGATGAACATGAGAGAAAGAGAAAGAAAAAGAGAAAGAGGAGAGAGAAAGAGAGAGAGAGAGAGAGAGAGAGAGAGAATTAGCAACACGTGCGTGCTTTTGCTTCTGGTGTATGCATGTGAAATCAACGTTCGAGCCTCGTTAAGGCTCGTTTACACGGGCCAACCTTGAAAAACGATTAAAATATTAACGTGTTGCAGGCGCAAACAATGAGAGCTATGCGTGTTCCCTCGAGGCTATCGTTCGAGAGATTACGAAGAACTATCTTTTCTTTTTTTTTTTATCATCATCATCTTTATCTTATTCTTCTTATTTTCGTTCATAACGATTTTTATATCGTTATATCGTTAGAAACACGAGCGAGAAATAGAGAATTCAATCCTCTTCACCTGCTACTTATTCTCTCGAGGTCAATGGCTGCTTCTGTTAGCCGGTCAACTACAGAAGATCGACGTAACTCGATTGGATTATTATCAAGCGAGAGACAACGAGAGGGATGGTAGTCGAACAGGATGAATTCGTCACGATGATCATCGATGTTATTAATAGGTAACGAGGGAGAAAAGTGGTCAATTTTTTCAACGTTGCACGAACAGTTGAAGAATTCAACATATGTGTATACATTAATATAATCATTCTTTTTATCTCGCGATTCTTTAATCACGATGCTGAGAAGCGTTCTTGCGTTTCGCGATTTCATTCAAGATAAAAACTTAACGCGGGATACGGTCCAATAACGTGGCCGCAATAGCTGATTGTACGAGTAATGATAAATTCTAAATACAGCAATGATCTATACACATTACGCAATACATACTAGTAAACGTATGCAGATATGTATATCCTCGAACTTGAAGGCCTTCAACGAGTACATAACTAAATGACATCATCCGTTAAAGTATACTTTCTTCTCTCTCTAACGCCCAAGTGAATACTTACATACATACATCGTGAAATTTTCGATGTTGTTAGCATTGAACGAGCAAGATCGTCGAGTAGACGACACGAACTCGTTAAAATGCTCCTCTTATTACGAGCAAACGCATCGTTAACAATGCAAACACACTGGGATAAGGAAAGAACGAAGAAAGAAACTTTGAATGATGTTTGACTTAACTCAATTAAGTCTTCCCTTTGTTACAGGCATGTGCTCCGAGATACATTTGGTTCTCTCTATCACAGCCAAGATACGATCCTGACGAATCGAGATCGACTAAAGAAACTACCGTTGGTAATCGAAGAGATCCAGTTGGTACCTGTTGGGTAGTCGACAAAAATTTCAACGAATCTCAAGAATTTTCTCCATGTCGAACGAGTGAGTATTTTTTTTGTTTCCTTTTTTTCTTTTGTTCTTTCCTCATTTCTCGATCGATCACGAAAAATCGAGTAAAATTATTCGAGCATTACACCACGTAAGTTCGAAATACTTGGACGATCTATCGTACATCTGTTGACCATTCCTTCCTGGATTTAACTCTTGAATTTACGGAAAAATGTTGAAGAATGACGTCTGTTTAGACTCAAATTCGAGTGTTATAAACAGTCGTAAAGTGGTGAGTCTCAGCTCGAAACAGACAGATCTTGGCTACTGTTTCTTCTTTTTCTTAGTTTTTCTCTTTTTTCTTTTTTCTCTGTTCTTCTTTTCAAAATTCATTTCTTTCTTTTTCCCCTATTAACGTTAAGGAGAATTTGAGGGGTCTTGAATTTAGCCGAAGAGAGGTAAATCCTTGACGGAACGGAGAAAGTTTCGAGGATCTTAAGGATCAAGGCGACATATGGTCGTGTTCTCAAACTATAGCAACCATAAATACGCCTCGTAACAGGATACTTCCTGCCAACCCGTAGGTACTTACTTACTTACCTCCGCCTTTCGCGTTTTAATGACAAAAGACATATCGACTTTCGTACGTCGTACGAAATTCTACGGGATCGAGCTTCGTTGTCCCGTGATAATAATTTAAACTACAACGAAATTCAATTAGCGAAAGAAAATCTCGAACACTATGCTATTCTCTTCGAGTTGAATGCTTCCGAATCGATATTTCATGACTCTTGTATTATCTTTGACTAAAACTTTGTTCATATTTTTAAAGCGACGAGAAAAACACTTGTCTCCGACGATTCGAGCCAACACAATAAGAGATAACAATCGTGCTAAAGTAGCTTTTCCGCGTTATCGATCTTCTTTATCGGCAGAGTAAAGTAGCTGCCGTGTTATCTCGTAAAAGCAATATCTTATTTGCGACGAGGAGACAAGGGGGAAGTCGGGGGGTGGAGAACGCATTACCTCGAAATTTCGATCATTGAAGCGAGTTCGTAGCGTGAGCTCATCGCCGAGAAATTCCAAGCTCGTGAATCGCGTAATTAAACAATTTGTTGGATTCGAAAGAGAAAGAGAAAGAGAGAAAAAGAGAAAAAGAGAAAAAGAGCGATTAGAAGAGAAACGAGAAACCGTGAGCGACAACTTTTCTTGGGAATTGTATTTTAGCAAAAGAATCTTTCACGATGGAGAAAAACACTTTGCAATTTATAACGCATCTCTCCTCACGTTTTATTTTACGAATGGAAAGTCGTAACATTCGTCGTGAGCATTGTTCGCTTTTATTATGAAAGAAAAGCCACATCCTCTCGCCCGTATATCTTTCAACGTTTTATCTTTCGAACACCGTCACCAATAGATACTCTACCAGCACACAGGTATTCACTTACTCGACACTTGTTCGTAAAACTTCTGACGTGTGACTCATTCGTTGAAATAAATGAAAGTTACATTAATCGAGAGAACTATACTCGGAATCTTATCAATCTGTCACCTGGATGTAGGAAATTTATTTTTATTAGAAATGAAATGGTACGAATGAAAAAATTAAGATTTCGATAAATTAATGAAAACGTTCGATCACAAAATTGGAACGGATAGTTCTTTCTCTAGCAATAGATTTTTACGATTCGATTACAAGGATTGGTTTTTTTTTTATCGTTTTTATTTTTACGAATTTCTATTTTTAATCTTATCGCACGTTTTTCTCCAAGCAAATATATTATGATTTTTTTTTGTCCCATATATATATGATCTATTTTATAATCAATTTTATAATCAATTTGGATTTACGGATATTGATCGTATAGATATATGTGCCCTAATTGGAATATATTATTCATATACAAGGTAGTGTTTTAAGAATATTTTTTTATATTTTTCTATGGATTTATATCGTTTATTTTTATGATTTGTGTTATACATATTGTTTTCTATAATATTTAATACTACTCTCATATTATCAATGAATTTTATCAAGTCTAAATTTTCCAATACCTCTGATTTTCTTCTTGATATATACTTTAACTAATTCAATTTTTCATTTTGATGTTTTGGAAATATGAAAACAAGTATGATTACATAAAAGACTAACGAAGTTACATAAGTTATTACGATTAATTTGCTTGATTCAAAACCTTCCTATATCATTTTCTCCTCATACTTATTTTCACTGATATCCCACATATTGATACGAAAATCACGTTAAAATGGGATCTTCTTCATTATAAAATTCAAGCTCCTATCGTTATATCAATCAAAGTCGAAATAAATTGCTACAAAATAATAATTAACGATTTGATTTTGATTCATTTAACTTTAAGTATAAAGTCAATTGACGTATTACATGATTCCAATATTAACAGAGGTAAAAAAGAAATGATTTATGAATAATATTCTTTTAACGAATTAAGAATTCATTTATTGTAGCTAAGTCTTCTATTGAAAATGGGATTTTGTTGTATACACTTGTACACTTGTCTGATTTCGATCGTGTATAAATATTCGAATTCGAATTCATTGAAGGATCGATTGTCGTGTGTAAATGAACCTTTAGTTTAATTTTTGTTAACTCGATAAGGTTAACATATAAATATTTTGTAAATCGTCGATTTGAAGATCGGTCGGTTAGTATCCGTTAGATTAGAGAAAGGAAGGACAAAACGCGAGAAGCGCATTCCACGATGAAAGGCACCCACTCGTTCGCTGCTATTACATAGATACTTTGGAAAAAAAGAAATGATAATTAGAAGGCGCCATAGAGCGCGAGCGGTACTAACTCAGCGCCGTTCTAACGAGGCCAATTAGCACTTGATCCTACTTGAATTACGATCGAGCTGGCCGATCCCTGCCTGTCTACCCGGTTATTTTGCTACACGTTGTTTCTTTTTCCGGCTTGCCGATTCATTAAAACAAATTGTTGAGCGACACCGACGCAATTTATCTCTGTGTTTCGACGTTAAATTCACGCTATAATTATTCTTTTTGTCGGAAACTATGATATATGTATATATATATATATATATTCGCTTTTTAAAATGTACAATGAACGATTACGAAGAATAGATTAGAAATTTCACGAACAGGAGGAAAACGTTGCCTGATAATAAATGTCAACGTGTGTCTAATCGTATTATACACATATAAAAGGTTTCTATATTACCAACGAGGATATAAATAATTCTACAATTAAAGAGAGGAGAAATAGATAGGAAACGAAGGTCGATAACCGATATAAAAGAATAAAGAAATAGACAGAGGGAGGGACAGCAGCAATGGCCTTCGAATTTCTATAGAAAAATGATACGATAAAATACGCGCTCAACTGTACGTATAATAATGCACAAATGCGTGGACTTCTCACACGTTCGCAGCATCCAAGAGTATCACAGTGACTCCATTCATCGCATGTAACTCGATTAAGAGACGCGTCGGACAACGCGATTCTCGAACCACTCAACTTTGTGATTTCGATTCTTTCGTCCATACAATCTTGTACCATCGACTTTTTTCAATTAGCGATATATTAATTATTCAGAGATTGGATACTCGTTATTACATTTTTTATATTTATAAATAAACTTTAGAAATGTAAGAAACCGATACTTACGGTGTAATTAAATTTGCAAAGTATCTTCGAACAGCAATGTAAAATATTTCTTATAAATATTTATTGAATAAAAAAGTTGAGAAGTCGACAAATATTCGCGATTAACTCGAATGCAAGGATTTTCTTCTTCTCCCTCTTTCTCTCTCTCTCTCTCTCTCTCTCTCTCTCTCTCTCTCTCTCTGTCTATCTTCTTATCCGTGACGAGTAAAAGTCCGGAAAATACCGATCGATCTTAACTTTTTATCGCGGTTCTCTAGTGCGTCAACGATCACAGTCGGATCACGGACCAAGAGAAGCGATCGATGTAATTGCGTGAGTAGCAGCTCTCGTCCAAAGTGACCGATCGTTCGTCGGTCTCTCTTCGTCTTTCTCTCATAACGTATGTAAAAGCTCATGCGTGCTGGTAAAACACACATACGTTTGTGTATGTGTGTGTGTGTATGGAAGAAAGGCACGGCCGAGATCCTCCGACCGGGGAGCAGACCGGATATTCTCCCCCATTCGAGCCTACATTTCTTACAGTCCGTGCATGCGGCTATGACCCTACGTCGTCGGTCTTGGACAATATTTAATTCAATTGACGATTGACCATTCCAATTGAAATATTTCATTCATCAATCAGAATTGAAAATTTACTTAAATCATTGTTAGCTACTCGTGATTAAATTTATCATATATTTTTACTCGGTTAATCGGATTAATCATTCTCATCGTCGCGAGATCAATGTCCCTTTCTACATATTTTTATCGTTTCTTCGTTCGTTATTAACGATTTGAAAAATTTTTATTCTTTCGAAGTGACTCGTATTAACGATTTACCGTTTAATAATAATGCGTGAAGTAATGAGAATTAAAATGAATTACGTGTTTCTACGGGGTTATTTCTAAAATAATTCAAACTCGTACAACGAATTACTTCTTAGAGATTCAGTAAATCTTCAATATCGTTTTATTCGTAGACGTCGGCTCTATCTACTGACCCTGTTCCGCAATAAACGCTTCGTCACTTTTATCATTCCATCGAGATTCATTCTTCTTAATTAATTCATTAAGTAATTAATGAAACGTGGCCCTACGTCGAATCTGACTCGACATCGCATCTCGTTTGATCCTCTGGCATATCGATAAAAAAATATGTTTCAATAATTATAGATATTTCTCTCATGTTAAAATATTGAAATGAAAGATCATTAAGAATGGAATGAGGTTAATTATTTGAATTTCTTGAAGAGTTAACGTTCTAATCTAACAGAACGTCCATATTTCTCTTTCTCTCTCACTCTTTCTTTTTTTTTTTTTTAATGAATAGATCGATAAAATTAATTTTTTTCCCTAATAGATATATCGTAAAATAGATCGTAGGTTATACGTTATAATGCCACGTGATATGAAAAGCTCGATCGTTCGAGTTTCTCTTACGATTCCGTTTATTTCTTTTCATAATATTAATAGACGATTCGACGTTCCTACGTATGAAAGTGTGAGAAAGATTACGAGCGTGGTTATGGCGAGACGTATGTCGGTAGGTACCTAACACGCATCGTACGCGTTTCATGCGTGGCGTGCGTGACGTAAGCGTATTCGTGGACGATGGGGTTTGGCTTTGCTGAGGTCAGGGATCCAAACAGGGAGATCTGATCTCAGAAGGCAGATTTCTCACGTCCGCTTACGTCGAGAGACTCTCAATGTAGGTATCGCGAAGCTCCATCTTATTTCTGCGCGAATTCGATGCCTTCTTTTTTATTTTCTTTTTCTTTCTTATTTCTTTCTTTCTTTCTTTCTTTCTTTCTTTCTTTCTTTCTCAAGCTTTTAAAGTTAAAAATCTATCGTTCGATGTTCGAGAAACGGTCCACTTGTAATCCCTTTCCCTCCTTATCGAACTCGTAACTTTCCACTTTATCGTTGACATTGTCTCAGTTCATGCGATAACCGTTATGGTAATCGTGACTCGGAGAAAATTTAAGACCACCCTGGGCGACTTTCCTTACTACTTTCATCCTTTTCTTTTTCTTTTTTTTTGGCTTTTTTTCTTCTTCTTTTCTCGTATTTTTACCTTCTTATCTATGTGACCGTTCCGATAGCCGCCAACGAACAGTAGTGACCGTCGACTGAAAGTTCGGAAGCTCTTCCGTACGGTCGGTGACTGGGAGATAAGACAGATAACACGTGAAACTGAAAGCTGTATTCTCACTCTCTCTCTCTCTCTCTCTCTCTCTCTCTCTCTCTCTCTCTCTCTCTCTCTCTATTTTTTTTTCTTTTTCTTTTCCAATTTAAAAACGATTTATTCGAGTATATTCGAGCTATAATTAACGCGTTACGTAAACGAAATATATGTAGGTATTTTAACCATCGAAAATAATCGCTAATTAAATTGGCAAAGAAATCTCATTCTTTTCAATGTAAAATTTTCAACATCGTTATACCGGAAATAACGTGTAACGTAAACGAATGTCAACGAAAAGGTTAATTAATTAAAATCTCTCTTTATCTTCCGATAAGTTATCGAAGTTTCCTGCTTGGCGCCCGGAATTTTTCTATGGAACGAAATCAAAGAAGAAGGAATTCTCGTAGCACGGCGAACTAGGAGAGATAGAGAAAATGAATCGTAAACTCGGCGAGCGAAGATCGATCCGAGGTTAATGATGCGTGCACCTACCCATTTAGGCGTATGCACACGATGCCTTTGAAACGTATGCCGTTCGACTTCCTAGTCGATAACTCGTAATACTCGAGGTTCGACCTCCAGCGTTCAAATGCCGTCGAAATGCGCCGGAGTACTACTTCCGTTATAAGTAATACTAATTTCAAAACTTTCGAGAATTTCCTGGATGTATTTCAATCGAAATCTCGATTATTTTATCAATCATCCACGATAACGATCGGATTAAGATCTGTTTGTTTATAAAAACAACACTCGCTGTATTATTTTTCTCTTGTTTCTTTTTTAAAACGAAAAAGCATTGAATCGTGATACGTATCATGAATATCACGTGATTAGCGAAGTATGAAGAGTTTCAAGAATAAAAAAAAGAAGAAGAAGAAGAAGAAGGTCATTCACTATATAATTGTCCATTTCCGTTTCAGGGTATTGGGGATACCACAGGCAAGGCTCATGTCAGGCCGGTTTGGGTGCCGCCATGGCTAAGGTAAAAACGAAATTTAAGTTTAACAATTTTATAACGATTCTCTTTAATCTTTCTTACTATTTAACTCGTTTATCCACGATAATTCAAATCGAAAATTAGCGAACGATGACACGATATACAATTGTTGCATTTTCGTATGTAAACTTCTATTCTTTATTTTCTTTTTTTTTATTTTAACGCGCGAGAAAGAAGAGAATTATAGGGAATCTCTAAAGAACCTTTAACGGTATAAATCCCGAAAGAGGGTTGGAAAGAGGGTATATAAATATAATGCTGGTGCTAGCCAACACGTCAGGAAAAAGTTAAGGGACGATACGAGGGGGTCGGTTAGAACCAAATATGGCGAGGAATGCGAATTCCTACTCTACGCAACATCGCGATGTATTCGTATTCTTATTCGTACGGTAGCTTACCCACGGTCCAAAGAGCGAGCAATCGGTAGGACTGTCTCTCTCTCTCTCTTTTTTTTCTTTTTTCCTTGCACATGGTCGTCGATTGTCTTGTCAAAAGCTCGCTTTTCTGGCTCCCGTCTTCTCGACTTGGTCCTTCCGATCGAGTCAGGATCGAAGAGACGTCTTCGAAGAAATTTTTCTTCGATTTCATCGAATTCCATACGTTCCTCAGACTTTACGGAAACAAAATGGGTTACCTACGTACTTACATACGTACGAGAGAAAGAAAGAGATTTATCCTCATGACACTTGTTCCCGTGTTACGTTGTATACCTCAACTATCCGTCTTCGTTTCTCAATATTCTTCTCTTTCTTTCTTTCTCTATCTATCTATATCTCTATATCTCTCCCCTTTCTTTTTCTTTACTTTTATTTTGATTTGATTTATTTTCTTTTTTCTTTGATCGTGTGACCTACCGACTTCGATCTAATCTCTCTACGCGTAAGAAGTTCCTCGACACGACGTCGGAGCTTTGTATAAACTGAGACGCGGAAAAGAGACTAAAAAAGAAAGAGAGAGAGAGAGAGAAATATATATGAGAACGAGAGAAAGAGAGAAAGAGAGAGACAGTACTTTCGCGCAGCGGGACAGCTTCGATTGCCGCCAAAGAAATAGTGGGACAATTCCGCGAGCACTCAGTTGCTCGGCTATCTTCCTCGGATGTATAATTCAGAATTGTCCGGCTATATGGCAGATGTTTAATGCATGTTCCCCCGTGCGGATCGTAGCCGACTTTACTCCTCTCGCCAAACGGCATTCAATGTTAATACCCCGCCCTCGCTTTAGCTCAATCCCCGTGCTTTTACCCACGCTTTGAAATCGACCCTCTTCATTCCACGTTCTCTCTCGTTTCATCCCTATTCCTACGCAACAAGTGTCGTCCGGGATCTTAGCCTAATTCGATCTCGAATTTATCTTGTGAAATACTATCGTACGTATCTATTTCTTTTGGATTTACTTGTTTCTTTTTAATTTTTTTATTATTCGTATTTTTATGTTTATTTTTGTTTCTTCTTTCTCATCTTCTTCTTTTTCTTGTTCCCTTTCACCCGAAAACTTACGATCGATTTTGTTTATCTCAAATAGTCTGATTTATGAAAGAAATTAGGTTGATTCTATTATGAATAAAAGTATTATATCTATTATGTATGTAAAAGTAAAAAGTATAAAAATCGGACTTGATATTTTCCTCTTCTCTTTTTTTCTTTCTTTTTTTAGAGGAACGAATAAAATCTTTTTTAAAGGAACAATAAAAATTAATTTATTAAAGACTTGTATTCGGATATTCGAACGTTTCCAATAAAACTAGACAGTTCCGAATGAATACGAAGACGAATTTTGACAGTACTCTGTCTCTCTCTTTCTCTTTCTATATATATATATATATATATATATATATATATATATATATATATATTTCTATCTTTCGAAGACGAAATGGCAAAGAAGAGAAGAGAAAAATGGACATTGCAAGAAAAATTGCTATTGTTTCGAAGGACGGAGCCGAGTCTCACTCGACTACTAAATCTCACTGGCGGTGATTTAGAGGGCCTTTCGATGCCAACGATCGTACGATCGACCATCGATCTTCGCGTTAAACTGCTCGCTTCTGGAATCGCGTCCCCTTTCCTCGAAGCAACTTACACGCGTTATCTTTGCGGTGGATCTGTTCGAGATCGATCGATAGCCGGTTCGATAACGATCGATGCCGATTTTTCGATACGATCCGTCCACTTTATCTCGATCGTTTTCTCGAGTTCGATCGTTCCGTTCGATGCCATGCAGAATCGTTTGGATTCGATAAAAAAAAAAAGAAAAAAAGAAAAAGAAAAAGAGACAAGAACAAAGAATAAAAAAGAAAAATTAAGTATAACAGACTCTTGTGTCCTCAAATTATTCGTTTAAAAAAGAAAATCGATGAAAATTAATACGACGTTAAACGTTTCGATCGATTGAATTTCTGTCTTGGTCCTACCAATTCATCGAACGTCGTTTGCACGCTCGTCCATCCGATCATTCAAGATCTCGATGATCATTTATGCATAGAAACCGATCGATGCCTGTGTATCTCTTTTCGATCGATCGCTTCGATGTAACTCTTACATCGTTTCTTGCTCGCCAAAGTCGTCCAGCCGTACGTTTCTTGCCCTCGAGAGAGTACAATCTCTCTTTCTCTCTTTCTCTCTGTCTATCTGTCTATCTCTTTCTCTTTCTGTCTCTCTTTCTTTGCCTGCATTCGATATGGTATATTTCAAGCGATGCACGTTTAAGGCTTGTAATATCTAGGCTTCGTGCGTGCGTGCATGCGTCTGCGTTTCTTCGTTCTTCTGTGTTGCGTTTGCGGAGATGCTGCGAAAGATAATTTCTCAAACGATACACGAAGCGCACGAAATATCCGTAGAAAAAAAAAGAAAAAAAAAAAAAAAGAAATAAAAAGAAGAAGCACGTGCTCGCAAATCTCACGACGATTTAGCACTGGCGGAATTTCTCTTTTGCGAAACGGTATATACGTCTATGTCGTCTATATCCTACGTTCTTCTCGTTTTATTATGTCATTACTTTTTTTTTTATTTTGTTCTTCTTCCACTCCTACCTTTCGAGCTTTTCCATTTTACTTATTTATCTTTATATGAGAATGTGAAGATCGATAATGTGATTCTAGCATGATAAACATATATAAAATGAAATAATTGTGATCCTAGAACGATAAACGTATCTCGATAGTAAAACGCCTAAGAACCAAGGGAAAGAAATCTAAGAAATTCTTCAGGCAAAGGGTTAAGTACTTTCAATCTCGACTGGCATGCCAAGAGGGTGATCTCGAGCTTTACTAAAAAAGAATGAAAGAAATAAAGAAAGACAGAGAAAGAAAGAGAGCACGAGGCCTGGGATGTCGGCATAAATTTCACTCGGTACTCCCGAGTACACATTCGGTCGCTCGGTTATATTTCAATCTCGAATGCTCGCTCTCTCCTCCTTCTTCCGATCGGCGCCAGAATACAACTCGTGTCGGTCGTGTTTCGTGTAGACAGACCGGTGCCTCCGACCGCCATTGTCTCGGTTGCAAATTTTTCCCGTGTATAAGCATCGAGTCGACGCTACTCCATAGGGGGTACACGTATGCACTCTTTCTCTTTCTCCCTCTTTCTCTCTTTCTCTCTTTCTCTCCTTCCTTCTCTCTTTTTCTCTCCTTCTTTCTTTCTTTCATCTCCCATTCTCTTTCTCTTCTCGTGTCTTCTCGTGTCCTTACGAGACCGAGCGACAAATGCACGTATTTGCTTACCGTTGCACGACTAATACTTCGAACGCTCTTCTTCCACAATGAAATTCTTCTCGACTGTAATATTTTAAGAGAATTCACTTGAAACAAACGATTCATTATTTTCCCCACTGAGGAAATTCCCAAATTTCAATCTCTCGATTGTGTCATCGCGTTTTATTTAAACAAAAAAAAAAAAAAAAAGAGGAAGAAAGAAAGAAGAAAAGAAAATTCGTGCGTTTTTTTTTTTTTTTTGATAAAATATGTTATCATAATTTATCCAATTTCTCCCAGGCAATAGGGGGAAAATATTTTTGTCCTGAAAATAACTTTCTATCTTTCTCTGTCTCGGATTTTTTCTTTTTTTTTTTTATCCCTCTTCATTGTTGCAAAGGGAGACAAAAAAGAATTGCAGATGTACAGAAGTCACGGTTGGTAGGTATATCGATGCAAGTACGCACGTGTATGCGTGATTGTACGATCGTAGGTGTGTTTTGTGCGTGTATGCACGTGTGTGTGTTTGGTGTGTTCACCCATCGAGACATTGGGCGTTCACGTGACTCGGTCGCACGTTTGACATCGTTGTGTATCCTCTCTAAGAGGAGGAGCTGGAGGAGACTCCCATTGTTCGCCGAGCGTGCGAATCGCCGGCGTTGCGGCCGGTGCACCGTCTCACAAATAATAACATTTGCGGACACGAACGATAAATAAAGTCCCAAGCCGAAATGCCTACCGGACTGGCGCCACTTTAACTCGTACTTTAGCCGTCCTTTACTCACCGACCACCGAGACGTATCGTATCCACTACTTTTCTCCCTTGATCCTCTTCATCCAGTTTTTTTTTACAACGTTCCAACTCGTCGTTCGAAATCAACGACGAGTTGATGCCGAGTCTGAAAAATAATGGAACCCGAGGTTATATAAACAGTCATTAAAATGAGTTCGAGTTCGAAAGAGAAAACTCTTTGTCGCGTCGACGAACGTGTCTCTTTTTTACGTTCGAAGTATGGCTTTAGAGTCTACGAGTAAATCCCTACCAAGAGTACTGAGAGTCAGGATATAAAGGGATGAGGAAAAAAGTTGAAAGAATAAGACAAGAGAGAAAAGAGAGACAGAGAAAGAGAGAGAGAGAGAGAGTAGAGTAGAGTAAAGAAAAAGGAGAGGATATATGCAAGTACAGGATGGCGGAGCAAAGGGTGGGCAAAGGGGAGAGAGTTTCAGGTGGCCATTTAAGGCTTGGACATTTCGTTCTGTCACCGCGTTCCGTGTTCACCGTCGACCGTTTGCAAGGAGGCCACCTACGCGCGCCGGTGGTCCTGCTTGCATTGTTTTATAAACGGCCGCCATTTCTCATGATAAGGAGAGTAAAACGAAGTTAGACGCTAGTTTTCTTTTCGCGATTCCTTGCCTGTACGCGGTACTTCTTATCCTATTTCTCTCTCTCTCTCTCACTTTCTCGCTATAATATACCTACTTACATATATGTGTATGCATGTGTGCCTACCTATAAGCTTTTCTTCTATCTCCGATACGATATTTCCCGCAGCCGGATTAGGCGAGTCTCTTCGACCTCTCCCGACCCTTTCTCCTGATAAAATAGAAACTAAAAGTATCGTAGCCCCTTTTTGCCCTACTATCTTCTATCTTCCCTCGAATTGCTTTCCAATCGTTAATCGCGTTTCCATTCGTTCTATTCTCTATACAATACGCAGTTGTATGTTATAAGCGTTTATATAGGATTTTTTCGAAAATCGACAGATTATCATTTATTTCTTTTTGCATAATTGCATGTATATATATTTATGTATTATAATTATAATATTTTATTTTATATATACATATATATATATATACGTATATGAACATACGTATAATATATAAAATATATATACATATATATTCTTTTTCTTTTTTGTTAACATACCTCATCTCCAACGATTCTCTATGATTACCTTTCAAGAAATAATTATATATACCAAACTCAGTGATAATTAATTCGATGCTCAAAGTACGTGACTTTGCATTTCCTATAAATCATCTATCGAACTTATGCCCTTTGAAGATCATCAACGTTTACACGTACTCCTCCTTTTCATCCCTCTCACTATCCTTTTCAAACGATTTCTTCTCTTCCATCTTTACCGGCACCATCGCCAATCCATTACTTCAGGTCCATTCAACTTACGAAACTCGTACGCATCTTGAGTGGGCGACTAGCTACATGTGTCGAGCGTAGGTGCACTCCGAGAAAGTGCATCGGCATTGTCCCGCTATTAACACTTCGATCTCGACGATATTTAAGCCGAGACCTTGACTCCCGATCTCTACTCTGGAACTTTAAACGACCTTTTATCGATCGTCGAATCGAATTTTGCGTCCTTTGAAGATCTCTTTGATCTTTCAGAGGAAAAAAGGAAGAGAAAAGAAAAGAGAAGAAGGGTAATGTAGAAACAATTGCGTTACGTAAATGATTTTTAATCTGGAGATAAATGATAATTATTCTACGCCTTTGATTCGTCGTGATATTCATTCTCTTCTCGCTTTTCTATCATATGCTTATTCTCTATGTATAAGTTTGATCATGCATTTGCATTGATACATACATGCGTACTACTCCGATTGCGTAATTTCGCAAGGAAAAAAAAAAGAATGAAAAGGAACTGCCTCATCTATTTTCCACGCGTTCGGTCTCTTACGAGATCATTCATGCTCCGCAGGCTATTAATTAATATGTATGCGATGCGTAATCTTTATTACAGTCGTTAGATGTCCCCGTCGTGGTTCTTACCGTTACACAACGTGAACGCAAACGTCACGGAAACGTGCGTGTTAGTGAGATAATTTATAGGCTACTATAACCGCGCGTATCTCGCTAACGGACAAAGAGATACACTTTAACCGGTTCCATACGAACAACACGAACCCCGAATGAACGCTATGAAATCGTAAGTATAATATATATAATAGAAATGTGAATTTCCAAACGAAACCAATTGAATATTATATAGTGGTTCGCATTAAAGGATTATATTAAAGAATTAACAACGTTCTTTCGAGTTACGAAAACTCGAGATGGATTATTTCTTTAGTATCGGTTTTGAAAATAGGACATAATCCCACGTCGTGCGTTGAACGCCATGGGAAATGCGAGTTGTGAACGAATTAACGGGGGTTTAGGTATGTCGACGATTTCGAGTGGCACTCGAAAGAAAGAGAGAGAGAGAGAGAGAGAAAGAGAGATTAAGTGGCGTTACGATCGTAAAGTTTTAAGTATCCTATCTTCTTTTTTAATAAATCATATGGTATCAGAAACTTCAGATAAAGCTTTAATTTCTTTTCGATATTCTTCATTATTCTTTATAAAAATTGTGCAAGCGTCTTTTTACGAAAGAAATTTTTGTAAGCAATCTTTGAATCGATGGAAAAAGAGATCAATCTGAGAATAATTAGTTTTGATTTTAATTAAAATCGCGATCTAGCGATTCCAATAAAACATTTTAGTTTTGTTAACGATATTTAGTTCGAAAAGTTCTCTTTTTAATCTTCTCCTATATACTTTTGAAAGGAATCTATCGTTCAAATTAATGAACGCTTATGGGAAAGATATGGCATCGGTTGATTTTATCTGCGATTTCTCGCGTACATTTCGCTCGACAAATTTAATATGCGCGCACGCATAACCGTGTCTCCTCCTCTCCTTTTCCCTTCGTGTGCTTTCGAATAGCAGCATGAGCACGTTACAAGAGCGACCGATTTATCGCGTGTTTGTGAGACTCGTATACAAGTACGTACATAAGTATGTACGCGACTATCTTCGAAGTTATCTTGTTAATTGAAGAAAAATTCGTGTTTCGTGGGTGCACTCGGTTTCCTGTTCATCTCACATACTACTACTATTGTGTTTACTTAAATAACAATACGCAATGCCAACGAATCGAGCTTTCTTTATACTTGTATTTTTTGTTTCTTGTTTCTTTTTTTTGTTTTTTACTTTTTTCTTTATTTTCTTCTTCTCCTTTTTGTTTCTTAATTTTTATTTCCACTTCTCTCTTTTCAATTACGAATTGAACAATGAACAAATTTATCTTCTTTATTAATTTCAGAATGGCGAGAGACTCTTTATTGGCGCGCCAGGAAGTTGGTACTGGCAAGGTAAACCATTTTTTTTTTCTTTCGATCTTTGATATAATTGACAAATCTTTGAAGTTAGAATCGATGAAACATTCTTTCGTTTTCTTCTTGAGCAAGATGTTTGTAAGAGATATGAAAAATGTCAACAATGCTATATACCATTTTCTATCGTTCTAACTGTATTTTTTATCGGCTTAATTAATTAATTGAATTAAAAAAAATTGAATTCTCATGAAAAGAGAAATATTCAAGTCTCTCAATGACGAAGATGACGAAATTTGTGTTTCATCGTAAGTATACATTTTTCTTATTATTGTCTCATGTAAAAATGGATTGAATTTATCTATCCACGCTATCTGCTACTACAGGACGATTCAGAAGCGGCAGAAACGAGACGGATTATTATTAATTTGAATTAATATTTTTAAGTGATTTAGAAAAGATAAAACGTTTCAGGTCAACTATACTCTATCAGCACGTCGATGAGATTCCAATTCGTGGCAACTACGTCCTTCCTTCAGGAAGAAGTTGCAGGTACCGCGTATTTGCAGCTGCCCAAATCTCTCTCCCCTTTTCTAATAAATAAAACAAAATACATGTTTTAGTGATAGTCGGTTTTTAATCAGCTACCCATTTTTTCCCTTACACTATTTGTTGCAAACCACTTAAAAAAAGAAAAATGGCAAATTAACACGTGTTGCTTGATTCCTACGCTGTTATTTCGAAAATTCGTTAAGAAAAAAATCTTCGTAGGAATGTGTCGTCGAGTAAAATAAAAAGAAAAAAAAAAAAGAAAAGAAAAATCTTCCACCTTTTAATACTCGCTTGGCAGTGGATCCTAATCTAAATCTATTAATCATAATAACGAGTAAATAGTTTGGCGTTAGATTCGTTTGAATTTTTTAATTACGACGCTTGTTTTGTGGCTACTTTGTCAATAACAACAACAACAAAATTAAATAAGAAAACAACAACAATCGACAACATTAACGATTGAACATTAAATTCTAAGATCGATGAAACGAGCTTCATGAACTTTCATTATTCGTTAATTACTGCCAGGTCAGTTTAGGATGATCACGTCTAACAGGTGCAGGCTGCTTTTTCCAGCTTCACGTCTCAAGCAGAGCCGTTCAACGTAACGTTGGATCCATCTATCCTGCTACTTGTAATCGTTCTAATCGTCGCTCCAGTTCTTCTCTATCGTCACGTCTTTCAAAAGTGATCAAGACAGCTGGAATGTCCCTGCGTATAAATAATGTCACTACCGATACGATACGTTTACGCTTAAAAGCTAAATATTAATATAAATAATAGTGTATCGCTTGTAAACCTGCAAACACATAGTCCATCGTTCGAGATATTTCACGATTGCGATTCCTCATAGTCGATGATTTTCATGAAAAAGAAATAAAAATCTTGCCAAGGAAAGAGAAATCTTAAGCAAAGAGAGAGAATGAAATATAAATAATTGGATTAAAAAAGCAATCGTGAAAGAAATACGTACATGGACACCACCCACTCGAGCGAGATCGTTAGTCACCGTCTGAAATTTTTCGTCCTTAAAGACACCATACAATTCGCTTTGCAGGTCAAGCATTTTCGCAGCCGTTGAATAGTCGCGCCAAAGTGATGTTCACAAAGGAAGCTCCGGCGAACGAAGACGACAGTTACATGGGCTACTCGGTCGCCGCGGGAGACTTCGTTGGAAACGGAGACAGTGGCACGGCTGTTGGTGTACCCAGGGGATCTGGTCTTCGTGGCAAGGTAAGATATGCTCTGACCTTACCTGCTAACCAACGATAAATAGCTACCTAGCCTAATCGTAATTTCTTTTTATAACTCTTTCTTCTTATTCACCGATTCTTCTTTATAAAAAGAAATGTCTATTCGAACGTGATTTTTTTCTTTTGTTCAAAATAAAAAGAAACTGATAGCCCTTCGGTTTATTTTCATTTTTACGAGCTATCATACCATCGTGTAACATAAGCATACCTTTCTTATATCGTATCGATGACTATCGTATCTTAAAAGAAACGATCTTGAAAAAAAAGTTTCCATATCATTGTATTGTATTTTATTGTCCTGTAACTGTACTTTCGTATCATTCAATCCGACGGAAATATCTAGATATTTGATTTTTAAATAGAATATCCGGTATATGTTATTATCTTCGTTGTTCTAGGTCGTACTCTTTACATCCAACATGACCAATCATCAAAACGTCACCGGTGAACAAATGGGTGCTTACTTCGGCTATTCCGTAGCAGCTGGTGACATTGATGGTGACAGTTTAGACGATCTTATAGTCGGTGCACCGATGTATACTATTCCGGACAATCCAGAAATGAATATCGAAACCGGAAGAATCTATGTTATATATCAAGGAGGAGCTCTCGAGAAGTTCCGAAAGGTTGACAGCAGGTATGGTCGAATGTTTTTTATTCGTCGATCTTAAAATTAAATTATATGGATTCACATTTAAAGGAGAAACGATTAGTTTCCTTGTCTAAAAATAAGAAAGAACAGAAAAATTCGAAGAATTTTCGAATCTCATCTAGTGTCCGCTGAACTTTCGCGATAAGCTTTTTATCTCGTTTTTTCAGAGACGGAGAAAGTAATCGCGGGCGTTTCGGTTTGTCACTGGCTTTTCTAGGGGATATCGACCATGATGGTTATGGTGATTTCGTTGTTGGTGCTCCTTACGGTGGAATAAACGGTCGTGGAGCCGTTTACGTTTATCACGGATCGAAAAACGGTGTTTTAGAGAAATATTCCCAAGCTATTCATGCCGAAGAATTGAACGTACCAATTCAGACCTTCGGATTTTCCGTAGCTGGTAGCTTGGATCTCGATGGCAATCATTATCCTGACTTGGTCGTTGGAGCTTACGAATCCAGCTCAGCATTCTTCTTCAGAGCGCGTCCAGTCATCAAAATGGATTCTTTCGTGACTTTTGAAACCGAATCGAAATTGATCTCTTTAGATGATAAGAATTATACTCTCTCCGATGGTACCAGAGTTACTTCTCTACCATTAAGAGGATGCTTCAGATACAGTGGTGATGGTGTCCTATCAAGATACGTGTTCAACGTTCAATACGTCGTCGACGTTAAGAAAACAAAGGCTCCGCGATTGTTCTTCATTGAACATGAGAATAAAAACATGATAAACAAGACGATCACGCTCGAACGAGATCAACAACTCTGTCGTACAGTACAGGTAAACTGGTCTAATTCTATTTAACTTTCTTATCACACTCGTAAGTTCTTTTTTTTTTTTTATTTAACGTATTATCGTTTAGGTTTACGTGACACCAAATATCCGTGACAAATTGACATCGTTGGAAGCGGAATTGCGTATAAGTTTGAAAGACGATCAATTGCCCGATAATCGTCCACGAGATCCTAGGATATCTCTTAGACCTGTTATCGGTGCTACCATGTCCAAAAAGGATTCATTATCGATAAGAAAGAATTGTGGTCCTGACAACGTTTGCATACCTGATCTACAGCTCAGTGTTAAACCAAACGTCGAACGATACCTTCTAGGATCCGGAAAGAAATTAGAACTGGAGATTTTGGTGATAAACAATGGCGAGGATGCGTTCGAAGCTACTTACAATATCCAATTGCCGGCTGGCATCGATTACATCAAAATCGAAAGAATCGACAAAACCGAAGTACCTGTACAATGTTCGGCCCCTAAACAATCGAACAACAATACTTTGCGTTGCGATATCGGCAATCCTCTTCCTCAAAGACAATTGGTGAATTTCAAAGTACTCTTGCAACCTGTAACGTCTAATAGTATGGCACCGTCTTACGAATTCTATATGGAAGTCAACACGACCAATCCCGAGAACGGTACAACGACCAATGACAACAGCTGGCACTTGTCCTTACCGATTTGGATCGAAACGGAATTACTCGTGGAGGGTGAAAGTCGACCCAAAGAAATCTATTACAATCCTTACAATTACACTGCGACGAACGTTACGACTGAATCAGAGTTTGGGCCAGCAGTCATTCACAATTATATCATATACAATCAGGGACCATCGGATATACTTGAAGCAGAAGCATTTCTGATATGGCCTGCTCAAACACTTGCTGGCGAAGAGTTGTTGTACTTGATCGAGCAACCGGAAATGACCGGGCCGATTGCTTGTGAAACGGCAAATGCTAATTATCTCAGTCTCCAGGTAAGTGATAACATTGACAGATTATGTTGATTTGGTTTGACGTTATATTATATTCATATTTTGTTTCAATTTGTATTTGTTAGCTCGATCAACGAAGAAGACCGTTGCATCAGAGCTATCCAGATCCATCTGGCGTAATCTTGGACGAATCTCATTCAGGCAAAACGATCAACGTACAAAGAGGTTTCGAAACATTACAATCTAATAAATCGAATCGCAAGGAAGAGAGCGATGTAAATAGTGGCGACAGTTCGGACATCCAAAAATCACGACACTCCTCATCGTCCTCTACAAACGTCGTTAACACCGAAACCAGAAGGATACAGCTTACTTCCAGTGGAGAACAACCCGGTGTGTTAACCACCACATATACGCAAAACAGTTCCGGAGTGACGAGTAGTGGTAGTAATAAAGCCGACGGAATATCCGGTGTTAACAGGGCAATTATTTTTCACTCCGATTCCGATGGTTACAGTGGCAGTTCGACGAATATAGGAAGTGGATTACAGACAACCGTTCAAGGAAGTAATTTCGACTCGAATTTATCCAACTTGGATGAATCGCGTAATAGAAATTTGAATTATAGTAGAAATGTTGAAAATCATTGGAGAGAATCTGGTAGGATTGCCTATGGAAATCAGGAAAGTTCCTTTTCTTCAACGGGTACTCCAATGGTGCATATCGACGAAAACGAAAGCATAAGACAGTACCAGGAAAGTTTGAAACAACAAGAGGAAGAACGCCGTCGTCAGGAACTGGAAACTTTGAGAATTGAGGAAGAGGCACGTTTGAAAAGGGTACAAGAGAAGAGACGTTTAGAAGCATTGGAAAAAGCTGCGGAGGAAGAACGTTTGTCACGTGAGAGACAACGACAAGAGTACGAACGTTTGCTCTTGCAAAGACGAAAGGAGGAAGAACGTAGACAGGAGGAAGAACGATTGAGACAAGAAAAAGAAAAGGAAGAAGATTATGATTACGATGACGAAAAGATTTACGACGATACTTTTGAAAATCATGATACAGAGAAACAATCGGGATTTATAACTGGCGACAGAGAGCACGTTATTGGTAGCAGCGAAATAGAATTCCGTTTACGAAATATTAGCTCTAATCAAGAACTAGAGAAACTCCTTGGATCCTTGTCGAAAGAAGCAACCGGTTATCAGTCGTACAGTAGACAAGGCAAACAATATGTTCAGTTTATGGGACGATTTAGAACGTCCTCCGATAGAAAGGAGTATATAGAATTTCAGGATGGTTCTATGTTTCCGCTGCAGGATCATAGAGGAGTACAAAGTTATATTCCTGTATCTACCGAGCCACAAGATAGCCGATTCTTGAGAATAGAAGGTCAGCTTTTGATTGGACAGGATGGGAAAGGATATATCGTGTTGAAAGATGGTCGCAGATTTCCTTTACAAGGGTCTTACACTTATACAGAAGAACGTACTTATACTTTGGGTGGTGGTCCAGGTATCAAATCTTCTTACAGCAGATCTCGACAAGAAGAAGGATCCAATTTGGAGAAAGATTACGAGACCAGATACAGTTCGCACGTTGACGAACACAAACGAACGGAGGATAGACAAGTCGATAGCAGAGTATATGGGAGAAATCGTTTCGATCTCGTTGGCGAGATAGATCCAAATCATTTGAATTCAAGATTCAGACGAGAAAATGATGCCTTGAGTGTAACCGAGTTTCGAAAATTCGAGGAACTCAATAGACACCGTCGAGAAATCGATGGTAGTTTTTCTTTGGATGAAAATAATCCCATCAATCGTCGTCAGAATCCTTGCAATACCACCAAATGTGTTACATTGCGTTGCGTCCTTGGACCTCTGAAAAAGGACCAAGAGATAACGATCGCCGCAAGGTATCTCGTTAACATCAGGACCCTGAAGAAAGTTGCATTTCAGGAAAAAGTTAAGGTCTCCAGTCAGTTGGTAGCACGCGTTACCAAACAACCCTTCATCGGTACACCGATTGAGCAAGTAGTAAAGAGCCACGAAATTTATACGAACATCGAACCTACTATTGCTCCGTCCTCTCCATATGTCATTCCACTTTGGATAGTAGTTCTGTCTGCTTGTGCCGGAACGATAATCTTACTACTACTCATCTACTTACTTCATAAGGTAAGTCAAACTATAGGTAAAGAAATTAAAAAGTTAATCCTTATAACCATAGACGAGTCGTCATCTTTAACATATATTCTCTCTGTTAACAGTGTGGATTCTTCAAGAGAAACAGACCTTCCGATGCTCCGGAAAGACAACCCTTGAACAGGAATGGTCATTTCCAACAAGGTGACGAACACTTATAAAAAGGACTCTACTCGAATTGAGTTATTAGACATTTTTTTGCTCTCTGCGATCGAATCTATTCACGTTTCGATCGTGCATTGGAAACCATGGAAGAAGTGCCTTAACGGTCTCGATGTCCAGCTAAAGGAGGAGAAAATGAATCTAGTGGATTTGATCGTCTCACGAATAACGTATATACCGCTGGTGCATCGAACGATGATAACGCGAGATTCGTTATCGTTAATACAGCAATACTGCCACTTAATACTCCTTCCAGCTCCTGCAGCAGCTCGATCACGCAAGTTTCTAGTCAGGAGATGTTTTCTTTTTACGTGTAACTTACTTGAAGCCATACCTCACGTGTCATCAGAAGCGAAAGAAATTCTAAGTTCTTTTTTTTTTTTTTTCTTTGTTCAATCTCCAATTGTCTCTCTCTCTCTATATATATATCTTTTTTTCTATTGTAAAGAAGTATTATACAAATATGGTCAAAATAATAGAGAGAGCGAGAAAAAAGAAACAAATATAAAGCATTTTAGACTCTCGTGGAATTGATATTGAACCTTCTACGAAAGAGATTGCCTTTTGACGGATCTCATTCGCTTCTGCGATCGACGCCTATGTGGGTTCCTCGTTACATCTGGGAAGCAGGCTTGGCAGTACGCAAATTTTTAATTATTTATTAAATTTATATATATATATATATATATATATATATATATATATATGTATATGTATATGTATGTATGTATGTAGGTATGTATGTATGTGTGTATGTATGTATACCACGTAACATATAGTAAAGCGTTTAAACATACGAGGAGGGCTGCAGCCATGCCCCAGGTGTATGTGTGTATAATTTTGTAAATTATTAATTATGTTATTATACTTACGTACGGAGAATAACCTGTGTGTCTGATTGTGAGATAGATGATCAGCGACCGATAAAATACAGAAATTAACTTGTACATACAATATTAAGGCGTAACGTTAAAGAAATATATATATAATGATATTAATATTAAATGCTTTTCTTCTTTATTCATTGATTGTACCAAATTAATTATCTAATTAAAAATATTGTTACCTTATAAAAGAAACTACAATATATAAAAATATATATATATATACATAATATATATATTAAATATATCATGCTAAAAGAAAATATTAGTTTGAACATGTACACGTGATTTAAAAGATCTGAAATGTGTATTAGTCTGTGAAGTATTAGGTCATTGTAATGACTTCATTGCAATGACCCAATGCAGAGATTTGATCATTTATTTGTTTTGTCGATATTTACTCTGTTCAATTGTACCAATCTGTAAACAAAAGAACCTTCAGAACAACGTCATATCAAACATTACGATTTAATTTTATTTATTTTATAAAATGTATTTATTTATTTGTTTATAAAACGTTCATCCGCGTTAAAAGGGACACAATTTTGCAATAGATTTTGACTTTATTTTCAATATTTTTCATTGATAAAATGTATACAAAAATAATCTATAATGAGTACAATTGTTTTTATTTTTGTAAAATATATCACTATCTCCTGAATGTGTTTGTGTTTCGAAAGTTTCATATAAAAAGATAGAGTCATTAGCTGACGATGTTCGATCGCCTGGAATAAATAAAGACGCCAAGATCGTTACGAGAACTAAAATTCATCGGAAGAAGTAAAGATTATTAAAAAATACATTAATCGTTGTATCCCAAGAAGATACAAAAGTATAATGTACGTTCTTAGTACATTTAAAAGGAAATGATTACGATCGTGTAAATATTATTCTGTCACAGATATAGCAAAGTATTACCTGATACTGATTACTATTTCTGTACACGCATTAAAAATTCGTTCCGAATTAACAGGAATAACAATATTGTCGAGATTAGTACAATGAAAAATTAAAAGAAACGTCGAACGTATGAAACAACGTGAAAAAATTTCTGATCTTCGATATGCTAATATGCTATGGAACATTATATACAATTAACTATTGATTATTAACAATTTAGACACAGTCTTTCTGAATTCTAATCAACAAGAAATTTCGTAATTTTAATTACCTAAAAAATTTATAAAATGATCTCTTTTAATTCATAATCAATTTCGATGTAACAAGAATTCGATATCTCATTGATAACGAATCACGATATAAATGACAAATTCCGACTATCGGTGCGAATTTGAAAAGATTCTTTTTTTTTCTTGCACCTATTTTTTTTTTCTTTTTTCTTTTCTTTTTTTTTTTTTAAACCAATATCAATTTCATATACCCGTAATTTTAATTTCCACATTAATTTTATCATTTTTAACAATTGTTCATATTCGCTCGCATATTCGTTTCTGTAAAGTTGATAATTTATATCGATGACAGATAGATAATCGTCTTAAATGTATAAAAAAAAAGGAGAGGGGGAAAGAAAAAAATCAAAAGCAAAAAAAAAGGAAAAAAAAAAAAGAACTAAATTGGATTATCTTTTAAATTTAAATTTTGTCAGGCGAATTAATTTTTGAACTATTTACTTGGCCTATTATACACTCAAATGCATTTATCACTTGGACCTCATTATCGTTTTCTGATTCAATAATGTTCTCAGTTTCATCGTTACACTCACTAACCTCATATCAGCTATCTGGTACCTGCGAAGATGAAAGTTTGTATTAATTATGAAGGTAATAAATCGTTGATATTATTACAAGTAAAATACTAACTTTCCATTGTAATTGGGTCCCAATAGTATAAAGTTCTTTGAGGTTCTCTGCTAATTTGCCTGAACTTTCCAGTTCTTTGTACTTACGATATAACTCCAGAGCAGCTCGTGCATCTTCCGTAGAATCGTGAGTTTCAGATTGTATAGTTTTACCTAAGAAATGCCACGTTAGAAAGCGTAACGATACCATACGATGATGAGGTAGATGAAACAGCCATACTGTATCTACTATTTGCTCTGGAGGCACGACCAAATTAATTACCCTGTTATAATAAAAAGAGAAGAAAAAAAAAATAGTCATAAAAGAATCTATAATTAATTATAAGAAGATAATCAATATATTTAGATGCGATTGTGTGACTGATATAATTATATACCTAAAATCATTCTTTAATCCATGACCAACAAATATAATACCATTATCCACTAAAAATCTTAATTTTTGATACGTCGATTTGAGCGTTGTAAGATGTTTACTACTGAAATTGGCATCTAAATCTCCCGGTTGGATTCCACTGAATTTCGTAAGATAATCAACCACTTGTTCTTGCGTGCTAATGTAATCATCTATAAACGGTGTGCCTTCAAGTGGACCTTGTCTAAAAATGTAGACTTATATATATATATAGTTACCAAGTATTTATACATAACTATATTCATTTTATTATTCAATTTAATTAATCATATACCCTCGTATACAAGTAATCCTCGCAACAGACATATGACTCGGTTTGATCGTAGACATTTTTCCATCGCTTCGAAGTTCTGATTCCTCCTGATTCAAAGTAACAAATTCAGCGTCGATTCCTACTAGTTCCCCTAAAAAAAAAAAGAAAGAAAGAAAAAATAAACAAAAAATGTCTTGTCAAATCGTTCTAACGTTAATCAATTATTTTATTTATTTGTATTCCGTACCTTTCTTGGGCATTTCATCCGATGAAAGAGGTGTGAACGTAATACCTGTCGTTCCTCCACTACGTGCAATGCATTTGTCTTCTCCGAAGACGTCGTACGTAAGCGGACTTACGAATATCGATGGTTCCGGAGCTGGAATTACTGTATAATGAAGAACACATGGTACTTTCCAATCAAGATTGAACCAAACTGCCTCCTGTGGTGTAACTGGAGATATACTGTAATAAAAAACATATCTCTTATATACGTCTTTACACGTTAATCAGCAAATTTATTACTTATAATATTACTTACCAGAAGTCGTTAAAGATATACCATTGAGAAACCGCACTTCCTGTTGATCGTTTGTGGTAACTCGGGCCAACGCGTAATAAGGCGACAAGATTTCTTCTTTCCTCGTTATTTTTATCATCGACATAACACACAACCGCACTAAGGCTATATTGAACTTTACTCGTCGAGCTAGATATTTTTTCTTCAACATTTCCTGATCCTTTGTTTTCTATATCTGCACTTTCGTTTTCATTTTTATTTTGAATTATTTCTATAGTATTTGAAGTCCTTTGCGTATTGCTATCACCTTGTCCATTTTCTAACAAATTAGATGCAGTAGTAGTATCGTCGATCTTTGGAGAAGTAATTTTCTCGACCAACATTTCACCACTTTCGTTTATAGAAATTTCAATATTATGAGGAATCCACGAATGAGAATAGTACAAATGACTCGGAGGCGTTGAAATAGATGAATTAGTTGTAGCTGTGGGAGGTGTAGCTGGTGATACTGTCGACGTTTCTATTGAAAATATTATTAAAATACATTAGAGTATATCTTCAGGAAATTATAATAGATACTATTAAACGTAACTTTTTATTCTACCTGAATCCCGTCCAATATGTCTGAATCTACAACCTAGTCTGGTACAATTGCTACCGTATCGACATGGTTTCACAGTAATTGGAACAGGACTGGATGAAGGACTAGCTTCTTTACCGCTCAAAACCTTTCGGACCACGATGTCCATTTGATTTTGCCAAAAAGCTTTATCCTAAAATCATTTAATCGTTACATAAAATTCTATAATATAATAAAATCTATGGCTTAGGTAACTTTGTTAGATCAATATGTTTTACTTGTTGCGTATCTAAGCCACAATTTAATGCTAATATTTGAGGTAGCTTGGTCAATTGTCGAGATTGTAGAGTAGGCGTAAACTTTTGACATTCGTCGCACCACGCAGGTGTAATTTTTTCTGGTCTTAAACTTCGTCCAAGTATATTTGTAAATGGAACCTCTTCTGCTACAAGAAAGAAAAATTGATCTGTATATTATATCATCTTAATGTATGAATGAAAATAATTGCAGGATAATATCTTACATGGATTAACTATCTCAGGATATACTAAATTACATAATAACATGATAGAATGTTTAGTAGCTTCTTGTCCACATTTCAAACAACGATGTATATGCATTTGTTCAGAACCAAATAGTCGACTGATTTCCGTTTCCTCGTCTCGTACTTCATTTTCTTCAGGAGATTTTTTATTACCTTGATCTACTTGTGATTTAAAATAATAGAAATCATTAGAGTATAAATATATCATCTATTAAACTACAAACTTACTCATTTACATTTGTGCAAAAGGCATAAACGTGCATTTTTGTAACATTGCGATCTATTAAAAATAAATTATATAAAAAGCACTCGAACAAACAATGCAACGCATTGCTGAACATCTAGAGCAATGTTAAGGTAAAATTGCGGGTCAGACATATTATCGAAATACGTTTAATTAAAAAGCTTCAGATGCAATATCCAAAAAATGCAAGAGTACAAAAAGATCCTAAAAATTCTATCAAGATGGAAACTATAAAATAATAAAGATTCTTGTGCCACTGTGGTAGTAGTACTTCATAAAACAAAATATAGTAGAATACCGTATGTTTCCAGTTGCCTCTTGTCATCTTTCGGATATAGCCCTGCAGCCTTCGAACAAGCCTGTTTAAAATATTTAATAGAGTTTGATGGAATATCATAAAATATGAGCAAAAGTCAGGTTAGAACTCTATAATAAATATTTATTCTTCTTTAGATAAATTTCCTTTCTTTCTTTCTTTTTTTTTTTTTTACTTTATGAATGAATTTGAAATTTCTTAATGCGTGTATTTCTCAATTATTCATTTGATACCTTATACCAACACACAAGTTCTAACATATCTTTTTTTTTGTATTTTATGGCTATGTATAAAATTCTATTGAATATTTTAAGCAGAATATAAAACATGATTACATACAGGCTGAAAAATAAACACAAAAAGTGCCCAGTGCTAAGGATACACATGAATTGTGTTTACCTTTCGATGTTATCCACATATATTTACCATCCTCCTCTTGCTTTCTCCTTTTCTTCCTTTCTTTATCATGACTTTTATACCGGGAACCAAGATCCTGTAAAATGCTAGGAAAGTCTTGCTCATTATAGACAAACGGTGCACATTTAGGTCCAGACTTCAAACGTGCAGCCTCTTCTTCTTCCTGCTGGCGTTTTCTAGTTTCTAGAATTTCGTAGTGTATTTGATGAAGAATGAATCGATTCCAACTCTAAGACAAGATTTTAAAAAATTATAAAGATCTTTTCGTTACGTTTAATTGTACATGAATATATATGTGCACGTATATATATATACATACATATATATATATATATACACACACATATGTATGTATATTGATACAGATTAAATACCTGTATTAATCTGACTAAACTTGTTTTCCTTTTAGCCTCTGGATGTAAGTCACTTAAAATAAGGCCTAAAGCTGCTGCTTCTGGGACAGTTCTAAAAGCTCTGAGGAAGTTGGCTGCTTGACAGGGTAATCCACGAGATGTATCCAACATGTGAAACAGGAATCCCAGTTCGCATGACAAGCAAAATTCTCTTTGGCATGAATGTGAAAGTAATGCAGTTCTTACAGGTTCACAATAATAAAGTAACTGTAATTATAATGATGTATTATTATATCATGGATATCACACACACACACACACACACACACATACATACATATATACATATATATATATATATAACTTATAAGATTTTACGTGCATATATATATAACTTATATAATAAAAATATTTGAAATTATTTCTCACACTTACCTGTAACATCGCATTACAATAACTATTTGGAAGTGTAGCTTCAAGACCGCAAAAATTCGTCCGATTGTACTGATCAAAATCAAATTCATCATAACCGATTCGTGAATATTTCACCTCAATTTTACGGTAACGCTTTGGTATTGCCACAAAAGTTCCGTCGTCTGTTTTAGCTCGTGAATCTGCCGCGAAAAGTTTCGTGACTACACCACGTCGTTTTTCCAAATTGTAAGGTATCTGTAAAAGAGGTATTATTTATTTTTATTCTAATAATGATTATATGAATAATTCTTTCTTGATAGTAAAAGTTGTATAATTTTGTTATAAGCTCTACATAAATTAATAAGAATTGTTAAAAAATAAATAATACCTATTCGGAATTCTTTGGGCGCGACTCAAGTAAGCAGCGCGATATTAATGCAAGGCTTATAAATATATTATTACAACTTTTTATTTCATTCAAATACAACTTCAATTATACATGTATCAAGATAGCACAGTCTATGCATAAATGTAGTATTTATAATTAAGCGCAAAATATCAAAAAGTAAGCAGTGTGTGTAAACGCTTTGATTATAAACATAGTATTGTTATGCTAACTTGAAGACATAGAGGATTGTCATATTAATTGATGAAATTTAAGGGTTAATGCTATAATAAAGAAATACTGTTTATCAATTTTCGAATGTTCTGAATGCTTTTAACTCTATCTTTTATAATTTAGAATGTTTTTGAGGACACGTAAGATTATAAGCTAACTTTGGGATATATATCATGATCTACAGCTTCTAAAGTGCATATTTTAGCATGCTAGGGAATCTCTTTTGCATCCTCCATCTCCAAATTACTTAATCAAATTTTTTTTTTTTTTCTTTATTTATAGAGTTTCTCCTAAAATATTTTTATTCATTACATGTAACCCTGCAATTTCATCAAAACCCTTGGTACGGTCTTGTCTTCACTGTTTCAGTTGCTTGATTTAGGACAAATTTACAATTATTATAAATTGGCACTATATTGAAATAATAATATAAGTAAAAATTTACTCATCGGTTTGTGCTTTTAATTTTGTTTTTAATAATAATCGAAAAAAAAAACATCATTTTGTCATTCAATGATTTGTTTTTTAATGTGGTAATAGAGGAGTTTAATATTGTAATTTATTTTAATTATTAAATATAATTAAAAATATAACAGTCTGCATTAATGAGATCAATTAAGTGTTGAGCATATTTTTTAGTTGTTTTGTAGTTCGTAAATTTATATAAATCATTTTAAACCGAATAACACATTATTTCAAAAATGAAATGGCAATTCCATATCATCATTTGGACAGTATATTTTTGATGTATACAATACACCCTTTTATTTTATGCATTATCACACTGAAATTACTAGAATATAATAGACTAGCTTATGAAAATATAATATCACGTTTTCTTAACAATATTATGTTCTACAGTTATCACGAAATATTATCAGTCTTAATAATATATCTTTTTTCTTTCTAAAAAATTAATATTTTAATTATATTGAGCTTCAATTTCTATATTGCAAATAGCACAGAGATATTGCCCTTACATTGCTTTAAAATGGCAAGACTATACTGATATTGTTATTAAAGTAAGATCTTTAAGGCATTTGATAGTTAGATAGTTTCGCGATATTGTCCTTACAGCTAATTAAGTCAGCTGTATATCACGGATAGCAATACACGAAAGAAGTGTCATTAGATTATATTTATTCAGAATAGTGTTGCTTTTATATGAAGGACTTCCGTTACCGTTTCAAAAATTAATCACGTAGTAAATATTGAAGATCACTTAAAAGCATCAAAAAAATAATTCTGTCTGTATTATTATTTTATCTATGGCACGGTAAACAATATATATATATATATATGTACATATATATGTATAATCATATCAAACCTTATGAATGAGATAACATTTGTTAACTCCTGAATTCAATTCAGAATATAAATAAGAGATCTTTTAGAGGATGCAAAGAGAAAAATATATGTTTTAAGGAAGTTTAAAAAGAGATGGAGGAGAATATTGTAGAAATTTGGGAGAATATTGTTTCCTCACTTGATTGCGTCGAAAGGCCTGAGGATTTGGAGCATAACCTATTGTTCCTTGCATCTTCATTGTGCGTAGAATTTCAGGATCAATTGAAGGAGTTTTCCTGCAGATTAATAAAGCAGTACGCATCGCTTATTAAATTAAATATTACACTACGTCATATAAAATCTTGACATTTTCATAATTTAAAATAGATTTAAGCAAAACAAGCATTTTTTAGAAGCAGTAGCAATATGATTATACCTGTATATCTTCTTTAATAATTCTTCTGGCCAATCACTTAATAATGGATGTCCGGTATACATAACAGGTATCGTACTGAACGGTGTAAGATCATCGTCAAATGCAATAGGTTGAAGAGACTCAACAGGATCAGCAAATTCTGTAGGTCTGTTCAAAGAAAACTTCATTTGTCTATTCATTATTTCTAATAATTAATAAAATACGTATGCCATAGTTACTAACCTAGAAAATGTATTAAACTGAGGTTCAGAAGTATTCGTAGACATTAAATGTATAGATCCTGCTGAATCTCCAAAACAAAGACATTGGGATGTAGACGATACATCAAATGATAGTATCATCGCTCCATTGGTAGCAACCTATAATTACATGCATGAACGTGTAAGCTACGTACAAAAAAATATGTATAATAATAATCTGAAGTAAATCGTATAATCATTCACCTGGTATAAACATGTCAAAGGTGGTTGTACATTGGCATAGATTGTATCAAGCAATTGCATTTGTCCTAAAGGAGAAACAACGGCAAGTCGGCTGGAATAGCTTGGGAGGAATTTTAATAGAAGGGGATACACCAGCGTTGTAACAGGACTCAAAGCTCGCATTTGTCTTAAGTCATACGCCATCAAAAATCGATCTACCGTTAGACCTTGGCGACTATAGATATTACAAAATATAAATAAGTTAAAAACATCTAAGTAATCCTTTATAAAAAGTACGAACTATTTAACGATTACTATTTTTACCTATTACTGAAACCACATGTAACAAGATAATTTCCCTGAACATCAAAATCGCTAAGGGAACCGCTATGAGTATCAAAAGTATGTTCTATAGACAACGTATTTGGATCCCTGAGATCAATTCTTCCCGCTGGATTACCAGCGCATATAAGTCTATTATGCTGCCTTAATATTGCACAACCGTTTTCTCCCACATGAACCTAAAAATGAGAAGAAGCATTTATAGTTGCCAGTATGAATTTGATTTATAAATATATCAGAATATCTTACTAATCCAGTTTCCTTCCCTCTAGTAAGATTAAAATCAATTAATTTTTCTTGATGTCCCCCCATTAACATCCTAGTTGGAGAAATTTGAAGCATACACTGCATATCTACCATGTTTGACGATCTACAATTTTATAATGTTTAACATAGAGGTATATAGTTACGTTATATAAGTATATGTCTACATACGTATGCGTAAATATTGGTATGCCACGTCTTAATTGACATCGCAATATGCTTTGAGTAAGCACCAAAATGCCTTCATCTAACGGATGGATATGGCGCACCTCCTGCGTTGCATGTACTTGAAAGGATGTATATTTTTGTACACCAGATCCATAATAAGATGTTACGTGACCCTATAAAAAATGTAATTATATCCATAGAAATAAACAGAGTTTAAAATACAATTACAAACAATATGACCGATAACAAATACTAGTTAAGAAGTTATTTAAAGTTTAAATACCCCTTGATTTCCCATCCACATAAGTTCCTCGATGGTATCGAAAGTGGCAGTAGAAACGCCAAACCTATCTCCACCATCTGCGAGCAGTGTTCGAGTTTCATGAAATTCAGCTCCTATAAACTCCTCTCCAAATTGTTCCGAAGCAGGTACATACTCATCGCCTGGTAAAACATAATTAGAATCTCCCCCTAAAAAGCAAAACTAAAAATTATAACCAAACTAAACAAAAAAAAAAGAAGAAAAAAGGAAGAAAGAAAGAAAGAAAGAAAGAAAGAAAGAAAGAAAGAAAGAAAGAAAGAAATAAGAAAGAAAGAAAGAAAGAAAGAAAGAAAGGAAGAAAGAAAGGAAGAAAGAAAGAAAAAAGAAAGAAAAAAGAAAGAAAGAAAGAAAGAAAGAAAGAAAGAAAGAAAGAAATATTGAATCTTTTCGCTCTTAACGTACGGGAAATCTTATTGTACGTAATTTTACAAAAAAACATGAAACAAATACACTTCAACGTCCATTTTTAACGCAACTCTATGCGAAAGCTATTAACCGAAATAAATACTACAAACATGATACACACGGACGTGTCATTGATGATGTGAAAACGATCGCAAAAAAAAGATCGGTACGTACATATGTAGCGTCTGCAAAAATAAATTTACATTTGACGGGACTGAAAAGAACAAAAGAATGATATCGTCATATGGAGCTAAAAATTTGGCGCCTTTTCTAAGCTTTCATATATCGAGCGATATAACGCACACACATACACACACACACACACACACAGCACAGCACACAGCCAGACAGACCATATCACGTATATGAGTTCGCTCGAAACAACGGACGGTTTTCGCGCGTTTTTTTTTAATCATTTCTCTTTTTACCCTTGACACCGAATAGAAATAAAAAAGAATCGCAGGTAGAATGTAACACGTTTAAAAAACTCACAAAGTAGTTCTTGCTCGTCCCCGCCACTACCGGCTGTCTCATCCGTTACGGACGGGTCGTAGTGACTTAAAACCGGATAGTCCATGATCTCTCTCTCCCCCCTTGCTCCACCTCTTTTTCTTTCTTTTTTCTCTTCAGGTCGATCGATTTAGGAACATTGAATCATCATCGAAGAGACTGGACAATTTACGTCTCGACGATCGGCGTCGGTCCACTCTCATAGCACACTTTTTGTAACACGCACGTACGCATGTAAAAGGTACCCTCTTTTAGTCGCCTAGGCAACTGCGTGCAACAAGCGAAACTTTTAGCACACTAATAAAAATCTTTTTTTATAATCGAGGAACACGAAGTCTTGTTTTAAACGTTCTTCGCATTCTCCTTTTTTTCTTCCCCCTCTTATTTTCCACAACGCACGAAAACGCGAACGAATCTTTTCCCCACGATACCTTTAATTCATGATTCCGCTTTTCTACGTTTCTTCTCTTCGTCTGACGACGACAACGACGACGACTCGACGACGGCGACGACGTGAAATGGCCTTGAAACCGGCGCCATCTGTCATCGCTCAGAAACGCACGTACGCGTTTTCTCTTTCGGTGTGAAGTTACCGATAGAAGGACCTTTTGAAATCTAACGCGCGAAAATAGTTTACTTTTCGCTACGAGCTCATGCTTTTTATATTTACTTTTCTACATCTTTCTTTATTATCGCAAGATAACACAATATACGTTGTTTAACTTCTTTTTATCGTATATACTCTTTATCCTATATATCGGAACGAAAGGGGGATTAAGATAAGATTATTGACTTATTATTATCCGATGTATTGGAAATTTTTTTTTTTTCTCTTTTCCTTTTTATACTATTAAGATCAGTCTTTGATATACTTCAAGTCTGAAAATAAAATATCAGAAAGGCGAGCGAAGCGTAACGGCGTAAACAAAAATTTTCATAGAACACTGGTGTTCATGTGTATGTATATATATATATTTCGTAAACTATAATTAACATTTTATGTATCACATGAAGAACGACGAAGATCACAGGGTTAGACGGTCCAAGTATCTCCTAACGGAGGGATATAACGATTGTTCTTTCTCTTTCTCTTTTTTTTTTATTATTACCAAAATATGTCCTAACTCGTTAGTTCTCTAAAATATACTTCTTTCTTTTCTTTTCTTTTCTTTTCTTTCTTTATATCTCACTGTTCCCTCTTACACAGACATATTTATATCCTTTCGTCAAGTAAGATTACATTACTTCGAATTGAACGTAAACAATTCGTTTTTTTGACGTTGAACTTCATCGACATGTTTTTTTTGTTTTGTTTTTTTAGCAATATACGTAGTCCGTCTGCTAAAAACGTAACGCCATAATTAACTACGAAATTAAATGAAAGGAAAGGAAATATAAAGTATTTTCTTTTTAACATAGACGCAATAATAAATGATCTTACACAATCGTAGATGAAAACAATTAAAAATTCCATTTGGAGTAAGTACGGACGTAAATAAGTAAATTCGTTTTATACGTATGATATGATACACAGTTTCAGATGCAAACGGCAGTCAGATTCTTCCCAATAAGAAATGATACGTTTCACGTAAAAGTTTGTCTCCATGGATGGGCCTTAATTCGAAGCGTATGTGTGTGTGTATGTGTGTATGTGTATATATATATATATACACACAAATATATATCTATATGTATGTATATATATATGTATATAGCTTGGATTTGATAAACGGTCCTGGATATGATCGTTGTGCGTCGTGCATAAAAGACCTGTTAAAGTATCGGAAATTAAAATAAATCGAAAAGATAAGCCCCGTTACGATAGAATCAGGTATCGACTTTTAAAACGATGACTCTTTGCAAGAACGTTCATCAATCGATATACGTCGAGATAAGATGGACGTGGATTCCATAGCTCCTTTGAATGCACTTTACCTTAATGGCGACGGATCAAACGTGTACGATGATGAAGAGCGGTGATAAGTACTCCGATTTCTTCCTCGGACTCGGCCGATTGACGTCGTGACATTCGTATATTTGGCGTGCCAGTGGCCGATGGAGCTGATCGTTTATTGTTAGCCTGATGCGTTGGAAAGGAAGAACGTCGAATAAGCGGGGCTGGTCGCTCACCTGTAAAACGAGTCGGCAATCCCATTATATTTTCAGTTAACTAAACGATCTTAATTACTTCAATTTACATTTTCATACCCAAGAGGCGCAAAGAAGATCGATGCATTCCTAACAATTCGAAGGATCTTTGACTCTTCATTGGCTCTCTTGGAATGAAGCGCCTTTGAATCGGAAGATCAATGGTGGAGCTTTTTCTTGAAACGATGTTACCTCTCGACGAAGTATCCTTATTCTTTTGTTAAAGATATGCGACCTTTTAGACGTTTACTCTGATTTTAACATCGAGGAAGAAAGAAGATAAAGTATTTTTCAACATTGAGACGAGCTAGATTTTAATGATTATTAAAGGTAATATAATGTTATATGTTTAAAAGTAGATAGAGAAAAGAAGATGAAGATTGATCAAGAGAAAGGCGATACCTTGTCCTTGGAGAATCTAATCCGAAGTACTTCGACCAAAGCTGCGATCGCTGAAACGAGGAGCATCGTCACGAGTATGTGTCCTGCAACTGGAACGGATTTCATTCGACGAGATCTATTTCGAACGAATCATTCTATTATATTTTTATTAGTATTCTCACCAACGATTTCCTTCGATTCCTGCGACTCCTCTTCTTCACTGTTCTCCACGTCTTCTTTCTCCTTCACTTTACCCTCCTCCTTCACCACCTCCTTCTCCTCCACTCTCTTATTCACCTTTAGCACCACCTCGTTGACCGGTAGAAACGAATCGTCCGTCGTTTCCTCTTCCTCTTTCGTCGGAACTTTTACGTACGTACAGTTCTGGTCGTAATCGCTGTAAAAGATCGATTTTATCTGATCCTCGTAACGATGTCTTCTGCACCGTTTCAATTTTCTATAATCGATCAACAATTCTAACATCTCCTTGTTCTTCGCCTCGGCCGACAATATACCGATATCGTTATCACTGTCATTTTCGTGACTTTGGGCATCGTAATTCGTATACAAGAGTAATTTTAACGGTAGAGACAATAAAATACCGAATATCGTGAGAATCAGAAGGATACTAACGTTGATGCCCAACGATAAACGTTTCTCCGTCATCCTGACGAAATGTTAAAAATTGATCTGCGTCCTTGTCGTTCCACCGTTAATAAACAATTCCATTTTACGATATTCAAAGCGATTTAATATCCGATACTTTGCACTCTTTCATAATGGTATCCTTTGCGTTTGATCACTCGAGGTCAACGATTTTGTCAACGATCGTTCCTCTTCGAATTCTTTTCATTTTTTTAATCACATTGCCGATCGTTCGTAGATACACAATAGAGAAAGGGGGAGAGAGAAAGAGAGAGAGAGAGAGAGAGAGAGAGAGAGAGAGAGAAAGAGAAAAAGCAAGAGAGGAAAAGAGCAAGAAAGAAAGAGGAAAAGAGAATAACACTGAGACGATACTTTTTGGTCGTTATCGGTCAAATGTACGACGGCTCAATGGATTTCTACCTCAGCCATCTCTCCTTCTTTCCTTATTGAGACGCAACTGTTGCGCATTATGTTGTCGCTGCAGTTAGAGGCGAACCTGGATGTCCGCTGATATTGATTTCCAGGTAGGCCAAGCTACTAGAGCGCAAGTCCTCGACACATCGTACGGGTACGAGCGAGGGGGAGAAACGTACTATGTACCTAAGTACGCAATTCCTCTAACCATTTCGTGCTTATGCACGACAAAAGGTTGTATCTACACGGTGCAATGAACACGTTCAAGGACGAAGAAGAAGGAGATCGTCTCTATGATCGTTCTTGAAAGATAGAGAGAAAGAGAGATAGAGAGATAGAGAGAGAGAAAAAAAGAGAAACTCTTAAACATTAGTATGTAGAACTCACGATTGGTTTCGCTTAAAATTAAGATTTAGATTTAATCCAAACGATAGAGGCAATAGGAAAAAAAGAAGCAGAAGAAAAAGAAAAAGAAAAAAAAATCGATTAGATACAATAGATAGCGGCATTATCGACTACGATGATATCGCGGTCAGCAAAATCATAAGCTTTAGGACTCTACGGAGATGGCAAGTAAGGATGTTTCGAGATCCGAGTTAAGTCGTCGGCTCTCTTATCGTCAGATTTCTTATTCAGACGTAAGGTAAGAAGGTGGAACAACGTTCGCGAACGATCTCCCGCGTGGCGCGTGCATATATAAATAATATTAGACAATATCAAATGAAAGTTCGCATCTTTTCGCTGGTCAACAATGGACCGTAATACAGCAACAAAGGAAACGCCCGCGATGGTGGCAGCGGTACGCCTCGGCGGCATTTATAAAAGTAATAAAACGGTCCAACGACGACTCTTGGGAGTAGCAGCGGCCGTCGAAAGATAGAAGGAGAGAGAGAGAGAGAGAGAAGGGAGAGAGAAGGGAGAGAAAGAGAGAAAAGAAGAGAACGAGAGGAAGAGGGGAAGGGACAGGAAAAGAGAGCAAAAGGGAGAATGAAACACAGGAGAACAGCGACCCGACCCGACCGACCGGTAGCTCAGCCAGCACACGTATATCTTGCTCTGCTACACCGCACTCTGATTCTTCGAGGTTCTCATTGATGGTTTTACCTCATTGTTATATCGTTCTCCTAACGGAAAAAATCTTTATGCCCTGTGTCGCAAAGTACATTGGTCATCGAGTTAGTCGAAGCGGTAAACGGGTATAAAAGATAAGAGGATAACGTCCAATTAAAGGAACCTGTCAGGGAATATCGCATTTTTATCATGGTCACATCCATTAACGGGCTTACGAGAGGCTAGGGTGATCGTTGAAGAATCATGGGGGCTATCTGAAAGAGCGTTCGTTCTCGTTTCGTCGTTTTCCGTTCTTATAGTAGGACAGGTAATATCGGTAATACTCGGAGGGAAAGAAAGAGAGGAAAAAAGAAGGAAAGAAAGAGGGAGAGAGAGGGAGAGAGAGAGACAGAATTATCGTCGAGATGCGGGTACCACTGACGATGTCGTGTCTCTTCTCACGGTATGCTTCAAATAAAAGTTTAAGAAGAAGAAGAAGAAGAAGAAGGAGAAGAAGAAGAAGAAGAAGAAGAGGAAGAAGAAGAAGAAGAAGAAGAAGAAGAGGTTGAGAGCCAGGGTATGTAGAGCAGATGCTGTGGCCATGGCAGTGGTAGCGGGGTGCGTGATTTTTCACCGCCGACAGCTCCTCCTTCGAGAACCCGCGCATTCCACCTCCCTTCTCCTTCGCCTCTGGCTCAGCTTCTTCTTCTTTTTCTTCTTCTTCTTCTTCTTCTTCTTCTTCGGCCCCCTTCATCCTTCACTCTTCGTTCCCATCCACATAAGTGTCTCTCTCTCTTTCTCTCTCTCTTTCCTTCTCTCTCAGTGGCTTACGTTGGCCAACGTATGCCTTGGACACGCCACTGGACACCAGTTGCACGATCTTAGATTTGCTGATCTCGCATATCTCAGGTTCACGTACGTATACGCACATATACACGAATCTCAACGAACTCATACATGCGCATATAACGACGAGAGCGACGCGCCACGCGAAGAGCCGCGCCCGCGACGCATCCTTGTCTTCTTCTTCTTCTTCTTCATCTTCTTCTTCTTATTCCTCTTCGTCGTTTTTTTCTCTTCTTCGTTTATACGCAAATGCGTGTAAGTATCTGGCGCGTGTACTCGACTTCTATCCTTCTTCGATGCTTCAACCGAAGAATCCCACGTACGCGATTATTTTGGATGCCTCGTAATCTTATAGGTTTTTCTCTCTTTTCTTTTTCTTAAAGTACATCTCCTAGTTGATTGATGAATGATTGTAAGCCGAATAAATTTCATAATTTATCGTAGCTACCAATGGAGTAATTTACTATCGCGAAAGACATATCGATAATGTCCACGAATAGTTGAAGATGTTTTACGAGAATTTATTATGATTTTATAATCACCCAAGCGTAAAGCGATAACAGATAATAGACGGACCGGAGAGATCGATCTATTAAATTTCTTCAAAGGAAATCAAACGATGCAAATATCTACTCATGGCGAATCGCGTGTAACATATGAAACGCATTTAAGTGCCCCTTATTCAGTGCATCCATCGTTACTGGTTTGTCGAGAAAGACGACTATCCATTGAAATGTTAGACTTAGTTATCCTACGAATAGTTGCATACCAAAGATAAAACGTTAGGGGCAAAGAATCAAATGAATGTTCCTACTCGGAAAGCATTTTGTAAAATACGAGCATTTTATATTTTATTATTATTACCATTACTCTAGTGTTACTATTGGTATTATTACTCTTACAAAAAACATTATTTCGTATTACCTACCATGTTCAAGATTGCACTTACGAAAGGATAGAGAGGATCTTAGAATGTGGAATGCAGAGATCGTTTAGCCTCATTGATCAAAGCGATATTTTCGCGCGTAGTGTTTTTTGAAAGCTCAGTCAAGATACTAAGAGAGTCGCGAGGAGTCACGCCCGAGGTAAAATTCGCGAGGTATCGCAATTACGCAAATTGCTCCCCTGTTCTCGCCACCTCGGGGCTTTTATCGTCCACGGAAGTGCATCGAAGACGGGGTATCCTTGCGCAGTCTCACATCTATCTCTTTTTTTCAAAATTAAAGCGTCTTCAAACATTAATCATTTTCTAACGAAAGAACGTCATTGAAATATCTTCGAAAAGATCAATGAAACGTGTATCTTGAAAGAAGGAAAACAAAAGAAAAAAAAGAAAGGTAGAAGACCAAAGAAATTCTGATTTATATCTAGAAACTAATCGTCATGATTTCTCTACTGATAAATTTGTATTTATTGTATATGTATGTTAACATATAGTTTTATGAATATATAGATTTGTATGTGTATATGGATAATGTATGCACCGAGTATACGTTGGGTGGCATCGCAAGTAATCGATAAAAACGACGTTGTTATGCCAGAATCCTTCGAGTTCTGTTTCGATTCCGCGACCGGCCACGTAGTGTCACGAACGTTTTTGCTCGTTCTTGGATACTCGCACGACAGTATCGCTAATGGTAGCCGACAGAAAATCCATTAGGTCGTATCGACGTTACTAGAGGAATTTCCAATGGGTCGTACATGTCGTCTGTGCGAATCGAGAAAACGTTGTCTCCCTAAGTACCAACAGTTTCGAGTCCTTTTTCTCTTTTTTATTCACCGCGAACCTAAGAGAGCTCCTTTGAGACAGAGAGAGAGAGAGAGAGAGAGAGAGAGAGAGAGAGAAACAGAAACAAGGACGTTGAGAGAATTTTTATTCAACGTTCGTTACATTCGCTTGGAGCGTTTGTGGCACGTTAATCGCGCGACGTTCAACTTCGAGAATCACGAAACAACTTGGAATTAACACGGGACACGTTTTGCGATCGACAAAAACACCATTGAAACGTCGATTTTGGATCGGGATAGAATGCACGAGTTCGTTGTAAATCCCATACCGTTGATGGCTATTAACGATCGCTACGAGCGTGTGTCACGGAAAAAAAAAGACACCGGAAAGTTTTGTCCGAAAGCGATAAATAACGGCACGCTACTGGTGCGTTGCTCCCTTTTCGATAAAAGCTCGTAAATCTTTGGTCGCGTTACGCGAGGCATCCCAGAACATAAACTTTTTACGCTTACGGTTCAGCGGACTTTAAGCGATCGTCAGGTGGTTCGCGTATTAAAAATTTTTATGTTCCAGCTACCGTTGGAAGAGAGAAAGAGAGAGAGAGAGAGAGAGACAGAGAGAGAGAGAGAGAGAGAGAGAGAGAGAGAGAGAGAGAGAGAGGTAAAGCAAAAAAAATAAAGGGGGATAAAAAAAAGAAATACCTTTCTTCTTCCTGCATACAAATGCGTACTCGTCGTAAAGAATAAGAAGATTTTTTTCCATGCACCGTATTGATCGATTTTTCTTCGGGTGGTGACTTCTTTTGGTCATGTGGTACGACCGATAGAGCTAAAGGTAAAAGTTGTAACGATCGGGCTCGAGGTATTAACGTCGTCGGGCGCATAACGCTGCACATTTATTTCTCTATCGGCGGCATCCGTTCGAAGAGCCGGCAGAAAGGATGGAAGGAAATTTACGCAGAGCTGATAATTAGCGAGCCGAATCGGGTTGCCGGGTTGGAGGATACCGCGGCTGAGCGAGCAAGCGAGAGAACGCGCGCGCGCACGGTAATCGCCGTAATTTATACCCGACTACCTTTGGATATAGGCTCGTTGAGATAGGCCAGGAGCGTAAAAATGGTGCGCACGGCGAAAATGTCGCCCAATTAACGGCGAATTGGAGCGGCCGAGGTCGCGCGTATATGTTCGAAGGAAAAGAAAAAGAAAAAGAAAAAGAAAAAGAAAAAGAAGAAGAAGAAGAAGAAGAAGAGATGGAAGAGAAGGAGGAGGAGGAAAAGGAGGAGCAAGAGAAAGAGAGAAAAGAAGAGAAAGGGATACTCTTAACGACTCGATCGCGTAAAAGCCGCCGCCGCACCATTAGCGAGCAAGTACCAGTCGAATAAACCGCGCGCGGGCTTTTTGAATCGAACGAACAGCAACATCGGTCCATACCTTTCCTTCTCGTTTTCTTCTTTCGAACTTCGAGACACCTTTACGATTTTATTATCGGCCTTTTACGCCTCGCTTTTTGCGAATACTAGGGATGTATGCACGTCTGTATATGTACGTATACAGAGTTGGAATTTAAAATGGAATATCTGAAAGTATATATTATACATGTGTGTGTGTGTGTGTATGAATGTATTCTCTTTCTTGGTAAAAGCAAAATTATAATCTTTTTTAAGAGATGATACAATTATAGGAAAAACTATCGTCGATTTTGTTCTTGTTATTTTTCCTTTCCTCTATTTTCTTTCTTAATTCGACGACAAGAAATTAAGTGTTTCTCTTTTTGTTTTTCTGCGTATCATATTTGCATGATAGCTTGCCCGATATTTTTTTTTCTTTTCTTTTTTTTTTCAATTATTAATAGCTTCCGTCAAATGTTACACTAACTTTGTCACATTTATAGAAAAATGCTTGATAGAATCGATCTATTTTACGATGACTGTCATTGATCTGACAAAAATACGCTTTTTAATAATATTAAAAGCAATATTCTCATTGGATGAAATCTTATAATAACTATTAAAGATTCATAGAGCCATGTCCTTTACGATTCTATTTATGAATAGAATCGTAATTTACTCTTTTGTCGATAAGAAAACAACCGTGCTGAGAAGAAATTTATATATACATACATATACATATATGTATATGTATATGAAGTGGTAATGTTTAAAATTCTACGACAGTCTAAGCTTATCGAGCGTATCTAATCTCTTCATTGAATTTACAATTAGCCGAACGAGCTGATCGAGCGAAATAACGCGTACGTTGTATCGCGTCCGCTTTTATCGACAACGAGGACGGGTGATGGATGATCGTATGTTAATTATACATATGCAAAGCGATTATGCTCGTCCGTGATGGATGATGGTTAATTGTGATCGAAGATGGTCCAGTAGAATTAATTATTGATTTAGACGTAAACCAATGGTAATTAGCATTTTATGAATGAATTTCCACGAAGATATTCAAGCTGCTCTTAATTAAACACATCGTGATTATGAATCGACAAAAATGGAAGGGATTATGTTTTTATGACTTTGACGGTCTCTCTCTTTCTCTCCCTCTCTCTCTCTCTCTCTCTCTTTTCGTGCGATCTTTACGAGTTCGCTCGTTGAAAATGCTAAATAATAAAGCCGTAATGCAGCGAGACGGTATTGGTCAATGCTCGGCGACGACGTATCGTAAATTACATCGTATTATCATATGTACTTTTACGACGATCTGTTACGGAATATAAAAACGAGGTATGCTTAAAAAGAATCGATTATTAAAGGCTTTTACTTCTCCGTTATATCGTCTTGTAAATCAAAAACGTAACGACTTTACGTTCGTATCGTGTGCATGAAAGGAGGGAGATAGGATAAGCTGACTTTATTAAAAACGAGACAAGAACTGTACTCTGATCTAACTAAAAAGCAATTAAATTTTTCTATCTCTTCCTTTCTCTCTCTCTCTCTCTCTCTCTCTCTCTCTTTCTCTCTCTCTGTGTGTCTATCTCTATCTCCTTTTAAAACGTCGAGCAATAAAATCTCGGTCATTAGTACAATTCGTTTACTTCTCGGTCGTACTTGTCACGAAGTTCGTTCAAATCGTTATCTCCGAGCATGGGCGAGCCGACATTTAACAAATCGTACCGGTTGGATGAGCGATTAAACTGTACCACGCAGTTGTACGTACCTATTACATTCTTATGAAGTCCTTCGAGGTTAAAACAAAAAAAAAAGAGAGAGAGAGAGAGAGAGAGAGAAAAGAAAAGAAAAAGAAAAAAGTGAATGAGAAAAGAGAAAAAGATTGTTACTCGTAAGAGCAACAATTTCTTATACGTTAATGAACTACTTAAAATGGTCGTCTTGTGGTTTCTTAGAAAGTCATTTTCAACGAACGATCTCGTTACGGGCTAAAAGAATATATCGAGATTTTAATTCTAATTGGGATTAAAAGATTTTTGATATATTACTATTCCACAATAGCAAAGCTTTTCGAATAATACTTCTTACTTAGGACTTACCGATCGATCTATCGGCAAGATCGTTCGAAATACGTTAAACCTGGAAGTCGTTTCTCCTAAGATTCCGCATGGCTGCCCATAGTTATGCCACTACCACTAAGGATCGATCCACCGACCACCACCACCAATGTGTCCGGCTCGTGCGTCGGTATGCCTAACTACCGCGATACACCCGGCACGAACCGTTTTTATTCAACATACACCGCGTTCCTGACACGACAATCGGTGTTAACCGGTAATTCAGATCTCGGCTAACGGCGGGTAATTTAGACGGGAGTTAAGCGCGCGCGCGCACTCACGCGATGCGATATCCGATCTCTCGGACGTTCGTTGATTTATCTATCATGCGAATAGTTTGACCAAATTTGTTCCTTTCTCTTTCTAACCACAAACTTTCTCTCTCTCTCTCTTTCTATTTCTCTCTTTCTCTTTCTTTCTTTCTTTCTTTCTTTCTTTCTCTCTCTGTCTTCTCGCTTCGATCGACAAATCGATATTCCATTAATAAATAAATAATTGCTTTTCCATTCGTTTCTAACATATCATAAAAGATGTATAACACTTCGAATCAATTAATTGAATATATATCGATTAGTATGAGGAATGGAATAATTAATATAAAAATATATTTCTATTAGTGATTAACCAATCCATTTTCGAGAAAATTTTTGACTAATAAGAACGTCGCGTCAGAACAACCGTTACCCATTGGACGATTCTGATTGGACGGTAAACATTAGCAGAATCGATTCGAACGATTATTCTTTCGATTATCGAAGGTCTTCGTAGTTCTCCTTCGGGCACGTATGGACGCTTTTGTTCGGGAAGATCGTCCAGCCGTTCGGTCTTATTAATCGCGTTTGGAGATTATCTATTCCTGTGCTTCTTTTTTCTTTTTACGATACATCGTACCAGAAATATCTTGGGATGTGAATGAGACGGATCGTTCGTTCTCTCGTTTGGTAGTGTCGATAAATGTTCGTCGTTGGTGTTTACTCAGTACAACCCCGTGCGTGTCTCGCGTCGTTACTCGGTGACTCGTTAATACATCCGCCTACCCGGTATCGCATTCACGATACCCGAGGAAATACTATGACTATCGAATTTCAAACGATAACAACGTGCAGTGAGTGTGAAAGGCGATAGTAAAAGTGAACGCGTGAACGCGATTGTGAACGAGTACGATTGGCAAACGCTTCTCTTATTGACGTTAGAGGAAGAACGTTTCTACAGTTTCATACGTTTCTCTTGATCTTTCATTTTTTGTTTCTCATCTTCTCTCCTTCTCTTTTCCTTCTCTTTTTTTCTCGTCAAACTTTTCGTCGGTCGTACCAACCAAACAAACAAAAAAACAAAAAAGAAACAGGAAGGACTAAGAAAAAATCTTATCGATCCATTATCTACGAGCGAAGATCCTTTTTATTATCCTTTTACGAGAATCAGATTCATCAGATTCATAAATAAATATTTTTCGGGAATCGATGGAGGTTATGGTAACAGTTAGATGCACCGTTGCGGCGGGAAATTCGAAAAGTTTGGCGCGCCTCAATCGACGCGCCGCTAACTGTTCGCGGGGGTGCGGAAGGTGGCGTGCGTTTCGAAAGAGAAAGAGAGAGAGAGAGAGAGAGAGAGAGAGAGAGAGAGAGAGAGAGAGAGAGAGAGAGAGAGAGAGAGAGACTACGTCGACGTCATCGTCGGGAGAGTAGGTTTCGCTGTGCCAGACGTCGCAAGTATTCGCGGCGCGTCGCTATCGCCGTGCAGACGCGTTCGTGTGCTTTGCCAGACGCTTTCCAGTCTAATCGAAGTTAGAGAGGAAGGAAGGAACGAAGGAAGAAAGAAAAAAAAAAAGACAGAAAGAAAGAAAGAAAAGGAAGGAAAAACAAAAGAAAAAACTACAACAAAATAAAAAGAAGAAAAGCATTAGGATGCATGAACTCGTTACGGCTGACAGATGTCGAATCGTTGTCGTTGGCCAGTTTGTTTTTATATTTCGAAAACGACCTGCTGGCCGGCCTGCTAAACGACGCTTTTGTTTACCGCGACGGTAGGTGGCGCGCGTGTTGCAAAAAGGTGGAGGGGCTATAGGGTGTAAACGTATGACCCACGTCGCGTGCCACGCGCTCCTCTTGGCTCTATATCTTTCTCTTTCTCTCTCTCTATCTCTCTATCTGTCTCTATCTGTCTGTCTATCTGTCTCTCTCTACTTCTCTCTCTCTCTCTCTCTCTATCTCTTTCTCTTTCTCTCGCGTTGTCTCTCTCGTCTAGGAGGCCGCGTCAGCCTTCTTATCCGTGCACCTTCGAAAAGCGCGTTTCGCGGCCGACGCGTAGCCGAGTTAAGTCTACGATCAGTACGATTTCGCGCGTGCGACCGCGACAATCGTTGTCCCGTCGTCGCCGGTTCGACGAATATATAATCTCTTTTTCGTTCTTTGAAAATCTTTTCTAACTCTTCCCTTCTTTCTCTCTCTCTCTCTCTCTCGCACGCTCACTCGTTCGCGCTCTTTTACTCTTCTTCTTTCATCTCCATTCCTTTCTTCTCTTCTCTCTCTCTCTCTGTATATATATATACCTATCTCTCTGTCTCTGTCTATGTCTGTCTGTTTCTGTCTTTCTCTGTCTGTCTCTGTCTCTCTCCCTCTCTCTTAGCCGCGTCACGTGCGTCCGACCATCCAGTCGTGTCCCTCCGTACTCCGATCGTCCAACTAGCCTTAGCCATCGGATCACGTGGACCACCGTGGACACCGAGTTCGTGCACTCGGCACGAATCGTGTGTTGTAAACATCAACAACGAATTCGAGTGTTCACGTTGAAGAATAAATACGATGAGTGTAGCTCGGCTCAGTGGGATCCTTTTTTGAAGAGACGCGCGCCGACGTTGGAGGGGCGACCGCATCGATTAGGTGAGTGAGAAATGATTTCTTTCTTTCTTTCTTTCTTTCTTTTTCCCCTTACTTCTCTTTCATTTCTTTCATTCATTCATTCATTCATTCATTCATTCATTCATTCATTCATTCATTCATACGTTCATTCATTCGTTCGTTCAGTCGTTCGAACGAAGAAAAGAAGGAAAAGAAAAGAAAAAAAAAAAAAGCGTCATACCGAAATGAATTGCAATCTTAAAGGATCAATAGTTGGTATGCATTATCATTGAATAGCACGCAGGTTGCGAAAATCGATCGGCATCGTGAAAAATCATCGAACGTTTTTCTATCTAACAACAATGAAGCGTTGATCGTTGAGCGTGAAAGGGTACATTGCCGGACCTTCGAACGTTCGTCGTGCCGGCTTCGAGCAAGTTGGATGGAAATTCTCATGGAACATTGCACTTTCTCGAGACGTAATCGTGTGCTTTTTGTCGTGCGAGAAAAAGCGATCTGTTTCCTTCCTACGTTGCTCTTGTCGTAGTTGTGTAGTCGTTTGTCGTACCGAACGTTCTGGCTCTTTATCTTTGAATCGCTAGGATCGAGAAAGTCTCTTCTTGGGTAATCGAAATTTTCTTATCGTCTTATACAGAAATGTTAACTATGTATCTGTCTGTGTAAATACATAGAAAAGTAGGTAATAAGATAATGATGATGTAACAACTGTTTCAACTTTTTGGATCATCGATTAAAAAAAAAAAAAAAATGAAGTAAGAAAGAAAGGAAAATAACGATCCCTTTCCCTTTTGAAAATTTCCCCCTGAATAAATTTTATATAATGTATCTATGCCGTAAGGTTATACAGAGATAGGAGTCAACGACGATGAGCGGAAGTACAGGCTGCCGATAGCGGAACACGAGGTGAATATGTAGCCGCACGTACGAGTACATTCCTACGAGAAAGTTTAAACGATATAGGCTTTTGAAACTCGCGCCGTCTCTCCTTACGTATATTAACAGCTCGAGTCAGCTAACTCTCCTTGTTATCTAATGAAATATCGTACCCCATAACGAGAACTTTGTATTATTACGAAAACGTCACTCACGGCGAAAACAATCCGAAGAGATTTATTTCTTTAACGTATCGACCGATTTAACGCGATTTTTTTTTTTTTTACGTATCGGAAACAAGTCGTTTCCAAAAAAAAAAAAAGAAAAGAAAAAAGTTCGTACGTTCTTATTAATAATTCCTGTTAAGAAATACTTTTTTTCTCGATTTTAAAGAGACTACAAAATAAAAGGATCTCATTTATTGCGATTCGACGGTTTTATTCTTCGATAAATTATTCGTGCCATATTTAACGATATTTATAACGATCAATGTGCCTACAAAAATATCGGACTCATCTGAGCACTTACTTACTTGGAAAACGTAAATAGATATATATATGTACGACGACCAGCAACGAGTATCTACGCGGTCTATCATTATCAACTTCGTACTTCGTTTCCTCCGTAGCTTTTTATTACGATAAGCTTTACCGTTCGTATCGTTTGACCACGACGACGATGATCTCTGAAGTACTATTGTCTACGATCTATTCGACAATTTTTTTCATCTCTCTTTCCCTCTCTCTCTCTCTTTCTCGAGCAAAAGAATAGGAATGAATTAGAGGATAGCGTTGGTATTAAAAAAATAAAGACGATTCGTATATTTGATTTAAACAACTGATGATTCTTCGATAGCTTTGATTTTCTCCGTTGATCTTCGATTCGCGTAATCAAATATCGTAATCAAGATCGTGGATACATTAAATGACATAGAAAATTAACGAGCCAGAATAAATCCGTTCGAATAAGCCGTTCTTCCCGCTGTTATCTTTTCGATGAAAAAAGAACTATTGACGTTAATCGTCGTCTCATAGCAACGAACGACTCAGACGTTCTCTTATCAGATAATCGCTTTCTTCGGACTTATTCTTATACTTCCGTTTGGAAAAATGAAAGACACGAAGAGGAGAGAGAGAGAGAGAGAGAGAGAAAGAAAAAGAGGTGACACGTTTGTTATCACCTTCCGAGCTAATAACGTTATAACTGTTTAAAAAGAAATAAAGATATATCAAAGAGACAATAACAGAGAGAAAAAGGAAGAGAGAGGGAGAGAAAAAGACAGATAAAAAAAGAGAAAGAGAGAGGAGAACGTTTCTTTATCGAAAGAAAAAGGGAACGGTTAAGGAAACGTGAAAATAATCGCGATATAATTTGGAACGCGAGTTTACGTGGTCTCAACTTTGTCGTTCAAGCGAACGAGTCGCTATCGAACCTTGCCGAGAGGAGAGCGCGAGAGAGATAAGATAGCACGAGCAACGGTTATCGACTCGGCTTTACGTTCCTCGGTTCACCTGCGCGTCCTAGGTATATCCTTATCTAGGCCTTTTATCTATGACCCCTGCACCGTACGGCACATGGTCCGATATCACGTGTGCGAGAGAGAAAGAAATGGAGAGAGAGAGAGAGAAAGTAAAGGTATTTCGTAATTTATCTCTCTCTCTCTCTCTTTCTCTTTCTCTTTCTCTTTCTTTCTTTCTCTAGTTCTTTCAACGATATGCACGTAACGATGCAAACCTCGTAACGTCTACATCGAAGCTCATCGGACCCACCCACTTCTGGAAGCGAATCGTTCCAATTTACAGAGAAGAATTTCTTCTCCTACTTCTTACCTCGTCCTAGAAAGATTCCATCTTGGATACAGGCACGGCCACGCCTTCGTAAAACAACGATGCCTGCGTTGAGATCTCTTTGCTTCTTTCCTCGATCTCGAGGTTATACATCTGTTTCTCTTTTTCTCTCTTTCTTTCTCTATCTATCTATCTGTCTATCTATGTCTTCTCTCTCTCTCTCTCTCTCTCTCTCTCTTGTCAAGATCGATATCACCGTTCTGGAAATTTGTCCTTTTGAAAATATATAATGGAAAAAATAATATGATATATATAATATATTTATTGATTTATTGATATGAATGACCGATGAAGCACCTGATGGAAACTTTCTTTTGCTTTTCTTGTCTCCTTAAATCATCACGATCGCCCTGCTTCGAAGCAATGTCGTTGGGAAACGACATAAAATAGAGAGAAAGAGAGAGAAAGAGAGAAAGATGGTAAAAGAAAAAGAACGCAAAGTCATTGCTCCTGATGCTTCGCATACGAATCGGAATTCGAGCGAGATTATCTCCGAGCGACATTTTCGCGCCTCTTCTTTCACCTTATCTTTTTTCTTTTATTCGTTGTCGTCTTCGTCGTCGTCGTCGTCGTCGTCGTCGTCTTCGTCGTCGTCTCCTCCTCCTTTCTTCTTCTTCTTCTTCTTCTTCTTCTTCTTCTTCTTGTTTTGTGTGGCACGTATACGAAACTTCCGTCATCGGCGACGTTCCTCGTCGCGCTTCGACGACGTCGCAAAAATCATCTCCGCTCGGCTGGAACGCTCGTAACCGCGTCCACTAAAGCGTTTCTTGCGTCGTCCACCGCGTGTACTTTTCTTCGAAGTTCGCGACGACGCGTCCATCGTTTTCTATGGATAAATATCCTACGTAAATGCGTTATTTCTTTTTTCTGTTCCTTTTTTTCCCTTCCTTTTTCTTTCCTTTTTTCTTTTCATTTTTTTTTTCTTTTCTTTTTCCCTTTTCCTTTTTATCCGTGCGAACTCCGCTTTCCGTAAGAGGAACGATGGAATAAAGTTCCCTTGTACCTTTTCTCTCTTCGTCCATTGAAATCGTTCCGTAAGCGAGGTAGCTCGAGCTTCATAACTCTTTCGTCGATCGAACGAGACCGGGAGTGATAAATCAGAGAGTACTTTGGTATTCTCAGCTTCTCACGGATACATCTATAGTATTACTTTTTTCTTTTTGGTTTTTTGTCTCTTTACGAGGAAAACTTTTCGTACGTATAGTGTATACTACTTTGAACTAGTTCGTTGATACATATATATACACACACACATATACGTGTATAAAAGTTTGCGCATGCATATATAGACATATACATACACATTACACACGTGTGAACGTACTTAGAAGTGTGCGTAACATGCAAGTCCCTCTTTTCGTCTCATCCTCGACACCACGCGGAGAAAGAGGACGGCCCGTGTTGGTATACGTGTATGGCGGCCGGTAAACAAGAGGGGCAGGTGGAAAAGGTTGTGCAACCTGTTGCTTCGTTGCTGGAACGAGGGACGAAACGGTAGGATGAGAGGAGTCGTTCGGCTTTGCTCGCGGCTCGGCATGAGACGTCGACGATGCACACACCACCGAAGAAACACATTCTGGCCTTTGGCTATGGCAATCACAATGGGGCGAGACTCTACCCTCTTCTTCTTCTTCTTCTTCTTCTTCTTCTCCTTCTTCCTTCTCTCTTTCTCTTTCTATACTCTTCGCTTCCTCCTTTGGATACTTCTACTGTTGGCTTCTTCGTCATCATCTTCGCTTTCTACTTCTACTTCTTCTTCGTCTTCTTCTCTTCTTCTTCTTCTTCGTCTTCGTCTTCGTCTTCGTCTTCGTCTTCGTCTTCTCCTTTTTCTTCTCTTCCTTCTTCATCCTCTTCATCTTCTTTTACTGCTGCCGCTACTCTTCTTCCTCTTGCCGTAGATCTTCTTTCTCAGCCAGCATCCCCGCCTTCCTCTTCTCTCGGACGTCGTACCCTCAGGACGCGATCCCGATCTGACGCGATTTGCATAATTCCGGTATCCCCGCCCAGACGTTCAGCTGCTCAATTATTAGCTGGAATTTAAGACGTGTTTAAGAAAATAGCTCGAGACTCGCTTCGGCTTTTCGCTTCTCGCTGCCGATTCGAACGGCGCCCCTCTTTTCTTTTCTTCTTATTTTATTTTATTTTATTTTATTTTATTCTTTTTTAATTTTCTCCTCTTTCTTTTTCTTTTCTTTTCTATTTATTTATTTGTTTTTTTTTCGGGTCTTCGACTTCGATCGAGTCAAAAATTTTACGAGGACGCCATCAATCGATGTCTTAGAAAATCGTCGATAAACCTGCCTTGTTTAATTAACAATCGCTGTCATAGTACCGATCACCACTACTCGTAACCTTATCACGAAACATGTTTTTATCGAGCTCTCGACGATACGGTAACGAGCCACCATACTTACGGATGTCTGTGCATTATTCTTTTCGCTCCACATTTTCTTTATAACGATCTACTGATTTAATAGCTTGTTCCTTGATTTAAATATCTACGCTTCGTTACCCAGCCAACGACTGTATCTATCATAGTCTTGCTCGATAATACAGCTCGGAAAACTTCCAATTGGATCTGTATAGTTCGTTTACGTTTAAGAAACGCCTTGCGTGTCGTTAAATTAATGATTGCATTGTTGATCGGGAATTAAACTTAAATAAGTTATGGTACGTTTGGTACAACGGATTTACGATCAATGATCTACGAGAAATCTAGAAAGTGATATTTTTCACCAACCAGAGAATTATTATTATTACTTTACGTTATACCAAAATTCTATTTGTTGAAATTCGTTGGAAGTGTACCCTTAAGCTGTAACTGAAGAGGAAACAGAATATGTTAAGATAGAAAGAAAGAAAAAGAAAAAGAAAAAGAGAGAGAGAGAGAGAGAACTAAAAGGGCGAGGCTCATCGCATCGGTGTGCTCTCTTTAAAGGCGTTGGGCGTTCACCCCGACCTCGCCATCCCGGTGCAACTGGTTCGAATGCATATTGCATAGTGCAGAGGTGCACTACTGGTAGCGCCCCTCTCCATCCTTTGCTTCTTCGCTACACTCTCTTCTCCCTTCTCTCTCTCTCTCTCTCTCTTCGCATACTCTCGCCTAATGGAGCTCGCAGCGACATATACAGCACCAAACCTCGTCCTGGCAAGCTGTTCCTGCTGCTCGTGGTGGGCATTTTGACATTTACTACCCGACTGCTACTGCTCGGGCTTTCGCAGAAACGATGCTACTCCTCTCGTATCGACGAGCCGATACGAAACGAGCTGCGTGCCACCGATATCTTCTCTACTCTCTCTCTCTCTCTCTCTTTTTCTCTTTATCTACGATCGAAGAGAGACGAAGAAAGAGAAAAAGAGAGAGTGGATTGGTCGCTGTAGAGAGAAGAGGAAAGAAAGAGTAAAAGGAGAAATAACGACTAATAATATTTTCACGGCTTTCGCTACTCCCCAAGTGGGCGTCGATAAAGGAGGAAGTTTAAAGAAACTTCGTAGATCAGGTATTGTTTACAAATTTAAACGTTGTAGCGCGTCGTCATCGACGGCTCGCAGGCGTTTCAGAAGCAACGATCATTGACGAGACTTGAGCTAGTAAAAAGAGAAAGAGAGAGAGAGAGTTAGGTTAGGCTTATCATCGTCGCATAAAACAAACTCGAGCTCGCCGTTTTCGAACAAAGGGCTTTTGTCTCTTCTTAGCATAAATATTCTTCCTTCTACTTACTTACACCGGTATTACGTGGCTCCTCTTCCATTCACCACCATCACTATCACCATCCCTTCCTTCTTCTTCCTTTTTTCTATTTCTATCTTTTACCTTGCCATCGCTTTCCTTTACCTCTACATCTGTTGCTGATTGCCCCTACCAACACGGTGGCTACAATTTCTTAGTTTATTCTCTGTCTCGCGCTAATGGATACGAAGGGATGCGGCGGTAGCAGCCGCCTCTACGGATTATCGCATAACAGAAGCGAAGGAAAGCCGCTGGTGGGTGGAGGAAACGAGTAACCATTAATGGTACGGTACGCTCTGCCGATAGGCCGCTTTTGTTTTATCGATACAATTGCATACCGTGAACGAGAGGAAAAAGAGAGAAAGAAAGAAAGAGAGAGAGAGAAAGAGAGAGAGTACACGTAAAACCCGTGTGCCGTACCGGTGGGTAATGGATGCTCGCCGATGCACACGTGGCTGCCGCCACTGATGCCGACGATAAAACCGGTATTGATCTTCGAACTTGCCGCATAATACTCTCCTTCTCTCCCTCTCTCTCTCTCTCTCTCTCTCTCTCTCTCTCTCTCTCTCTCTCTCTCTCTCTCTCTCTTTCTATCTCTGTCGGTCCAACCAACGGGTTATTGTTTTTTTTTTTCCTTCTTTTTTTCTCCCCCTTTCTCTCCTTTTTTCTCTTCTCTCTTTCTTTCTATATTTTCAATCTCGTCCTCCGATAAGTTTCGGGACGAACAATAAAAAATGACGTCTTTCTTCGAATCTATCGAAGTTTTAATAATCGCTCTATAAACCGAGCTGTAGACTTTTTATCACAATGTATACAAAAAAGAAAGAGAATGGAAAAGAAAACAAAAGTCAATGTATTTATCTAGAACGAAGAATACATTTTTTTTTTTTTTATTTGTGTTTATCTCGGAATACTTTGTACGCGTAGGTATGATAACTTTGATTCACTAACGAATCGCAATCGTAAGCACGATGCTTGCAAGGTATCGGTAAACGTATGCCTCCAGCGATGGGCCCCTGTTTTGTTTTGTTTTATTTTATTTATTTTTTTTTTATTTTCTTTCTTAATTTTTTTTTCTTTCTTTTTCTCTCTCTCTCTCTCTCTCTCTCTCTCCTTCGAAAAGAAGCCCGAAAGAAGTTCGCCGCAATTAACGGCTCTCGCGAATTTACATACGTCGGCGATCGCCCAGGATAAATGACCAGAAAAAGTTCCATACCAAGAGAAAGAGAAAACGAACTTCGCGGATAAAGCAATCGCGTAAATCTCCTGATCCCTCTACGTGCTTGTTCCCTTCTTTACATTTTAATCAACATATTTAAGAGCTTCCCATCCTTTCCTTTTCTTCTTTTTCTTTTTTTTTCCTTCTTCATAGAGACAAATTGAATGTATTATAACTCAATTATTAATTTATTTTACTTTATTATTACAATTTCCAATGTCCTTTATTTATTTCATTTTGTTATATCCTCGGTGATATAATCAAACTACGTTTATCCTAGTCGAATAAAAATAGATGCACGTTCGGATGGAAGAGATAATGAAAAGAAAATAAAACGAAGAAAAGAAGAAAATGAAGAAGAAGAAAAAGAAGAAGAAGAAAAAGAAAAAGATAAAGAGGAAGATACTAAAACAACGTGAGGAAAGACGAAACGAACATATCCCAATCGAGACACGTCGATATCCTACCGCCTTCGAGAAAGAGAGAAAGGACCACCTTGCCGCAGGGCTTGAGAAAGACTGAAAGAAGCTTACCTTACGGAATGGTATACGTTTCTACCTACCGCGGTTGAGCTGATTGCGAAAATAAACATTCATTATTGTAATTACTTTCTGCGACGTGGGCCATGCCGAGAGCCACGATCTTCTCGAACCTGACGTGCCTCGCTTGCTTGAGAAAGAAGAGACAGAGAGAAAGAAAGAGAGAGAGAGAGAGAAAGAGGAAGAGGAAGATAGATAGAGAGAGAGAGAGAGAGAGAGAGAGAAAGAAAGAGTGTAGGTGGTACGAGAGAGACAGAGGACAATCTGTATATCTGTAACGAGAGTTTCATTGACATGGCCGTCGTCGTTGTTGGTTGTGCGCCCATGGCGTGGGTTAATTACAAAGTCGAACCGACGATTCCTTCATTAGCAAAAAGGAATCGCGACTCGTACAGCGGAGGTAAAACGAATTGTCGTTTGCATCTACGACTGTTCCCGTGCTCTGTGATTGAGCTGTGCTCTTTACGAAAAAGAGAGAGAGAGAGAGAGAGAGAGAGAGAAAGAAAGAAAAAAAAGATGGAGATAAAAAAGGAACATAAAAAATAAGAGAGAGGGAGATTCCTTCTGCTCGATCAATCTTGATAAATCCTTCGGAATCTTTTTTTTTTTTTCTTTTCTTCTTTCTTTCCCCTTTCGCTTTTTTTTTATTTTTCTTTATTGGAAGGAGGAAGAAGTCATTGAAATCTTTTTCAGTTAATTCATGAATCGACTACGATCGATCCGTAGGAGGACGGAGAAGAACGTAGAGACATTTAGAAATTCGTCGAGCTTTCAACGGTGTGTATACGAGAAAGGAGTGAGAAATTATTAGAACGATCATTCAGGATTAAGCGGAACGACGTTATTCAAAAGCGTCTCGAATTACACGAGACAAAATGGGTTCCCATTATGTCGTATATCAGCAATGCCTGAGATATTTAACTTAATGAAATATTAACGATTACGATTGAAATATTTTCTTGACAATCGGGATTAACGATTCCATTTTCTTCCTTTTTAATTTTTTTATTTACAAAGATGTTAATAATACAACGATTAAATTCATTATTTTCACGTACGATCAGATGTGGTAATTTTTATTTTTATTGTTGTTCTTGTTATTGTTGTTGTTGTTTTTTCTTTTCTGCTTTTTCTTTTCTCTTTGTATATACACCTTCGTCGGTATAATATTTAAAAATTAATCAGAACGATAGATGGGCGATAAAATTAATTCAATGTATCAGTATTTTGTCGACATCGTTCTTAAACGTCGTTTTAATTTTTTCAATTGCAACAAGGACATAGTAAAACTTATATAGAAAGAAACTTTCAATTTTCTAATCATCAGTCGAACTAATAATCGAACTAATTCAATCGTATCGTGCGATTAATATTGTAATGAATAAAAATTGAATCGTTAATTGAATGAATTATTACCCGTTGGACTGTATCGTACTATCCGAGCCATTAAAAGCCACAGAATCTACGATAAGTAGAATCTTTTTCATCTCACTTTCTCTTTCTATCCGAATGAATTCAATCGAGATATCGAGTACGTAGCTACAAAGTGATCCACGAAGTCATTAGACGTGGAAGTTCATATATGCGCGATAGAAACAGACGAGGGAAGATCAAGATATGGAAGACGATTAAAGAGAGAGAGAGAGAGAGAGAGAGAGAGACAGAGAAAGAGAGAATAGAAAAAGAAAAAGAGAAAGAATACATCGGACGTGGTCACGATGCCGGCATCTCCTTTGCATGTATAATAACGGTCGCTTTTGGTGCTCACATCGAATACGTTCTGACGGATGAGACTCGTACAGTGTACTGCGCCAACCTTCGAGCGACATTCTTCTCGTACGAGTATAATCAAGATCGACGGTCCGTGCAATTAAAAAAGAGAGCCATCGAGGGCTCGGTGAACCGTACTCTTAAATCTTCTTTCTCTTAGAAAGGAAGAGACGGGAGCAAACTCTTGAGAAAGAAAGAGAGAGAGAAAGAAAGATAAAGATGAAGAAGAAAGTTTGAAGATTCGAAAGAGAGGAGAAGGAGAGCGCGTTCGGATCGGCCGGATAAACCGTCTCTGGCGTGCACACTGCCGTGAATTAATTATCACCCATGGGCCTCGTGTTCGTACTTTTAATCGGGGAGGCCTGCCGAGATCCCGACCTCGTCCCACCTCTCGTGGCCGCCTCGTTTCTACCTATAAAACGTTCGTCGTAAGGCAGTATTTCACGCCTGCCCACGCGTGCCCTTATGCCAATGCGAGAGGAAGGAAAGATAGAAGGAACGGTGGAAGTGGTGCGACGACGGTGCTGCTGATCCTGCATTGGTACTGGTATCAAAAAGGTCTACGGTGACAGAGAGAGAGAGAGAGAGAGAGAGAGAGAAAGAGAGAGAGAAGTGAGAAAAGGAGAGAGTGAAAGAGAGAGAAGACAGAGCAAGTTCAGAACGGTTTACCTTCTCCTTCTCTTTCACTCGGAGAGTCCTCGTGCTTACCGCAGGTGCATCGCAGGACTTCGAGAAGACTCCTTTCTCCCTTTTGCTCGAAATGGCCATAATATCGTACGGTTATGCTCCGAGTTAATGCGTTGGCCGACAGGATACGTAGAGTATGTTTGTGGCCGGTGTCGCATGTACGTTTGCCCTCTCTTTTTCTCTTTCTCTCTTTCTCTTTCTCTCTCGCTATCTTTTTCTCTTGGTCTCTATGTCGCCGCCCGTGTAAACGCGTTGTCCTCGGTACCACGGTCAGGGCTTATCCTCCTCTTTTTTCTCTTCCTTTCGAAGTCCACACGATATCGGATTCTTCGGATCTGTCGATCCGTATCTATCGTGCGTGCGTGCGTGCGTGCGTGCGTGCGTTGCTACTCGATGGAAAATTTAGTTATACGCGTATATCCAAGATATTCCCGAGTATTTTCTTCTTCGATCGGCAAATTTCTTCGAAGAGCTTGTGCGCGATTATATAAATTTATTATTTCTTTATTTTCTCTGTCTTCTTCTTTCTTTCTTTCTCTTGTTCCTTTTTTTTTGTTTCCTCGAAATAAACAAATATTTTCGCGGTATAACCGAAAGGAAATTTCGACGAAAGTTAGAATCGTTGATTATAATATATTACTTATTATTATTTAACTAAATTAATGATATATTTGTAATAATATCTAATTAAGTTAATTAATAATGAATATCTGTAGACTATGTATACATTTAAATGTATACATTTAAATACACTCAAATTGACATTATCGTATTGCTCGTTGGAAAGGAACGATTTATAATTCGAAAGAAAGTGCGTCGGACCGAAAGTGACACCTCGTCTAACTCGTGTGGATCACGCGAGAAAAATCAACTCCTGGGACGTACTTCCTTGGCACGTTGTACATTCTTCTCGTTCAAAGCAGCCAGTTAAGAATGTCGCTGTACCGGTCTCCCTATTGGAAGGCGGTTTCTGCGTTTGAATCTCTTCATGTATCTACATACGCCGATATCTCCTTCCTCGGATAGCCTGCCCTAATGACGGAATCAATTATCAAAACAATTTTCCACTAGCGATTACGGCGAGTTCCATCGGAGTGCAAATCCGTTTCAAATCGATCGAATTTTCCCGCAAAGTGCTTTCTTAACGTAGCTTCTTGTTTTATTATCCAACCATATTCTTTGTACGCCAAATGAAAGATACTTCTACTTATCTTACACGAAATAGGTTTTGCGTTATTGCATCGAAATAATAATACTCGATCGATGAACACGAGTAAATACGAGCCAATAAAAAATGTTTTTCTTTATTGCTGGATCTATAAAGGATCTCGAAGGACTCGATTAGTTGGAAAGTATTCTCCGTGTTACGTGCCATCAACGAGAATCGCGTGTATGCGAATCACGCACGAACACATATATATAAACAGGCATACACACACACACACGGAGAGAGATACACATATGTACATACATATGTATATATATCAGAGAGTCGGACGAAATATCGTAGATCACGTTATGGTACCGTCGATTTATCGAGACCTCGGTAAATCACGTCGGTGTCGAAGGTAAACGAATGTTCGCATTGTCTCTTCGTATATTCCGCGCGCAAACTTGCCCGACTCGCAGTTCCAAGCGTTAGAAGCACGTATACGTGTGTAAGCTTAAACGTGAGATAAAGAAAGAGAAAGAGTAAACGTGCGAGCGATCTCTCTCTCTCTCTCTCTCTCTCTCTCTCTCTCTCTCTCTCTCTCTCTCTTGAGAAAGAGAGAGAGGGAGAGCAGGGGAGAGAGAAGGACGAGGGGATGGAGAAGGACGGCGGATTCGCGCGATACCGATTTCATGTAAGCAAGCCAATCGTATAGATCGCGGCAATTAATCTCATCGTGAAACGGCCGGGCCCGCGCTCGAGTTTCGACGAAGAAATTTACATCGACTCGCATTAACCTCGCTCCTCCCCACTTTCCTCTTTCTTGGCCTCACTATTTGTAGCAGCTTCGTTCGGGGTAGGGAGAGAGATCGATCGAAAAAATTGATAAGGGAATTGCCATTGTAATTAGACTCTCTTTATCTCTCTTTCTTTCTCTCTTTATCTTCCCCTCTCTCTCTTTCTCTTTCTCTCTCTCTCTCTCTCTCTCTCTCTCTCTCTCTCTCTCTCTCTCTCTATTCTGATACAATGCCGCAACGATTTATATGTATATATAACATCGGTTCGCGTCGAAGTAATTACTTGTTCCACGTCTAATGCGATATTACCTATCGTTCGTCGTTCCCGTTTAATACATACCTACATAAGAACGTTCTCTAAGCTCGCTGGGATTAGCCTCGCACAGCTTGGACGTTAATCTTTCGAAGTATGTGTAGTACAATATTCGAAGAATCGTTCAGGGACAGAGATCGTGAGAGAAAGAGAAAGAGATAGATAGATAAGTAGAGAAAGAAAGAAAGACTCTCCGGCTAAATTAACGGCATTTGGTATCGTTTAATAGTTAGACTCGATAATTCGCGTAATTAAAGCATTCGAGAGAATCGAATAGTTATTTGGTTATCGATAGGAAATGGAGATACGTCGTTTGATACCAACGTATCAAACACTTACCAAGAGATATACGGGCTGACGGTATTTGAAAATTGCCTTTCGCCTTCCTAGTTAATCGTCGAACTCCCTTTTGTCGTTTCTCCTTTCGAGGAAACGTCGTACGGTATTTTAGTTTCGTTCTAATAACTGGTTATTAACCTTTAAAGACGATATACGTATTCCCAAAGTGATAGATACGGCACTCTGCCGTAACGATCGTGCGTTTTAGCGACGTCCTCACGATATATGTATGTCGAGTACCGCCTTGTTAATTAACCACCGGAACTCGAGCACCATCGTTGTGGTACGTCGTCCAAGCGATTACTTATCCGCATGTGTATACATCGATCCTTTTTATAAACGTTTAAAGGACTGATCGATCGATCAACCGAACATACCACAATCATCTCTCTCTCTCTTTCTCTCTTCTTTCGTCTCTTTTGGTATTTGTATTTTCACCTTTACATTTACACAAATATAATATCTTTCTTTTTTCTATTTCTTTTTCTTATCTTTTTTTACTTTTTATTTATTTATTTCTTTTTTTTCTTCAGAGTGACAAACGATTACAGATACTCGATAATTAGTTGTATAAATGTCGACTTGAAATGATTGCTCGTTACTACTATGTAGAGTAAAAAACACAGAGAGAATGTGGGTGAGGGAAGAAGAAAGAGAAAGAGAGAATAAAAAAAAAAAAACAGGGAAAAAATTCGAATAAGTATCAATGAATAAGAAGTCGAACAACTCTTTAGGGTGGCCGTAAGGGTTCGACTTTCTATGTCTCCATCGATGGCCACGGGTAGAAGACTTTTTGCTGGCTTTCCGGTAACGAGGGCTATTTATTTCTCTCCGGGCCATTAGCACCCGGTCTCGGCACTTCGGTTCGAGTTAACATCGGTGAGCGATGCATCCGGTCTCTTCTCGATCGGAAACGATCCAGGCTACGATCCTCTTTCTCTTTGACTCTCTCTCTCTCTCTCTCTCTCTCTCTTTCTCTTACTCTTTTACTCGCTCGTTCATTCTCTTTCTTTTTCGTTTTCATCCCCCCTTTTCACCACCCCTCATCCCCATGCTTCCTAGCCATTAGCCGTTTCACCGAGATCACCGTCACGTATAACTCGTGGCATCTTTTCTCTCTCTCTCTCTCTCTCTCTCTTTCTCTCTCTTTCTCTTTCTCTGTTCGGAGTAAATCGCCGATCGATCTCGATCCGCGATCGTGTCGGAACATTAGCTCGAAATTGCGCTATCCGTTTGACCCGGCAAGCACCGCGGGATCGATCGTCGTCGCGTCGATCATCGTGCATCATCCGAGTCTCTCTTCGCGGCTCGTTGGCGTCGATCGATTCGAACAAAACCATGTGTATCTATAATACGACCAGATAACTATTCCTACTTCAGTTTCGATTCGATCGCTATTCGTAGACTGTTCCAGATGGAAACAGATTTAAGAAATCGACTTTCTCCGCCGAACTCGCGCCGAACTAATCGGTTGGATCTTATTCTAGTTACCGTCAAATCTATCTCGTGCAAATATCCGAACTCTAATATAAGAGAGTTGGATATCGAGTTTGATGGATTAATTAATCTGGAAAATAACGGATGACTTTGATAGGTTAGATCGTTGTGCGTTGATCTTTAGCGATCTTTGCCGTGAGTGATCCATCGTGGCATGCTTTAGCTCGAATTAACCTGGCCGCACATATACGCGCATAAAAACACACACACAATATATATATATATACACACACATACTTTCTCTCTCTCTCTCTTTCTCTCTCTTTCTCTCGATGTCGTATTCATCGAAAAACGTTGTTGCATTTTCAGGAGAAAAGATCGCGACAGGCGCACGTAATAAATCTTATCTCACTAGTGTGTACCGTCTCTACATCGTAACAGCCGTCTTTTCTCAAAAAAGAACTCGAGTACAAGGTAGATCTTAGCGAATTCGAGAGAGAGAGAGAGAGAGAGAGAGAGAGAGAGAGAGAGAGAGAGAGACGACGATTATGCTTTCGATGCGCCGTAAAGTCGATCGCGGTACCGAAAATGTTGGGGCAGGGAGGAAGAGGGTGGTTGGTTAGTTGGTTGGTTGGTTGGTTGCTTGGTTGGTTGGTTGGTTGGTTGGTTGGTTTGGACGACGGGGTGACGTCAAGCCAAACGGGCGAGGCTATTTTCGGAGAATCTGGTGAACAGATAGAGGGAGGGCAAGAGAGGTGGAGAGGTCGAGTCTCGCGAGACGAGTTCGGGTCAGCTTCCCTCACCCACGCCACCCCTCATTTTTTTCTTGGCTGTTCTCCAAGGTATACCGTCGAGCGCGATAACGCGATACATGCTCTCTCTTTCTCTCTCTCTCTCTCTCTCTCTCTCTCTCTCTCTCTCTTTCTCTCTTTTTCTCTCTCTAATATTCTTTTAAAAATTATTTTCGAACGTAAAAAACAAATCGACGAGAACGAGAAGACAAAAAGAAAAAAGGGAACTCGTTATTTTGAATAATATTTACATAACACGTTCGATGACATGACAGATAAGTAGTCAATCTACTTTTTTTTTTTTTTTTTTTCAATTCTACTCGTATCATCATATCTATTAATGAATATTTTCTTCGATATTTTTATAATAAACTAAACCAGTAAAAATCACGATTTAGTTCTTTATACTATAAACAAGTTCCATACGTTGATACAATGGTCGCAATTGTAGTACGATTATTTATTATACCAATTTACTATATCTATATAAAAAATATTTTTGTTATTGTCGCTATATTGTAATAAGTGTCTACAAATCGATCAGTTCGCTCGATTTATACGAACTTGTACGAAGAAACAAATTGATGTCGGATCGAGAACGGGAAACGACGATTTCACGAAAGCACGTCGGAACCTTTCACAATGGGAAGAACCTTCCCCTTACCTTTCTCTCTCTCTCTCTCTCTCTCTTCCTCTATTCTTCTATTTTTTTCTCCGTTTCTCTTTCTTCTCGATTCACCAAGACGATTCTCAAACATCGTGGGAGCTTTCGTGCGCGTCGAACAAATTTCTACTGCCATTATCGTTTGAATTATTTTAACGGCGGGCATCGAACGTTTTGCGATTTCGCAATGGCGAAATATCGTCATCATTCACGTCTCGTTAGACGAAGGAACTAATACGAAGACATTGAAGGAAGAGAAGAAGGAGAAATAAAGATAAGTAACAGAAAGAGAGTCTGGAAGGGGCTCTCGATGGAAATTCGTATATAACGAAAGGCACGTACTTATTTACGCGCTTACGCGCGCAAACGTGTGCGCGCGCGAGTGCACGCGAGAAGATCGGTGACGCAAGTGGTGTAATCGTTGCTAATATCTGCCATGTACCGGGTGATTACCGTATTTCATTGCGACGTAGCAGTAAAATACTTTCGTATGTAGAAGAGGAGGCTTGAAAGCGTACAGGGTGTTTCTATCGATTCTCTCTCGCTCCGCCTTTGTCGTATTCTTTAACTTTCTTTTTCTTTATTTTCTTTATTTTCTCTTTCTCTCTTTTTTTCTCTCGTCGGAACGTACACAGGACGTAACAGAAAATGGACCTCACGATCTCTTACCTTGTTTCTCCCACGTGCCGGTTATCAGAGAAGACGCCGCCGTGCGTGGATCCCTTTGGTATTTTGTAGATCGCGATCTACAAAATGCCGAGATCGTTCGATCGTTTTTATTAATGTACATGTATGTACCGTATGTATTTATATATCTATTATATACATTAAAGACTACCTTCTTGTTTTGTATCTCTGTTCAAATTCAAAAGATAAAATATTCTTATTGACAAAACGTATATATTTTAATCTAATTCTAATGTTCAATATTATTCCATTTGGATGTATCACGCTAACGACGTTGCATACATCTTCTCGATGTTCTTTTACGATGAAAGATACTTTAGAATATACTCTAGTCGAATGTTTTCAAGGTGAATACGAAGAAGAAGGCGAAGGAACGTAGATCACGATCCACGCGAACGCGTTGCTCGAGTTCCCGCAGGTTTCTGTCTGATTCGAAGCGTGGGTGTCGCGCTTGGCAGGGTTCCAGGACTCGTGGGTGGCTGACCAAGCCTTATAGACTGACCTCAGCCTCTGACCTCACCCGAAATAGTCTCCTCTCGGTTCCCTGGCTCGTTTCTCCCTGCACTTCTATTTCGGAATTTCTCCTCTCGCGTTACGTCGGTTGAACGCGTCTCGAGAAATTCGGAAAGAGATAATCTTCTTCTTTTACTTCGTCTTCATCTTCTCGATCATCGTCATCATCATCATCATCGTGTTTTTTTTCTTCTTTTCTACTTGCGACGCTTATTACGTACATATTATACTTACGTATATAAGGCAAAAGATAATTTCGATAAGCGATGAAAAATAAAAATAAAGATAAAATGTAATCTTGTTTCACGGGATATGTCCTTCGCTAGTTTCATTAGGGAAAGATTTTCCTGGCAATAAAATCAATGATCTACGGCGTTTCTAAAGAGTTTATCTGTATTGTCGGTGTGATTACCGACGACGACGGGTTGGACGGTAGCAGATAGTAGAAGAAATTACGAGGCGGTCTTCGTGCTATTCCACGAGTAGGCAGGTAGTTTCATTAAGATGCAAATTCGCCAATAATTCTGGTCCCGCATAGCAGCAGCTCTCCTTGTCGCCTCGATCCCGCACTTCGTAATCGTTCATAGTAGCACACATGGTGTACCACGGAGATCGGAGATCGAAATTCAAAGCGTACGAGAGACCAAAAGAGAGAGGGAAAGAAAGAGAGAGAGAGGGAAAGAGAGAGAGAGAGAGAGTGAGTTTGCTTTCCAATTCTCTATGCATCTAACAGGCGCCTGCGTCTCGTCGAGAGTTAATTATTGTCCCGCAAATTTAATTGCTCGCGCACGATATTCCTTTTTAAGTGTCGACGAGGAGGCTGATAGCGAGGTAAGAGAAAAAGGGATAGATATAACTAGAGAAAGAGAAAGAGATTGGAACTAGCGAAGCGAGAGGACTCTAAACGACAAGCCGTGCGTGCGTGTGGCTCAGAAAAGAGGAGGATGGTGGTGTTCCGTGGCATGTAGCACGAGTATCGGTTACAAGTTCGATGTATAGTAGATGCTTGGTTAGTCGATACTCCTTCGATCCTCGATACCTCGAATAGGCTTTTTGCGAGTCCGTGTATGTACTTTGAAAAAAGTATTACCCACCGCTACGGGAAAACGTAGTCTCTTTCGAAGTCATCGAACGTTCGTTCGGAATCTTTTTCTTTCTTTTTCTTTCTCTTTTCCTTTTTTTTTTTTTTTTTTTTTAATTTATTTTTTCCTTTACTTCTTTATTTTATTTTATTGTATTTTATTTCTTATTTTTGACGACCGATTTGATTCGCTGATCGTTTTATTATTTTCAAAGAAAGATCTATCTATGTGTGGTATCAATACTCGTGCGAAAATTTCTATTACTTACCGTTGGAATATACACGAAAATGGAAAACGAGAGAGAGTTTTGGGTGTAAAGGGAAAGGATTCCATGATGTTGTAATTCGTTATAGAAAAGGTGAATAGAGGGTGTGCTTTGGTTCTCTCGCGCGAACAGCACGCGTGCTTTATAAGTAAACGCGCGCGAGTAGAACGGGCAAGTCGGTGGACAAGGCTATCGCTTTTCCAATCTCGTAAGCCAATATCGCTTATTTCCTAGGAGCGCGAAACACTTCTATGCTCGTGCTCTCGTATAAACTCACGAAGGGATCTCGGCTAGCCAGTCAGCACCTGACGTATTTCCAGGGATATCTAATTACTCGGCAGATCTTTAAAGCTGAATGCCTACACGACACACAAGCTCCACTAAAACCGCGTTCTCTGAGTTTCCTTCTATAATTTTATTGTCGTTCTTGTTGTTGTTGTTGTTGTTTTTGTTGTTATGGTTGTTTGTATTAATCATTTGATCGTAGACTGTACGCTAAAATTAAATTTCATTCATTTAATTTCTCAATTTTCAATAATACATAAAGGATTACGTATAAAGTTGATTTTATTGAATGTAAATAGACGAATCAAACTGAAAGATAATCTTTAATCTTTAATCTCGAATCCTTATAAAGATTTATTAATATGCACTTAGAATTAGTAACGATGAATTATGAAATGACGGAGGATAGATAAAAACGAGGAAAAATGTTTTCGAAGCGTATTGTCTTGAAAGAAAAGTCAAGTTGGAAGAGGATGACTAATTTCGCGAAATAAATATCCAAAGGAGAAACGTGCTAAGTTGACTCGCCAATTTCATTTATTTTTCTTTAGAGGATTTTTCTTATCATCGTATCAGCACTTTTTAACGTTTGTTCACTTTTCTTGTAATCGTCACGCGCACGTTATTATTACGTATCCGAATTATAAATCTGAAAATGTCGGAGGAACTAGGTAAGCATATTTTGCTTATAAGGGCAATTGAATAATAGTAATAAAAATATAAAGACAACGAGTTCTCAAGTATACGTACGTATATGCATGCAAGTATAGATATACGAAGCGTACATATGTATACATAAATTACAAAAATACCTATTATTGAAAAATTTCAACGAATATCTATTACCGATTATCGCGTGGCGATATGTTTCATATTTTTTACAATATTTCTACGTTGTCGCATTTAACCAGTCATTTATAATTAGGTCGTAGGATAGATCGATACTTAACGATCGAAATCAAAAATCTTTAGCCTCACTTTCGTTTCTTTTCTCTCCGATTATATCTTTACGCCAAACAAGCGTAATTGTAATATATGTATCTACTTTATTTCAAACAAGATACGGATTAAGACCGGCCAGTATCTATCGGTTTTATAAAAATTCAATACTTTTAACAATCTTTCTTATATCTGATATATATTCAAATCGAACGGGTATATATACATGTGTGTGTGTGTGTGACCATAGAACAGATATGAATATACAGGATGGAAACGGATTGACGTCAACCAATTGCTTTTATCGAAGTTCAATATCATACGAGCGTTCGAAACGTTCATCATAGAAACAGACGACCGGTTGTCGCGAGTCCCATGAAAAATCAAAGATCTATGTCCTTCGATCCGTAGAACGAATGTTAAGTCGAAGATGTTATCGTTCGAGATATTTACCGGACACCGGAGCCATCGGATCGTTCCAGATTAATGGTCCGATCGGTAATGAACGTGGCAGCGTGGCAATCAGAGTTTTCTTGCCACCACAAATCGAGACTTCCTCGTCTCTGTCCCGCGGCCATCTCGCGTTATCGTGCTCGCACACGCGTCGCTATTATCAACGGGACTTGGAAGATATGCTGGTTGAGCTGGGTGCAAGGTCGTTGACTTAGGCCTTTCTTTCTCTCTTTCTCTCTCTCTTTCCTCTCGTAGAAAGGAAGAATACTTTCGCATAATTTTTGATAAGTATTATATATCTACTTCGCGGCAGGATATCCCGATTATACAAGAACGTTATACCGTTAGATCGTATAAGCTAGGGAAGCACGCTGTGCCTGGAGGTGTTAAAAACAAAAAAGAAGAGAAAAAGAGAACAGAATGAAAAGCAACAAAAAAGAAAACAAAAAAAATAAACAACAAAGCGAGAGAGAGAGAGAGAGAAAAGAAATAAACAAGATCAAATGAAAAAAGAAATGGAAGAAAGGAAGGAGGAAGGACAGAAAAGAAACGAAGAGAAAAAAAGTAATGTCGAAAACCGCCCACCTGTATACGTCTCTTTCTCCTTTATAAGAGAAATCGTACTCTCGCTCGTCGCGTTATCATGCGTGCGAGAACATATCGCTCGATAGGTACGTGCAAAATGCAAACGGCCTTTCACGGTTATCGTTCGTACTCTCTCCCTCTCTCCCTCTCTCTCTCTCTCTCTCTCCCTATCTCTCTATCACGTACACACATCTCAACATATACTCACATACTACAACACACACAAACACATGGAAAGAGAGAGAAAGAGAAAGAGAAAGAGAAACGAGATATATGCAACGTCCAAGTTGCTTCTCCCGAGTTCGAACTGGCGAACGAAGACACGTTTTGCTCTATCGATCTCAGAGAGAGAGAGAAAGAGAGAGAGAGAGAGCAGAGCTCTTCCCTCGTGAAACAATGTTCGTTCGCGCGATTTGCAAATGTCGTCGACACGTGTCCGAATGACGTAGTAGACCCTGTCGCTCCGGTTGCTCGCTCGATCGCTCGCTCGCTCGCTCGCTTGCTCACGCGCGCCAGCAAGCAAGAAAGCAAGCAACGAACGAACGAGCAAGCGAGCAAGCGCCTTCTCTCACGAGCTTACGAGCGATGGCTCGGCAGCGAACGCGGCATTTGTTCCAATCTAGGCGGCCCGTGGCAATAAATATGCCTTCTCGGCTGATATAATGCGAGCGTGGGTTGGTACCACTGGAATCAGTCGTCGCAGCTGCTTGATTTACGCCATATGCTGCGATGCATCACGGCACTATCGTCCTGCTTGCATTTTGCCGACCGAAAATAGGTCCGGCTCTCGTAACTCGCTTCTCCTCCTCGTTTTGTCCCCTCCACTGTCATCTTTTAACCCCTCCTCTTTCTTTCTCTCTGTCTCTGTCTGTCTCTTTTTGTATCTCTGTGTCTATGTATCTCTCTCTTTCTCTCTCTTGTTCTCTCTCTCTCTCTCTCGTTCTGTTTCGTGTCGTATTCATTTATTTCTTGATAGAACGATTGAAAAATGGTCCAGTATGGATTTTTTCTGCTTCCTTTTCTATTTCTCTCTTTCTTTCTTTCTTTCTTTCTTTTTTTCTTTCTCTCTCTTTTTCTCTCTTCTTCCTTCCGCATCGCCATTTGTTTTCAGATACAGTTCGCTGCACCTTCGATCCGGTCTATTTCTAACGGCGCTCGCGATGCGATGGTGCTCGTCGATTCTCTCGAATCTAATCTCATGGGATTTCTTTAACGGAGACGTAATAAGATGATCGAAATTTTAAACCGATATATATATATATATGTATATATACATGTATGTATGTATGTATGTATGTATGTATGTATGTATGTATGTATGTATGTATTACGTACGTACGTGTCACAAGTAACACGTAAAGAGAAAGATATCGTGCTTGTGGTAAGGAAATCTCTAGTCGAGTTCGAGGGACACGAATGCTTGATTCGTGCACCTAATCGTAATTCGAAAGAGTTCGAATCGAGGGTGGGAGGTTTCTACGTTTGATACTCGCGAGATGGCAAAAAGAAACGTATCCCGCGGCTTGTGGACGTACTTACTCGACGGAATATCGCGTGTCGTTCTCCACCGAGCATTTAGCATTTTATGGACTCGGTCAGGAAAGCCTCGCCTCGTATCCGAGGTCGTCGTTGCCGTGCAACGAGGTGGAGTCGAGTCTCTCTCTCTCTCTCTCTTTCTCTCTTTTTTTCTGTCTCGACTTCTTCGTCTTCTCTTCTTAGCCTCTCCCTTGCCTTCTTCCTTCGACAGCAGCCTCTTCGTGGGTCGATCTCCATGGACCGGTTTCGACCCGCGGCTACCGGCGTCAATGAAAAACTCGACTTATGATAACGCCCTGGGCCCTGGTACGTGCGCGAGCAACAAACTGGAAAGAGTGAAAAAGAGAGAGAGAGAGATAGAGAGAGAGAAGCTGCTCGTGTCGCCGATTAAGGTCCTGGCGTCGAACGAGGCTACCGTAATTACTAATTGTAGTATCGAGTCGTGATTAGGGATTCACGTTGGTCGGTTCATCAAGGATCCTTCCGAGCCCTCATCCGGCACCTTTCTTTCTTTCTCTCCTTTGGCCTCCTTTTTAACGCTTCCACTCTTGAGAAACGAGAATATGACGGTCGGACGGGAACGTAGTGGAGAGTGGATTGGAGTGTGTGGAGGACATTCCTACGTATGTATAAATATGTGAGTCTGTATGTATGCGTACATGCGTGCGTATGCGTGTGTGTATATATATATATATATATATATAGGATTGCTTCATTAGACAGGTGCCAGTGAAGTCGCGATGGCCTTGCCTCTTTCCTGCTATTGTAGATCCACTCCCGATCGTCGATAAAGTCCGATCGATTCCCGTTCGTCGCGTTTCCTTTGAGACTTCATTGAAACGTAAATACGTACGTACGTACTCTCGCCATCTTTTTTCCCTTTCTTTTTCTTTTCCATCCATTCTCTTTTCTTCTTCTTTCTCTTTTTTTATCCTTTCGAAGGCGCGAGTCGAACTCGTCGAATATTTTAATACCGTCGAAGGAGAAAACTGAATAAGAAACATATTGCAAAGTAGAGGCGTACCAGGACCGGATATCTTCTCTTTATCCCAAGGCGGTAAGGAGAAAGCTTAGGAGGATCTCTTTTACCTTTTATAGGTTATAGAAGGCGGTTTCGTGCCCATATACATACATATGTATATCGTATGCGGAAAGAACGAAGAGGAGCGAGAATCACGAAAGAGAGAGAAAGGGGGTTGGAGGGAGGGAGAAAGGGTAGAGATCGGATAATAGCCGTGTGCGGTGCAGGAGCCGGCGCAAGGCAGCCATCGACAAATGGCCGTGGCCATGCAATAAACAAGCCGCGCAATTAAGAGAGCAGGTTAATTAATGTGGACCAACTAGGAGGAAGGAAGGAAGGAAGGAAAGAAAGAAAGAAAGAAAGAAGGAAGAAAGAGTCCATCGTTTCTTTCTCTCGTCTCTTCTCTCTCTCTCTTTCTTTCTGTCTCTCTTTCTCTTTTTCTTCTTCCTTCTCTTCCCATCTTCCCTTTTCTTTCTTTTTTTTTCTATCTCCAAGTCGCTGCTACTCCGTTCAGCTTCCCTCCCAAAGGCTTAACTCGTTCCTCGTCACACAGTTCCTCTCTGTTTCTGTCGGCGGCGTAAGCCAGTACGTTGCACGGTAGTTATCGAGAGAACCGAACCGATCCTTTTTTTGCGTCAAAAGGATTCGTAGAGAGAAAGAGGAGGAGGAGGAGGTGGAGGTGGAGGTGGAGGTGGAGGTGGAGGTAGGACGTCACGGGATTTTCTTTCTGTCTCGAGTAACGTCGTCCAAGATGTGGAAAGAGGAAGAAGAACAACAACAACAAGAAGAACAAGAACGACAAGAACAAGAAGAAGAAATAAAATAAGAAGATGAAAGCGACGAGAAGAAGGAAGAGACGTTCCGAATGGAAGAAAAAAACGGATTGAAGGGTATGTGGGAAGAAGTGGTGGGGTTCACTAGAGATCGTCGGGTCATTCATGAAATCGGGTAAAATCAATTCGCCGCACGGAACGAAGACGCTCGTAAATCCTCCCTTTTCTCTCTCTTCTTTCTCTTCCCCTTTCTCCTACCCCTTCTTCCCCTCCCCCTTCCTCTTCATCGTTCTCTTTCAATGTCTTCGACGAGATCCGAGTTGAATGGCTCGAAAATCGGTGTTACGATGTCACCGAGATACATACCCCCTTTCTTTCTGTCGAAAGATATCGAGGCTCGACAAGAAAGAGAAAAGAAAGATCTCAAAGAAATTGAAGTCTTGTGTTTCTTTTTCTTTTTTCTTTTTCTTTTTTCCTTTTTTCTTCTTCTTTTTTTTTTTTTTTATTTCTTTTTCTGTTTCATCTTTTAGCCGTCTCGAAGAGAGAAAAGCCTTTCGGCGATCTGCGAGAATACTACAAAATTGTACCCTACGTTACCCATGTATTTACGTTAAACGGATAGACGGAATACGCGACGGTGATAATAATCGGTTATTTCCTGTCGCGTAGAAAAAGGGACCGACAGTCATGCTTTGACGTTTTGACATTAACCGAGGTGTCGTGAGACTTGTGAAACTGGTGTGTAAATACACACGCGTAGACTACTCCCGTTGTTGCACTTGTTTTGTCGATCGAACATGTAACATTCGTTTTGATTGTATTCCCTTTTTTCTTTCTTTTTTTTTTTATATTTTGTTTTCTTTTGTTTAATTCTTTTTTTCATTCTTTCGTCCTCCTCCTCGCTTTCGAACGATTTTGAACCTCTCCATGTAATATTTCGAAATACACACTTCTATTATCCAATTGCATAATAACGAAATAAATAAATCGGCTTCGAAAAAGCATTATAAGAAGAAGGAACGAGCACGTAGAGGCAATGAGGAAACGACGAGGTACGTGTTGCTGAACGCACGATGCTTCTCAAGGCCGTGTTAGACCTTCACCTCTTGACACGGGAATACGTTCGAAGGCACGATCGTGCGCAACGCGGAATCCGTGAAGATTCGCCGTGGCTAGACCGGACGACCGAGACTACTTCGACTCTCGGTTGTATTCTTCTTAAATCATAGAGAGTCGAGTCTTTTCGATCTTTTAATAATTACGATCGATGATGATGATGATGATGATGATGATGATAATGATGATGATGATGACGATGACGACGACAATGATGGTAGTAATAATAATAATAATAATAATAATAATAATAATAATATCTATATAAATAATATAACGTACGTAAAGAAAAAGTTCAAGCGTCAAACTTCAAGAAAGATTCAAGCGTTTCGAGTCGTTTCTATTTAATTAAATCCCATCCTTTCTTGAATTTCTTTCTCTTCTTCCTTCCCTGACACAATAAGTATGAAAGTATATAATTGAATGAAACGAAAGAAATTTTATGAAAATATATTTTTCAACGTTAAACTCGACAGACGATTAAAATCGCTCGTCGTTAAGGTATACGTAAACTTAAAGGGACAAAAGGGAAGCCGCGATACTTAAACGCTGTCAGGAACTCTAATAGCTCTGGACCACCTACTAGTTCATGATTTCATAATCGACGCTCGCGGCGCGATGATGGCCGGTGCGGTTTGTACGCGCCATTATCTTTGCTATCTGAGATTCAATTAGCTTGGTAATTTCAACGAATCGTTTGCCTCCAGTGCTGTTGTACGGAGTAGTACTAAAACCCTTTTACCGATTTATGCTTTCGTTACATCAATGAAATCCGGCCTTGGAAGATGTTTAATTTCATCGAAAGTTCATATATAATAAGTAATCCTCTAAACGACGATTTTATTATTACATACGATCGTTATCGTTAGTTTATTAAAGTTATTTTATTAAAATTATCTCGGGTATTTGCCTTTTCGTTTTACGAAACGAAGGAGAGAATTGTTAAAGAAAATTATGATCCATTGTTTCGATGATTTTCTATTTAGGGATCGAACCATTTGCATCCTGGAATACACTTTTCTCGCCACCTACGCTACGTCTTTCTACGTCTAGCAAGGAAGTGTCCACGATTTCACGGTTCGGCTGACTCGCCGTACCAAACTCTTAAGCGATACGTAGTTACGTAAACATATCTTTAGAAGGAACTTAACGATGTCGAAGTACGAGAGTAGGAAGAAGAAAGACCGATTCTTTAACGCCTCTTCTCTCTCTCTCTCTCTTTCTCTTTCTCTTTCGCACTGTGAAACACTTTGAAACACTTAATTTTCTATCTCCCTTCGTTCGTTTACGACGTATAGTTACAATTCATTTTTAAAGCGCTTCAAACGTCCTTGAATTTCATTCTGAATAGCGTCTAATTGTCGATAGCCTCTCGAAAAGATCTCATCTTTTGTCCTTTGCTCCTTGGCCTCTTGTGTCTCGCGATTCCGTTCGACCAACGCCCACGGTCACGTCGATGAGCTCTTGTTCTTCGAATACGAGCAACCAGGCAATGGGCCAATCAGGTTCTTGATCGATAGGCTAATCGTTTTACGGTACACTGCTCCTTTCTATACAGAAGCAAGCGAGAGAGTGTGTGTGAGAGAGAGAGAGAGAGAGATGAAAAATCATGGAGAAAGGTGGATATTAATTTAAAATAATCGTCGCGAGATACGTCTGGAAAGGCAGTGGGCGTTAGACGATCTTTTGTAGAATATATCGAACGACACACGATCCATGAAAACTTGTTCGTATTACTCTGGTGAGTGCTGCTGCTGCCGCATGACAGAAGAAATTAACATAATCGCGCGTACGATAAGTATCCCATTTCCTAACAACGATAAGAAGCAAATCAGTTTAGACGTTTAGACATTTAGATAGGTAAGATGGACGGAAAAGAAATCGGATCGTTAAAATTCGATCTGAACCCGATTGAAAATATTACACGCTGATTTTCCAATCGGAATCGAATGTCACGTTCGTGTAACGCGGACGGCTTACTGCTCTCGACCGGTCCCTCGAGCCATGGGAATCGATTCTTGACATTCACGAGCAACGCGTTAGCTCCTTGGGCAATGCCAAACGATTATGTACCAGAATGATAGATTAAAGACGCGTGCGTTCCGTTCCTGACGTGTAATAGTATCTGCGTGCCGCATATTTTCTACGAGCTAATAGCCTTTCAAACGAAGAACCATAGAATCGAGTTTGTGCATATAGTTACTCGAAAGAAAATACATTTTGCGTTAGGTCGATTGTGTACGTATAAAAATGTCACGTCTTTTCTTTCTTTTTTTTCTTACGCAGAATTAGCGATATAAATGTGTGTGTGTTAATTATATTAGATTTTAAATATCAACGATAGAATAAACGAAAGAAATATGGGAAAGATAAGGAAATACAAATTAGCGTTAAATATAATTAGCCATGTTCAATGGGAAAGCGATATGCAGTATATCGAGAGATGATGATTTAAAATCGATAGGAGAAAAGGTGGAACTATGGCCGTGACCTCGATCTAGCAGGTGCATTTCTAACAGATTATCGCCGACGGTCGATCATTTTACGGGGCGTGTTGCTCGTCGTACCTTTCCACGTCTTTCACTATCAACGTTGCAGATAGAAAGTATCGAGTGAAAGCGAGGAAAATTCGAGTGGACTGGCATAAAATTTATCCTGGCATAAAAACGCTTTTAGATCCGATCGATCGATCGATCCTAGCTACGAGAGTTCTCATTTGATTCTTTTTTCTTTCCTTTCTTTCTTTCTTTCTTTCTTTTTTTTTCTTAATCGAGAACACGAGAACAAGAAAGAGAAAGAGACAGGATCGTACCCTTTCTAACTCAACGAGGAAGCAAAGAAGAGCTAAATTCGCGGTAGCCTAACCCTGTAATTTGGTAATCCAATAAACGAGCCAACTTACGAAACGATCGTTCGAAGGTAATCCGTAATAATCGACGATCTTTCAGCGGCTTTTACTCGACTCATAAATCACACGGTTACATGGAGATACAAGTGTGTACGCTTGCATGCACGCATGCATGAACACACATATATATATATATAAATATACACATATGTACGTATATATACACACAGATACTTAGGTACATCGAAACGATCGGTCGTCGTTAGATTTCTTAAAGGTCATAAGCTCGGTCATTAAAGCGAGTCTATCAAAAGTTCCTATTTTCTTGCTCTCCCTCTCAACCAAGATAATTTGATCGATGCCTACTATCCTTCCTAGTTGGTAGCAGCACATTCTCACCCTTTCCCAACGGGACGTCGAAGAAGCAAAGTCCTTTCCATCCTAATGCGTCCCTGATGAGTTTCATCCCTTCACCTCTCTCCCTTCGACTATATTTTTCTTTCTCCTCTTTTAACTCGCCTCGATTACTCGGCTTATCGATACGAACGATTATTTCGCTCGTCACGTTCGTCATCGTCTCTGCGGGTCACCCGACTGGAAGCTTTTTACCTGCCAACGGCACCGGCACGTAGGAAAGACTCGTGGACGAGCAGACGGTCGGCGGTAATCTTCTGACAAGCGGCACTACTACCACTTGCTATGGCCGCTATTACCAACGTACATTGCCGGATAATCTTGCTTCCGAGTCTTTCTCTCTCTTTTTTTTTCTCTCTCTATCTTCTTTTTCTTCTTCATTTTTTTATTTTTTATATCCTTTTTCTCTCATTCTTTTTCTTTTTTTTTTTTATTCCCCTTGAATCATCGTGACTCGTGCGTCTAATATTTCAGGGAAAGCCGATAAATATATTTATATGTACGTATATATGTATATCTTCTTACACTGCGACTCTCGCGAAAATTTCTCTCGAAATTGGATACGTTAGATTCTGTTTGAACGTCTGTTACCTTTAAACATCTTCCTCCTATACACGTGTGTACCCTACAAACTTCGCTTCTGTTCGACTCTGTTCTTCTTAGAACAGCGAACCCTTCGCCTTCGACTCGTTAGTTTCGAGCAAAGGAGAACGCGAGAGGAAGCTCAAAGGAATTTCAGTTCGCTTCAAGAAGGTCCCGCTCGCGCGCTAGAGAGAAAGAGAGAAAAAGAGAAAAAGAAAGAGACGGAGAGAGAGAGAGAGAGAAAGAGAGAGTTATACACGGCAGTTGCTTTCTTTCTCTCCTTCTCTCTTTCTCTTCGAGCGAGCTTCTCCGCGTGCATATCCGCTCTTAAAAAGTCTTCTTCTCCTCGTACGACGCTCGTAACTTCCATCTCGTGCGGATCTTTCTACGTCGGACCGAGCTCGCCTAGGGCGAGAGAGCCGAGTAAAGCGGGTAGTAAAGCACGGGGACGATGGAAGGAGAGCACGAAAGCATAGATCGTATGCGCGTCGAAGAGAAAGAAAGAGAGATAGAAAGAGAGAGTAAGAGAGAAAGAGTAAGACAGCTCGGCTTCCATGATTTCTTCTTTTTTCTCTTCTTCTTCTTCTTTTTCTTCTTCTTCCTCTGCTTTTCCTTCTCCTTCTACTCTTCTTTAGTCTTCCCTCTTCTCTGGCGTTCCTCCGAAACAAGCCAAGAGGTAGGTATAAAGAGCGGGACGACATTAGAGGCACATTAGCGTGCGCCACTCGTCGTCCAGCTGGTAGTCTACCGGTTCGGTTAATTACATGCCGATTCCTAGCAAGGATCACTCGTACAATACTCCATATCTTTTCCTCCCCCTTCTTCTCTCTCTCTCTCTCTCTCTCTTTCTCTCTCTTTTCTTCTTATTTTGTTTTGTTTTGATTTGATTTTTTTCGAACTTACCATACATCCTTCAAAGTCCTTCTCCGGTGTTTGCCGCCAACCTGGCGCACTCGTTTTCAAAACTTTCAGTTGTAAATCTTCGATCGAGTATGCGTTTTTCTTCGATTTTCGACCGATCATAATTTTCTCTTCTCGCGACTTCAAAAAGGGATCCTGCGCTCTTCGAATTCGTTCGTTCGTTCGTTCGTTCGTTCGTTCGAGCGAGCACGCGAGAGAGATCTACTTACTTATACTTCCCTATGCGGCCACTTAACAGCGGGTGTTCCCTTCGCTTCTCCTTCGAGAAACGAATGTTCATTCGAGATCTATACGACTCCCACTGAGACGAGAATCGAAACGGTCGAACGTATTCGACGAATGATTCGCGAAGCTTGGCCAATATCCTCGATCGATTCCACTAGCTAGAGATTTTTCGGATTTGATCATATCGCGATTGAATGATCTTGCGATGATAGAAATGAAAAAGAGAAATAGAAGGAAAAGGAAAATAAATAAAGACGAAGTAAATAATATTTTTCTTTCTCTCTTCGTTTGTATGCACTCTCATCTATTTTTGTTATATACATAAAAAAAAAAAAAGAGAGAAAGAGAGAGAGAGAGAGAGAGAGAGAAATAAAAACTATTCAGATCGTGGGAGAAATCGTGGAACGTATTCCAGCAGGAAAATGTGGTGAGTTCTCTCAACTCTCGAGAATACTTTTTCTTAATGGGACCGCTTTAGATGTCCCCAGAGTGCTCGCGGTATTCTGCTTCTCGCGAAAACTGTCGGCCGATTGTCGTCGGCAGTTACAAACTCACTCCGATGACACTCGACGGTACTCGAACGAAACGCTTCTTCTCGGTGCTTAGTTTTCATCGAGGAGGATCGGGTCCTCGACGATGACGACGAAGAGGAAGACGAAGAGGAGACACGATGGACGATTATGGTAGACTTCTCTTCGACAATTACAGCTCGAGTGGCACCGTAAGAGACAGGTGGTAAGCTTGCGTTCGCAATCTTTAACTTTACGTTCGCTCTCTCCCTCTCTCTCTCTCTCTCTTTCTCTCTTTCCGTGTGTTTCTCTCCGTTGCTCTCGCTCTCTCATCATCCTCATCCTCTCTTTTACTTTGCGTCCACGACTCTCGTAAACTTATGACAGGGCACATATTTTCGTATTTATGTCGAAAGATAAGCACCAACGGTTAACCATAAATACCGCGGCACTTCGCGGCATCAAGAGCGAAGCCATTTTGCGTTTTAACCGGCGCTTCGCTTCTATCTCGGTACGAGTTTCTTTTTTCTTCGAGTGGACAAGCGCGAGTGGATAATAACGGCCCTGGAGAATATGCTGGTGGATAGTGCAATTCGTTCATTGATTCCGAACGAAAGTATGAGACTGTGAACTTTGAGAATGTGAACGAGGATGGATGCTCGACGAAAGTCGACGAAAGTTTCCGTAGGACGGGCTCGATTAAAGAAAAGAGTAAGAGAGAGAGAGAGGATGGGCTCGATTAAAGAAAAGAGTAAAAGAGAGAGAAAGAAAGAGTCCTTTAAAGGATCGACGATTTGTACGAAGGCCGAGAGACACGTAGCGCGTCGATAAACGTATGGTTGGATGGGCCCGTGGATCGAAGAGAGGAGCCACGGAAACTCGATGCGAGATCTTCGTCGTCAAGGGCCGAGGATAATCGACTTAACGACGAGGCTTAACGACTTCTCGGTAACGGTTTCGCCAAGCTTCGTTCCTTCCATCGTTGTCCTTTTCGTCGTCGTCGTCGTCGTCGTCTTCGTCGTGGTCGTCGTGGTCGTCGTTGTCCTCCTCCTCGTCGTCCTGACATTACGATCCAAAGGGAATTCTAAACTTGGGTCTCTTGTCCACCGCTTCAAGTTGAAGTTGGTACCTATAGGGGTCCACTGAGCGATCGAGACACGGCTCTATAATGCACGCTCGACACCGCCATACGTGTCATGGGGGAATCGATCCGATCCGGTTGTAAGGCGACCTGACCATAAGTCCAGAGTGGATCGAGCTTGCTCGTCAAACGAGAGAGTACTTAGCCTTGCATACAGGAAGCTCCGGAATAAACCGCGATGTAGCTCGCTTTGTCATTGAACCCTTCGCGGTTTTATTGGCCCTCCACTTCTCCCTCCCTTTCTTAGTCTCTTGTTTCTTTTACTTTCTCTCTAGTCTCCTCCAAGGAAGGTGCCAATCTTTAAAATGGACACCTCCAGAATGACCGACTCTGATACTCTTCTGTTCATTTTTTTCTCTTTTCGTTTCGTTTCGTTTCGTTTCTTTTTGAACCTTTCCAAATTCGTGCACGCGAAAGGTGTCTATCTCGTGGGCAGCTTTTCGTAACGACCGGTATGATTTTGCGAGAACAGTCTGAATAACTTGAATAAAAAAAAAAAGATAAGAAAGAAAAAGAAGAAAGAAGACGATGATCGAATCGACCGGTATTCTTCTTAGATCCGCTGACGTAGCATTCGAAGGCATTACTCCTGCCTGATTTACGGTACAACAAACCGTACGTTACATAGCTATGCATCTATACACACACACAAACATATATATATATATACATATGTATGTATATATATCTGTATGTATGTATCTATGTATCTATCTATATCTTATAACGTTTACCTTAAACGAGCATGACTTCAACGATGATTCGCGAATCTCATCGAGGTTTGCTTCTTAATATCTAAAGCGTAATTTAATTATAGCGCTTATCGGCCACTTAGAAACTAAAACTCTTACTATCCTAATGGATACCTGCGCATGTAGTATCCGGGTTCGAGATTCTCTTTCTCTATCCCATTTGGTACCTTATAAGCGAGCGAGAATAATTGCTATGGTTTCACGAGCCGTGATTAGCGGCTGTCACGCAAGTTGAAGAAAGAAAGAAATAAAGGAAGGAAAAAAAGAAAGAAAGAAAGAAAGAAAGAAAGAAAGAAAGAAAGAAACGTTACGGAAGAGTGCGTTCGTCATTGTCTTTCATCTTTTCGAAGGATATACCTAAGTACTCATAGCTTTTGATTCCGAGATTAACGACGTCGATAATTCAATTTATCGCGTGTAATCATCGGACTCATTCTATGGAACTTTTCGGGTGAAACTTGAGATTACTCGACATAGTAGACTCAACGATTATAATCGGATCGTTTGCCCGAGCACAATTTCTATCGTCGATCTTTCGCACGTATCCAAGCGTGCTTGGTGATTCAATCAACCGAACGTTTAAGTCGCGTTTATCAATAATCGTTTTAATTAACGTGTAGCTCGGACAACATTGTCAAAGATGGAAGATAGCCTGATGTTGGAATCAATTATTTCAAGGTCGTTACTTAAGATAGAATACGACGAACACACACATATACATATGTGACGAACAAGCAAGATGTCAGCTTGATATAAACAATAAACCTGTTATACCTATCAATTTTTTTATCACTTTTTTTCTTCTTTTTTTTTCTTTTTCATTTTTAAAAAGAGTCTTTGTTGCAGTCAGTCCGGATATAGAGATATCTTTTAAAGATAGGTCTAATGTATTACTTAAACATTTCCTATAGCTTAAACGTTATTAATATATTTGTTCCACTCTAATCCGAGCGCAACACTCGTACCGATAACAACGCCATCGTCCAATCTCCTTTTTTTTCCATTTTTCAGGATCGTGACAACCTGGCGAACGGCTCGGAGCGTGACTCCCCTTGGAGTTGTGGGGGTGGTGGCGGCAGTGGCCGTAGACCCCTCACCTCCATTATCGAACACCTACGCTCCTCCAAAGGCAGACTTCACAATGGTGAGTCAGATATCGAGTCTCTTTATCATTTCCCTTACCATTCTCGTAGATTATCCCGTAAAATATTATTCCACATTGACCGGTGTCGTAGCGAAATCGTCGAAGAAAACAAATTTGCATTCGTTTCTTTTTCTTTTTTTATATATGTATATATATACATTCGTTTTTACTTATCTACATATTTCCATATATATATATATATGTATATATAAAACTTAGAAAAACCTATCGAATAATTTGGAATCCCTTTTCTCGTCGAATCCTTCTCCTCCGTTTCTTTTTAATTCCTCGCTCTCGGTAGTCGCTTTGTATACTCGCGCACCATTAGTAATAACGAGCATGGTCGCTGCCATAAACGCAAGAATAACGATCCAACGTGCTCTCGGTAGGGGACAATAAATAATCAGGGGAAAATATCGGCGCAACGAGACGCAAACGATTCGTTCTCCCTGTGACTTGAGGTGCTCGGCTTTCGAGACGATTCTCTCTCTCTCTCTCTCTCTCTCTCTCTCTCTCTCTCTCTCTCTCTCTCTCTCTCTCTCTCTCTGTTGCTCTCGTAATGTCTTCATTCCAGATAATTAGAGGCACGGACGAGCATAAGCGAGACGTACCGCTTCGTCGCTACGCGCTGATTCTCTCGAGTGAAACGAAATTCCTTCTCTTCCCTATCTCCCTCTTTTTTTATTTCTTTTTCACTCACACTCATTCTCTGATTCTCTCTTTCTCTCTCTCTCTCTCTGCTTTTTGAACTCGCAACCTTTTCATCTCGACGAATAAATCGCGTTCCACCGATGCGTCCTCGCACCAGTGACAAATTTACTCCGATTGCTAGGACAGATAAACAAAGACGAACGAGGAGGTGCATGAAAAAGGGTTAAAGGAATGAGGTGTCACCGGTCGAAGAAGAAACCTGTGGAACATCGATCGCGATTAGGGAGTAAGTTTTTCGAATGGGTCTCATTAGGTACGCCGAGGGTTCATTATTACGTTATCAACGTCCTCGGGCACACGCATAATGGAAACCGAATGTATTTACGAGGGTTATCCTTCCTCTTTCTCATTCTGCTCTTGCTCTATCTATCGTAGCTGTTTGCCGTTCCTGCAAAAGCCAGGATCCAGCCGAGGCAGTAACAATAATCCTTATCCAGCGGATAATTGTACTCACGGAGGATTTATAGAACGAGTCCAGGTACCGATCCTCTATCTAACGATCTGCACCATTCAGCTCGCACGATACAGGACCTCAGGGAATAAGATTCATTCAAGTCGAGTTTAGTTCGTGCTCTTTAGTGATGGATCATGGATCGATGATCGAAATCCATGCGTCTGTCAGAACGGACGTTCATCTGTATCATGGAGGAATAACGCGTTCGTTATACCGAAAGAACTAGACATAAATGATATAAACCATAGCACGTAGCAAAGTTTTCAAAGACGTTCGCGGAGCGTTCACCAAGATGGATAAAGTGAAAAATTTTCTAGAGTTTGCCGTAGATCGGGTTACTTGGATTCCGAGATAATCGTTCGGCTACGCATCGGTCGATACGACGACGTGTCATTACGTCTGAATGACATCATACTGGCTCTGCTTGCCTTCTGGCAATCTTATTCTCTATCTCCTTATCTCTCTCTCTCTCTCTCTTTTTATTTGCTCGTTCCTTCATACGATAAAGTGCCTAAGCCACTCTGCTCCTCCTAATAAGGCATTGCCGATGAACCAGTAAGATAGATTCGCGTGTCATTAGCGATGATGTCAATCCAAACTGCCTGACGATCGGTAGAGTTATAAGTCTCCTAGAAGATACGCCTAGTAATTTTGTAAGATCGATTTTGTACTAACAAATATACCTAGTTTCTCCCTTTTTATTCCGCTTAATCGGATCGACGAGATTGAAGTTAATTCGGAACGATCGCGAGGAAGATACTTATAAGTCGATCGATCTCAACGAGTCGGATTAAGCGCGCCGATCCGTAAGATCGACGAATCTCTTCTGGATCTCCTTAACGATCGATGCCGTAGGCGGTGGGGACGTTGATGGTGTTGGTAGTGGTGATGGTGATGGTGATGGTGATGGTGATGGTGATGGTGTCGGTGCGATCTCTTTCGAGGCTATCTCGTCGTACAGCCACGTCGATTCTACTCGATTCCGGTCAGCATCCTGGAAGCGCCGATTCGACACGCGGCATTCGGAGGCCGGTGCACCGCGTGCACTCGCCAGGATGCAGGCGCACGCACAATTTATAATGCAATTAGAGCCTCGGATGGTAGCGCCCGGATTTATGGCAGGTAGGAATCCGCTGCAACGTACGGTGGTGGTAGGGGTCGGCAAAAGGTGGAGGAAGAAAAAGAGGAGAAAGAAGAAAAAGGAAAAGAAAGAAAGAAAGAAGAAGAAGAAGAAGAAGAAGGAGAAAAGCGGAGGCCGGGCTATATACCCGAGGAATGAGTTATATGCCTCCCGCGGTAGCCGATGCATTATTTATCGCTCGGCTTTTCATTATTTCTCTTTCTCGTCCGTACCGAATATACACGAAAGCGCGTTGCTTGCGAACTCGAATACTTATACTTTCTTGAAAGAACTTATACCTCTACTCGAATCCGATAAAACCTGATCAAAATTACCTATCGATTGCCTACTCGTCTAACTGTCCTTCTCTTCTTTATAATTCTTTTCTTTCTTTTCTTTTTTTTTTCTTTCAACGATTCGAAAAAAGAAGAAGAAGAGAGAGAGAGAGAGAGAAGAAAACGAAGAAGAAAACGAACAGGAAGAAGAAACTCTTCGTCGATGAGACAACGTATCTCTCAATCGTCCGATTTTCTTCTACCGCAAACTACTCATCGTATATTCGTTCTAAGGATCTCAGGTGGGAAGTTCTGGAAGAACTTTAAAAGTCCTTGAAAGGGCGCCTCTATCATTAGGCGCAATAACTTACGTCGGTGTTACGATGCTAATGAGGATTCCTCTAGCACGATACGCTTATTTACAGCCTAGTAGTAAGTACGTATGTATGTAAGTACACGTTTAGGAGGACTCCAAAGAAGCTTTCTTGTCTTACTTCAACGAACTTTACTTCTACTCTCAAATAATCAGGCACATTCGGCGAGGATCTCTTCTGATCGTGCCACGTTCGAACGTACGATCAGAACGAAACGAAACGAAACGAAACGATTGCCTTTTGCATTGGTAATTATGCGCCTTTGTCTTGAGACTTCTTTCTTCTTCCTCCTCCTTTTTTTTCTCTTCTTTTCTTTTTGTCTTCTTTCTTTTTTTTTTAATTTTTTATTTCATTTTTTTTTTCATCGATAGTTCTCGCAAGAATGAAGTCGTTAACGAGCTAGTAAGGAAACCGTTCGAACGTACGCGGTACGACTTTATCGGTGAAACCGCATACCAGAAGTCACTCCGGCTGCCTTTTATCTCGGCAACGAAATCGCTTGAACAAGATTAATTGTAGTCGAGTGAAAGCACGACAAGATAATAATTTATTTCGAACGAAATGGTGAAATATTGAAACGTTAAGAGCGTTGCCTCGATAATCGCCGCGAAACGTTTTAAAGATCTTCTCCCGATTTTGATATCCTTCTTTTCTTCTTCTTCTTCTTCTTTTTTAACGCAAAGTCGAGAACATAAAAGACGTCCGTGACCGAAACGTGCTACGAATACAACGTGGTTAACTATTGGATACCCCTATCGGGAAAGGGAGATATTGTGTGCAAGAAAGATGAATAGATAGAAATAGATAGATAGATAGATAGATAGATACATAGATAGATAGAGAAAGAGAGAGAGAGAACGTGTACGCAACGAATGCTGCGCCTATACACTGTAGCCGTATCCTTAGAAAGTTCGTGGTCGTGAAGATAATTGCTTCTTAGAACAAAATTACACGCTCTATTCTTCGCGTTCATCCCACTTAGAACAAAGAAGATCGATCGACGAAGACACGATGGAATTAGAAGGTGTGTACGGCCGAGTCATCTGTGAAAAGAACACGTCGAAACGACGATGAACGATGACTTCCATTCGTGCTTCGTTCTTCTAACGAAGGTTAATGCATTCGATTATCGGAGATGTCGTTCTGTCGTCGCACTTTCTAATATCGACGGGAAATCTCTAACGGGTTCCTTCAAAATAATCGTACGAGCTAGCGTAATAAGAAAAGAAAGAAGATTCACGTTAAAAGAAGACGGAGAAGAGACGAAGGAAAAGGATAATAAAATAAAAGGAACGAGTAGAGAAGAACGAGAAAAGAGAAAATAAGAAGGAAAAAAAGAGGAAGAACGCGAGCGATGAAGTGCAAAGGAGGTGAGCGAAGAACCGAACCGTTAATCGCCAACGTAATTACGATTATCGCTCATTGATTGCACTCGCGATCGTGCACCTTCTACACCTTTCTTGGCGCATAGACGAGCGATTTACGGGGCCGCGTTTCGCCTTCGTCGAACCGTTCCCCTTTCGCGTAATTTAACACGATTTAACTGGTGGTATCGTTTTTAACGACGACATAATGACTAGTCTGTTTTTAATCGAAGACTTGGGTCATAAGGTAGAAAAATCACGATTCCTTAAACGTGACGGGAGAGAAACGTGATTTAAAAAGTAAAAAAAGAGAGAAGAAAAGAATAACAACGACAATAATAATAATAACAAATTAATAATAATAATAATAATAATAATAGTAATGAAGGAAATAAATGTATTTAGAGGATATTAATATACTTGCTTTCATGGAGAGGATCAGACGTGTTGTGCCCTTTAACTCGACGTATTTAAATCAATGTAACGCCGGACGACGTTACATAGTCCACCATTAACCTCTCCTAACGCAATTCTTAATCGAGTGAAAGTCCTCGATGCGAGAGGACGTTGATAGACCATCCTCGGAACGGCAGGTAATGCAAGCGAACTCTTATTCAAGAAGCAGACCGGGACTTTATTCGTGTACCTTTCGGGGTCCGTTCGCACGTTGAATGCAACGAATAAAGACATTAATAAAGTGTGTTTCGTGACGACGCGGAGAAACGTTGGTGAACGTGAAGGAACAGAGGGAGGAGGAGAAGGTGGAGGAGGAGGAAAAGGATTCAACGAAAGGGAGAATACAATAAGCTTGGTCGAGGGTAATGGATGCTGGCGTTGCTCTCTCGAGCTTGGACGTTGTAACGGATGGCGTTGCTCCGGATGCTGTTGCTATCTTACTTCTTCTGATTTCTATTCGGATACATGCATCCTATCTGAGGGAGGATCGGTGAGGATTGAATAAAAACCAAGCAAATGCTGCTGCATGAAAAAAAGAAGGAAAAGAAAGATAGAGAGAGAGAGAGAGAGAGAGGGTCGATATAGATAACGGAGGATGATATCTTGATACTCAACAATGATGTGTTTACTTTTTTTTCCTTTTTGTTTTTTTCCCCTTATCAAAAGTTGCTATTCCAAAAAGAGATAAGATGTTCGAATTACGAAGTCGGTATAAGTCCACCGATTTCGATCAATCCTTATTAAATGTATTTTTCGTGAATATAGGACGAAAGAATAATATCTTTTTTCTTCTTTCTTAAAATCGTCGATGATCGAGATCGTTAAGCGATAAAATATTTCGTATCTATCTTACGATATAATTCTCGAGTAATATCAATAAGATGTTATTGGTTATCGATGTATAATATTATTTAATTGAGTGCTCAAAGAAATCGATTTAAAATGATCCAATAATATATAGAAAAATATTGTCAAAAAAAAATCGAACAAATCTCGCTAACCAAACTCAGCTCGAGTTTATATCTCGCGTATTCTTCGTAACGTTCGAACCATTAGTCGTTGTCAACCGCGTCCGGTCACTTCTTCTTCTTCTTCTTCTTCATCATCCTTTTCTTTTTCTTTTCCTTTTTCTTCTGCTTTGCTGCCAAACGAGAATCAGGAATCTAGGTGCACGACAGCATCGAGAAATACTTACGTTTCTCCATGAGTAACTTACGTTCGTATTGATTTCCTAAAAGGAAAGTGAGTCAAATAGAAAAAGAAAAAAAAAGAAAGAAAGAAAGAAAAAGAGAAAATAAGAAAAAAAGAAAGGAAATAAAAAATAAAAGGAGACGAAAGGTCCAAAGGACATAGAAATTTCTCTCCCCTTCTTTCTCTCTCAGTTTTCACGTCACGTTGATCGCTTCGCAATCGAATATGCCGCGCTTTCATTGAATCTACCTCGTTTCACGTGGCTTATTAACTTTGGCATTTATGACCCTTTGAACCCCGTCGATTCTAGTCGGGGAGCACGTTTTATTGCCCGGTTTATTGCGCGGCAACGACGCATTGAATTAAGACTTCACCGAGATTGTCGTCGGCCAGGATACATAATTCATTTCGAAGGATAAAAATAATCATTACTGACTTGCCGACTTTGTTGCATTTCCCGTAGTATCTCGATTGATTCGATCGGATTACCATCGATAGAATTTCATTAACCAATCGATAATTATATTGTAATTTTATATATCGTGATACATTGAGATCACAATCTTTCTCTCTCTCTTTCTCTTTCTCTTTCTCATTCCAAGCAAAGATAATCTCTGTCGAAGGTGTTCGAGCGAGGAGAGTGAAAATAAAGGGAAGTGTAAACAAGTGGCAAGTGGAAAGGAAAGGAAAGGAAGATTCTTATCTTTTTTCTCTTTTCCTGTGTTTTTTTTTTCCTTCTTTCTTTTTTCTCCCTCTTTCTTTCTATCTTTCTTACTTTCTTTTTTCAAGTCAGTGATATTAATAATTCTGACGGTCTAAGAGGAACGAATGGATCTTGCAAAAAGCGTCTGCCGATGTAGTCTTCCCTCGAGCTATCAAATTCCGCGTGTATAAAGACGTGGGATACGTCCGACGGCTCGTGAATGGGATTATTAATATTTCCCGTCCCTCCGTTTCCATCTCTTTCTCTCTCTCTCTCTCTCTTTCTTTCTCTCTCTCTCTCCTCTCTTTCTATCTTTCTATCTTTCTCTCTCTTCTGCAGCTTTCTTCGCATCGCCTCGAAGCGATCCGCGGCACTCTACCCTCGCCGATAATTTATGCGAAATCATGAAATCAAGTTTTACCGCTCTCCTATACGTCGAATGGAGGACCTCTTTAGAGTATTTGCGTCGCGTATGGTAGAACTTCCTCGCGGATAATTAAGATATCGTCGTCGAACCCTACGGACTGGATTTATTAATACCAATTGCTTTTTCTTCGACTATCTTGATTCACAGGACCGGCTTGGTTCGTCGATTTTTTCCAATGCAAACGTAAGATCGAAACTGATGCACGAGTTGCTTCTACGCAAGTCTATATTAATATCTATACATTAAAATAAGAATAATAATAATAAAAAAAAAAGAAAAAAAAAGAAAAACAAAACGAAAGAAAAAGTAAAGAAAGAAACAGATATATTTCTACGTTCTTCTTACGTTCTATTAAAAGACGTTCGTTCTATACATGTACGTCGTGTGAGTATGTGTGTCTATATAAAAATATGTGTATTTGTGTGTGTATGTGTGTCGTGCCAGGGCACTCAATGGAATCGATATTTTCACGTGTTCCTTCGAAATGCGACAGGAGTGTATCATTACCTTAATGCATCGTTCGCGAAAGGAGGAGCGAGCGAATCGAAATCGTCTCTCGATCGGTCGGCGTCGTAACGGAGTAGGTTACTAATGGTGGGCTTGGTGGCTCGGTGAGTCGGTAGATTGGGTTGGGCTTCTTACGGGTCCACCGAGGTCAGATGTGTACGAGAAGGATATGCTCGCCCAAGGCACCGATGACATCGACCGAACGAATAGCCAGCCTTCGCAGTCGAGAAGCGTGTACTCTTCGAGAGAGGAAAGATCGCCGCAAAAGACGTATATATGTACGTATGTATTTATATATGTATGTATGAACTACTTACATACACTCTGTATCTACGTACACACGTATACAACAACGATACCAAATCGATTTTTTACTTTCGACATAAATTTTATCTCCAATCTTTTTCTTCCTCTCTTTTAATCGATCCTTCGAAAGATTTCAATTTCTTTACATATTCTTTATATATAGTTTACATTCTGAACGATTACAATCTGATTCGTTGCAGGCAACTCGACGTTTGATATATGCATTTTTTTTTCTTCTTTTAAATAACATACATTATATCATTTAAAAATCCATTTGATCGTCTAACTTCTTTCCGAAATGACTCGAAATTCGTTCGATGCATCTTTTCACTCGTTAATAAACTCATTTATTAAAGTTTGACCGGGCCACTTTTGCTTTTTTGTTTCGAAACGATTATCTCGCGCGAGGTTCTCGTTCCTCGAAAGGACTCCAATCGTGCGTGTCGCGATATATAGAAGAAGAAGAAGACGAAGAAAAAGAAAAGAAAATAGCAAAAGGTTTTCGTGCAGAAGCAAGGCAGCATCTGTCTCCGGTCTCTATAGGTAGAGTAGAGGAGAGAAGGACTAGAGATAGGCAAAGAGAGAGAATAAAAAGAAATAGCAAAAGGAAATCAGAAGAAAGAGAAAAGAAAGAGAAGAAAGAGAGAAGCTGAGTTAGTGAAGATGCTGAAGAGGAAGAGAAAGAAGAAGAAGAAGAAGAGGAGGAGTAAGAAGAAGAAGAAGAAGAAGAAGAAGAAGAAGAAGAAGAAGAAGAAGAAGAAGAAGAAGAAGAAGGAGGTATGGGTCATGCAACAACAGGAAGGTTAGTTGCTCGAGGCGGCGACAAGCGAGCGAACACCATCTCAAAACGTGCCTTTTACATACGTAACCGGGCCTTCATAATAATTTCACTCGGCCACTCGGACTGAGGGTAGGATCGACATGTAACGCGTGTTGTTTCCTGGAAACATATCCTTTTCGTCGAACGAAAACGATCCTTTCTCTCTACCGTCATTAACCGATGTGGAAAAAAGAAATAAAAGTGAAAATAAAAAAAAAAAGGAAAGAACAAATAAAAAAGAGGTAGAACACGATTTCAATGGCTCTCGTTGGTAATGATTTTCGTTCATTTCGTGTTTTTTGTTCTTTTTCTTTTTCTTTCTTTTTTCGTTAATTTTCCATTCATCCCATATTTTCAACTCCATTATAGCTACTTATCACAGTAAGTAGCTATAATGGACGAGTGAATAGAGAGTGGTAGATAGTATCCATATTCAAGGACGACAATTCTTTAACAAATTTTCTATATATTTCATATCGATATCTATTATCTATAGTTAGAATAATTCCAAAGATCATCACGCATATATATATATATATATATATATATAATTTTTATTGTTATTAGATCGAACTTGTCAAGTTGTTCCATTTGTTTCAATCCGATTATCTCGATAAATTGTTTTCAATTTGAACGAAAGTCGTACGATTGGTATTTGAATATTGGAGTTGTTGTTCGAAGGATGTAGGTCGATATAAGGAGTGAAAGACGAAGTAGGAAGAATTTAAAGGTAGTTGTATCGTATTCCGTAGATCCAACTGAAGGGGGAGAGAAAAGGACATGGGGATTCGCCATCAACGACGTCGTCTTTACAACCATTATTCCAGGGGGGTCTTCGAGAGTGTTTCGAAGGGCGAAATTTATTTCGAACGAGCTATCCCGTAAGCATTACGATCGTGTAGGTGTATCAACCTGTATGTTGTAACGATCTGGCGTTACAAGTTTAAGGAAAAGATTATTAGATGAAATTTAACCCATTAGATCTAGCTTTCTGTTAATAGTAGGCGTTGTCGTACCTTTTCTCTACTTAATTGGGACCCATTTAAAAGTCCTCGTACGTAGACCATGGTACCATAGAAAATCGATCTTGGCTAATATTTTATTCAATTAACGATCATCACGTCACTATCCTTAATTACGATTGACAATGAATTATTACGTTAATTTAATGAGATATCGCTTAACATTATCGATACTTATTTATCACATCGCAAATAATTAATTACCGTGTTATAACCTTTTATATATATATATATATATATATATATATATATGTTGTGTGTATATGTCTATATGTATCTATTGCATATGGTATAAGGTCAGGAATAGTCTGGATATCCGGTCATTTACGAGAGCTCGTCACGCGAACGAATTTAATAATCGCGATGGCTGGTAGAAAATTTTAAAAGAGTCACTGTCGAGTAGTAGTAGTAGTAGAGTCTGCCGTGCAGATGACGTAGAAGAAGAAAAAAAAGAGTACTCCTCTTTCTCTCGAGAAGAATATTACGAGAAACGCTCTTATAATCTCTCGTGTTTTCTCTTTCTCTCTCTTTCTGTCAGGGCTCGAGCACATGCACGAACAAACACGAATACACACCAACGTAGAGATAGCTTACAAAGCGGTACAGGATCTCAGTTTGCTTCCGGTATAATAGTTTCTGGTGGAAGAAGACACGTATATAGGATCAGAGCGTTCATGCTCCGCGAGGCAGCTACTCCTCTCGTCTTTTTCAGATGTCCACTGAAAGCTGTGCGTTGCTTAGGCACTTAGGGTTTTTGCCGGTCGATCGAGCGACACGGTCCACGTGCCACGTGTTCGTGGTAATGTCAGAATTGCTCTTTACCGAACGAGTGGTGCAGCCACCACACGTTTAACTACCATTACGTATCATCAGAAAAAGTTCTTGGCTGTTTGAAACACACCAACGATATTTTCTCCTTCCAATCTTCTATCTTAATGTGATTTAGATTAAATCTATCTTGCGTGTATGTATGTATATGCATGTATTTATGTGTATATATTTATTTATATATATATATATATATATGTATATACATAAATATATGTAACTACATAAAAATGTCACGATATATCGCGTTATAATTATTCTTGTTAATTCATCGATCATATACGTAAGTACACGGTAACATATAATTACGACTATTTAACATTTTCCCGATTACTCAAACTTACAAATTTTATTACCCCAGATTAAAGTTTTATTCGATATTACTCTTCCGTGGAACGATAATTTAAATGGCTGAATAATAATGTATTTCTCCGTTTTAGAAACTCATTCATAATGTTATTTGGTACGAGAAAAACGGATAGAGGCAGAGAGAAGGAAAGAGATAAATAAATAGATAGATAGATGGATAGATAGATAGATAATTGTTCTCTTTATCGAAAAATATTAGTCGAACAAAAACCTCTTTTCTTATCCTTTATCTATATTCATTATTGCTTTTAATAAAGCAACTTTCTCTTAATAAAAGAAACAAAGAAAATACAAATAATCAGTTCCATAATTTTAAGTACCTTTGTAAGTATTATTACTTTCGATAATATATATTCCAATTATTAAATAGTTATACGGTTTTCAATGTTAAAAGTTATTATCTATCTTACGTAATACGTTCGGTCTTTATAATAATTACATCGTTCATTCGAATAAAGGTGTGTTGTAACTTTTTATATTTCGTATATCTCCATGTTATATACATACATACATACATACATACATACATGCATACATATATATATATATATTTTTCAAATATCTTGTCGTATAAATATGTTATAGAAAATGACGTAATCGAAATAAATGTTCCATTTTAAAACTAATGATTTTTTTATTAATGGCGATAACTTCGTACATACATATCTAACTAAAATAAAATGCATACTTACAGTAAGATGTTGCGTTTTCGATACGATAATTTTTGTACTTAATTTGAACGTCGGTAGTTCTCGTGTTATTCGTTTTCGTGTTGATTATCACGGTGATTGTTTCATTGATATTATTACGTCGATCGTTTTGTTCACGTCTTACTTTTGTTTTTAAAAGGTATGACCTTTTAAAACGGCGTTACTTTCAAAACATTACTACATCTCTAAGAACAACAAAACCGACGAGCACGACGATCGAAAACATATGTTTTGTTTAGAAAAGTTTCATCCATTATTATCGAATTTTTACCTCTTAAAAAGAAATGATATCTCTCTTTGGCGATTAAACGATTTAATATAAATTATATATCTCGATCAAAATGATGTTTCCTATTGTCGTAATTTACTTACTGTTCTGATATTACTAATCATTAATTACTCTTCTTTATCGTTATTTTATTTAGGATTCTTATAATATATGTATGTCAAAAAATACAGTATAATAGAGGGAAAAGTATTGTGAATTCAGTTGTACTATTTTTAATTTTGAAGAACTTGATAGATTATGATCATTGAATCTTCCGGAAATATCTATAATAATATATAAGACAAATTAATGATCTTCCTCGTTTTGACGTAAAGTAACAATTATCATTTCGTGGCTTTTTAAAACTTTATTGCGAGCCGATAGATCAAAAAACACTGATTCAAACTCTTAAGCATTTTATAACTTATACTTATCGCGTACTGTAATATAATCACAAAGTTTAGCGATTAAATGTTCATGCTTCGTAAAATAAATATATTATTCAAATTGAAAATTTTATCCTAATAATATAGATTATTTCCAAAAAAAAAGGAAAAGAAAAAAAAGAATATTTTAAAAACGAGTATGATATATAATTTTCCAAGTGCATTGGGATATATATTAATAACTTTTACATTCAAAACTTAACACTACGTTTGAAATATCAAAAGTATTTTTTTGCAGAATTAACAATTCTAATTTATGCTCTTTCATCCGTCCATCATAGATATAACCATATAAAACTTGTATATTTATGAAACCATGTAACTTCACTATATGAAACTTTTATAACTTATTAACTTTGATAACTTATTATTACACATTATTTAATTATTATCATTATACTTTGCAATATATTTATGTAATGAGTATAATTATATCGTTATACTCTACTAAATATAACTTATACTTAGCAATTATTAAATTTCAAGATATAAAATAACTGTGATACCTTCGAGACGATAAAAATAAAATAAATATACGAGTGTGTGATTTCGAAATAACATGACGTTACAGAGAATTAACGATTGTCGATAAGCATCAGCACGATTTCGAGCACGTACTGGCACCAAAAGCTATAAAATAATTTTTTTTGATCATAAGAAAACAACAAACTTCTTTTTCGAACGATATAAAATAACATTTGATTTGGAAGTCCGAACACGTGTACGTATCTAAAAAAAAAAAAAAAAAAAATTGACTTCTTCCCGTTTTTTTAATTTCGAACGAAAACGTTTAACTTTTGTAAATGTTTTCCTTATGTATTCTTTTTCTTTTTTCCTATCGTTTTAATAAAAATCTTAGCGTAGTCACCGTCCTTCGACAAGAACGCTCAGAAAACAAGTCGACTTTCATCGAAACAATGATTTATTACCGGTTGGTCGTTCGCCTGTAGACGATAATTACGATTAAAGAGATATGCCGGCGTGTACGCGAGAGTAGAGGTTGTTAATTCACACCAGCAGCTGATCATCATCTGACCGTGTAGACTGTAAAAGAATGACTTTCGGTGAATCCAGTTCGCCTCTTGTCACCAACGATGATCGATCAGCCTGGAGGATCTCTACTCGTTCGCTACATAGCAGACCTAATTTCTTTCTATCTCGAAGAAGAAGAAAAAGAATAAGAAAGAGAACGATGCACTGTCTCGTCAGTACTCGAGCGAAATGACCGTAAACGAACGAACGAACGAACGACGAGCCGTCGCTCAGTTTTTTACTACAAGTTTTGAGGAGAGAAGAAAGGTGGAAGAGAAGGATGAAGAGAAAGAAAAGAAAGAAAAACCTTGGATAGAAGCCTCGAAGAACGAGCAGATTCAAATAAGAAAATAAAAAGAAAAAGAAAAAGGGACAAAGTAATCGAGTCGCGTTAAGTCAAGGCTGTTACAAAAGATAAAGAAAATAAATAGTAATTTGTGAATTATTTCACAAGATGCAACAGATTCATCGTAAGATTTTTTTTCTCGGTAACAGCTATTTCGGAGATAATTCGATCGATATCTCGAAAGGTTAAGACGGTTCATCATCTTTCGCTGTGTAACGAAATATCGTATCTGTGTGCATACGTGTGACCTCAGCAACAGGTGAAGAACTGAACAAAATATGAACTACAAGAGCAAGCAGGAAACACTCTCGTCGCAATGCATATCGTATCAGTCTATAAGCTCGAGTCGCTTATATCCTTCTCGTATATAACATAACGATTAGATTAGTTTTGGTTAGAATAGATAATGCTAGTAGTAGACTGTAAATTTACGCTTTTCATTATCTCAGATTTATATCTTTCTTTAATGGTGGCGTATTTGTCACAGTAATCCGTGATAAATACGATGCAGCATAGGTACGCATTTATTTTATGATATAAATGTATAAAGGATAAGAAATATAGTTGATAGAAAAATTAGTTAATATTTATATATCAAATATTATTTTATATAATGTTAATATAAATGTATTTCTTTTTCTACTTCTTCTTCCGCTTCTGCTTCTTCTTCTTATTATTATAGTGACAGTAATAATACGATATAAAGAGAAATATTTCTACAAGAGAAACTACGAAAATTGATTTTTATTAAAATAATATATAATATATAAGTATATATTCACTAATTATTATTTCTGATCGAATAATCGATAAAATTTTGATTTCGTTCGAAAATTTATATACTTAATATTTGTCCATAGAATTCTATTATATACAATTGATTTTTTGTGGAAGTATTATTAGCAAATTTAAAGTGTTCATACTTTAACGTTTAATCAAAGTTAGATTGAAAAGATTTTGAAAATATACCGAAATATGCAGCTATTCGCCCGGTAGTACTTGCGTCAAATCGAATTTCGATAGATAGCAAGTAATACCGACCCAGGTCTCACCACGTGGAGGTTGCTGCTTGTGGAGACCCACAGATATACTTGATATGATCCTACTCTAAAATCAAGATCAAAAAGAAGAAAAGAAAGTCGGAAGATACAATAAAATGCATAATATAGAACCAGAATATAGAACAAAACCAAAATATAGAACAAAACTAGAATATAGAAATCGAGCTCGATTTTGAAAGAAAGAAGGAGACCCGCCCAAGGCCCCTCCCAAGGGCCCATACCGATGAGCCCCACCTATGGGTCCCATCCGAGAGCTTTACACGATGTTAAGACCGCAGCCCGCCCAAAGGTTCACGCCCAAGGATCTCATCCAAGAAACTTACCCGACAGAAACTAAAATAATTAATCTAGAATAATTGTTTCAATTATTATTTAGCTATGCGGTTCAACAAATAGAAATGACTAGTATTTATTTATTGCTGAATATACGGAAGATGTAAGAATCAATGCAAAGTGTAGAAACTCGAATGTTTAGTTAGAAGTAGAATGAATAGATTTCAGAAAAATTCAGAAAGATGCTGCCATTCCTTCGATAGTATTTGCATCATACATCTGAAGAACTACGGGCTAATGGTGATTCTATTTTAAAATTCGCGTTCTTGATTTTTTTCATTGGGAAAATTTCGATGAGCTTAGCAAAAATTCAGATCCCAACGTTAACTGCAGGAATTAGCGTTTAAATATTAGTAAAATAATTTTATTTGTTAATTGTATTCTATCGTGTTCGCGATTTCTGTTTGTCGAAAGATAACATTGAATTTATTTTTTTATTGAACGTGTCTTATAATCTTTGTAATTTTGCTAAGAATATCCTATTGTTAATAAAATAATGTGATTTTCGAATTATACATAAATTATTGCAAATGTGTAGTCAAAAAGAATCGTCTTAGATTTCGCGAAATTGAATAAGAATCTAACTCATAAGTTTTCTATTTATTATAAAATTCGATTTAAATTCTTTTTGTTTATTCTATGATAATAGAAAATAGAAATAGATATGATAATAGATAATAGAAAAAGTTGATTAGAATTACAAGAAAAATCTTTAAAAGGGAAGATTGAAAAAGCCATTTCGCATTTTATTTAATCGAAAGGTTTTATGTTCTCCCTTACAAAAATTAAAAGTTGAGTTTATCACGAATGTTTACGTTCCTTTAAATGTAACTTTAAGAAATTCCTAACTTCTATTGAATTCATTATATCGAAAATCTTTAATTTTCTCGTAGCTGCAAGTAAAACATGCATACATTATATATATTCAAATGTGCATCATTACTCAGCTTCACTATGATTATTCTCTTATGACTTTACGAGTCTGTTTGTTTTATAGCAATGATTATCCTACTCGAATTTTTTTTTTTCCAAAGCAATGATTTCATCCAGACTTCTCTTTTATTAACAAAACTGATTAAATATTTAATGAATAATTTATATTTAAAAATATCATGAAAAATCCTTGAACATTCCTTTTTACAAGAGATTACTTTAATCAATCGAAAAAAGATCATGCAATTTCGTTTGTAATTCAAATACTATCCATCGCGAATGTCTTCTTGTTCATTCTTTATCACAACTCAATACCGATTCTTTACTATTTTCACGAGAAAAAAAAATACATTGATACGTTCAAGATTTTAATTATAATTAACGCGTTTGAGAATACTTTATCCTAATCTAATAAATCGATAGAAAAATAAGAAATCATTCGTAAGTAAATCTTCCAAGAAGTTTTTATACTCAATGCTTTTTTATTAATTAATTACAACCAATCACTCGTGTCGATTCGGATCTTTCGTCCTTGACATGATTGAGTGATCGAAGAGACTTAAAAATTCACTTACTACTTAAGAAGTTCTGCGATGGCTCCAAAACACTCGTCCAATTTTTCGATTTAGGTCGAAATTGAGGGTGGATGGTTGAAAATGAGATAGGTCGACATCGATGTTGATCGAGATCCTTTTCAGTGATGCACTGACTCTAATTCGCAATAATTATTTATTAACGTACGATCACTGAAGTTAATTCGCGAAACTCTATCTTTTATAAATACAGTCTGTGCGACTGTTAAAAAAATACTTTACGAACGAACACTGACTCTAACGACTGCATTGCGCTCAGTCGATGCAAAAACACTTGTTATTTAAATCGCGAATCGCGGACGAACAAACACTGCTTCTATTCCGCGATTTTTTCATTTTTATTTTAGCGTTACAAACACTCCATTTCATCATTGCTTCGCGCTCGATTGCAATAATGTTCTGAAATAGACAAGTAAAAACAAAATGATTAGTATCATTGTTATAATGAAAAACTGTAGAAATTATTGAAGGAATGTGTTACATAAGAGTATACTTACTTTAAATCTTCGATGATGCTTGGAACAAAGACATCTTGGGATAGCTTCGATGTTTATTTTGATCGAGTACCCGTGAAAGTCAGTCAGAGGTTACACGTTGTTAACAACGATCAGTCTAAAAATTAAATCTAAGAAAATAATAAAATAAATTACAATTATTTTATATTTAATACGTATTACGAGCACTGTAAAGTTGAATCGAATGTAGTATCGTTTAAATATTCATTTATTGTACTCCACGTACATTAAAGATTGTTGAAATAATTCGAAAATTATGAAAATTACGAAGTATCGAAATTTGTACTTACGGAAAGTGGGATTTTCGATGCTTACTCGTCGGCACGCGAAAGAGAACTGACGCAGTAATTAACGAAGTCGTCTGAAAGTCGGTCTTTGTTGAAATTAAATAAAGACGATGTCTCCGAGTTTGTAAACAAACGTTTAGTAAGATATTAAATTACAATTATTTCATATTTAATACGTATTACGAATTACCGTAACATCGAATCGAATGTACTATTGTTTAAATCTTGGTTTTTTATACTCCGTGTACATTTTTGTATCGCTTATTCTTTTTTTTTAACTCAAAGAGATTTGTACTTACGGAAAGTGGGATTTTCGATGCTTACTCGTCGACACGCGAAAGAGAACTGACGCAGTAATTAACGAAGTCGTCTGAAAGTCGGTCTTTGTTGAAATTAAATAAAGACGATGTCTCCGAGTTTGTAAACAAACGTTTGGTAAGATATTAAATTACAATTATTTCATATTTAATACGTATTACGAATTACCGTAACATCGAATCGAATGTACTATTGTTTAAATCTTGGTTTTTTATACTCCGTGTACATTTTTGTATCGCTTATTCTTTTTTTTTAACTCAAAGAGATTTGTACTTACGGAAAGTGGGATTTTCGATGCTTACTCGTCGACACGCGAAAGAGAACTGACGCAGTAATTAACGAAGTCGTCTGAAAGTCGGTCTTTGTTGAAATTAAATAAAGACGATGTCTCCGAGTTTGTAAACAAACGTTTGGTAAGATATTAAATTACAATTATTTCATATTTAATACGTATTACGAATTACCGTAACATCGAATCGAATGTACTATTGTTTAAATCTTGGTTTTTTATACTCCATGTACATTTTTGTATCGTTTATTTTTTTTTTTTTTAACTCAAAGAAATCGTAGGTATGTATATTTAAGGAAGGATGTCAGGTGATATCAGGTGATACTTACCTGGAATAGGTTAATGCTGGCTGACGCAAGTGTCGAGTAAGAATCACGAAAACGACGTTTTAATACGTTCTAAATGAGCCAGATCGAGCAAAAATATCTTTCTTCTCGGTAAGCCGTACTACCGGTTCTTTTTTCTTTTTTTTTTGTCTTTTCTTCTTTTTTCTTTTTTAATGTTCAAAGAAGGTAACAAGAACGAGAGGAAAGAAAGAGAGAGAGAGAGAGAGAGAGAAAAAAAAATGATTTTTATTTTACTCGAGAGCTCGTTGAAGAGAAAATTATCTTCGGTGGTATTCTAATCTGTATCTATTATCTTTGTTCGAGTAAAATTCAAGTCGAAATCTTTACATGAACGAAGATAACGTATGGAAAGTCGTTAATCAGCGATAATTACCCGATGATAGATACATACGTCGTAACGCTTATGCGGTAACCTCGCCTTCGGCTATATCTTGAAGAAGAAAATGTCGGGGGTGGCCTTGGAGAGCGAGTTCTCGATATGCAGATACGCAAAAGTCATATTAGTTTCCAATGGAATTAATTTTGAATAACTCGTTCAAATGGATTTGTACATATGGATTAAACTGCAGAATGTATTACCGTGAGATACACGATAAATCCTATTACGTTCTCTAAGATCACGTAGAAATAAGATAATAATCATTTTTATTTGCTCGTTAAACTCTGAGATTGACTGCAGATAAATATAAGTAAATAAATCTGACGATATTCTATCACACGCGCTAACGATATTCTATTATATTATAACGATAAGAAAAATAGTAATAGAAAGAAGAAACAATTTCGAAGGAAAGATTTATATCGAGATAGAACATTTTTATAAGAGATTTCTTTAAGAGATTGAAATTAATTACGATCGGTTATTTCGATACTCGAAATGAAAGTAGAAGAAGAAGAAGAAGAAAAAGAAGAAGAAGTATTTCGTATTCGTTCACTTCCGTGCGTACACTTGGAAATAATCGCTTTCCTTACGACGTCTGGACATAATCAATGCGTTTACTCGTAAGTTGGATAAGAAAAGGAGTAGTGGAAAGAGTGAGATAAACGTAGGGAGTGTACTATACCCGGACGGTGAAGTCGCCTGGGACACTCCTCTATTTCAGGTTCGGGATCGTTTGAATTACGAGACTCTCTTTCTATGTTGCGCTTGCTGCGTGCTACGGAGTCCTTTCTGTGAGTGGCGTGGCGTGCGAACAGCGACCCTCCTATAAATCTTCATTTAGCGGCCGTGCGCTCTCCAAGGGAGTCGTCGTCGCGACCAAGTCCGATCTTAGAAGAGCTTTCGAAGCTCTGGAATTTCATGGGGGCTACGTACTTACTTACTAAGTTACAACCTATTTTATTATTGTAAAAAGAAAGTAAATAGTTACTTATTTACTTGCCAAGTTATAACCTAATTTATTATTGTAAAAGGAAAGTAAGTATTTACTTACTTACTTACTAAGTTACGACCTATTTTATTATTGTAAAAAGAAAGTATTTACTTAGTTACTTACTAACTTACTTGTTTATTTACTTACTTATTTATGCTATCGATAAATTAAAATGAAAACGATAACGAAAGAAGTTTCGAATTTTATCGATAGATCGAATCGAGCTATCAAATAATTCCAGCTTTTCAAGCTCTGGAATTTTATGGGGCCTATTCAAGTACTTACTTACTAAGTTACAATTTATTTTATTATTGTAAAAAGAAAGAAAGTATCTACTTACTTACTTACTTACTTACTTACTATTTATCGATAAATTAAAATAAAAGAGACGACGGAGAGGAGGATACTTTTCGTATCGAATTTTATCGATAGATCGGATCGAACTATCAAATAATTCTAGCTTTTGAAGCTTGAAAATTTCATAGGGGCTATGTACTTACTTACTCACTTACTTACTTATTACCTATCTATCGGTAAATTAAAATAAACAAGACGACGAAAAGGAGGATACTTTTCGTATCGAATTTTATCGACAGATCGGATCGAATTATCAAATAATTCCAGCTTTTGAAGTTTTGGAATTTCATGAGGGCATATCTACTTACTTACATACTAAACTACAATCTATACTATTATTATAAAAAGGAAGTAAATAAGTACTTACTTACTTACTTACTTACTTATTTATTACCTATCGATAAAATACAGTAAAAAAATAGAGACGGAGAGAAGTATACTCTTCGAATATTATCGATAAAATCGCACCTAATCAAAATATACTCTTTTAATATCGCACCAATTACATAATAATAAAACGAAGAAATAAAGTAAAAGGCATTGAGAACCTTTCGAATTTCGATTTTACCAGGCTAAAATTCGGCTACCCACAGAATATTAGTAAAAGAAGAAAAAGAAACTATCGTCTTATTACGAGCTTCTCCGAAATGTCGTGCGTCGATAAGTTTTCGTCAACCGCAGACAGGATGCGTGGAAGAATTTACTTACTTACCTTGCCTTTCTCTTCGACCACCTTGTGTCTCTTTCTTTCACATCTCTCTCTCTCTCTCTCGTCTCTTGTAGTTCAAAAGTATCTTCGATTTTCTTTTGCTTAACTTCTTTATCCCGGACGGAAATCAATTTCGTTCTCTCTTCCTACTAATCTTCGCGTTTCTATCTTCTCTTTGATCCTTTCTCCTTGAACGAACGAACCTTGCTCTCGATGAGAAGAAACGAGATAGAGATACATACATACATACATACATACATACATACATAGATAAAGAGAGAGAGAGAGAGAGAGAGAGAGAGAAGCTACAGGTAATACCTACTATAGTCGTTTTTCCATCTCCTTCTATCCTTTTCGATGAAGCTTCGGTCAAGTTACCGGTGCACCGGCAGCTAACCTCTCTCCTCTGCGGATTAATTCGAGATCCCGGTTATGTACGCTGATACAGACGGGTGTGGTTGTGCGAATCGCCGTGAGCACGCAGTCTTCGGGGTCACCCTATCGGGACCTCTATCGTCCAAATATTTACGATCACCATCCGCACTCGACTTTATGACCGCCGACTTTCATTCGCGACACGCCGTAAACAGTCCCATGGCTTTTTCTACGTACACATACAGAGAGAGAGAGAGAGAGAAAGAGACGTATAAACACACAGACGAGGACACACCAGTACACACTTTCGTTTCGTTTTTCTCTTTTTTTCTTTTTCTTCAACGTTTAGTTCTTTTTGTTGTTGTTTTGTTTAGTATTGTTATTGGATCGATACGATGTTGGAACATCGTATATGTTTTGTAAAACGTTTGACTTTCAAAAGTTTTTCGTTCGATCATCCTTAACATTCTTGGAATTGTTCCTTGAGAAACAATTCTACGAAATCGTTGCGAAATCGTGACGTTTGCGTGACGTAATATTTGGAATATTCTATTACGTAAATATTATCGTTTATCCACAAACGATATGTTCGCGTTTAGACAATGTGAATGATATTAAAAATTTTCAAACGTAGATCGAAAAATTCGTATATTTCGTTATACATGAGTATGTGATAAAGTTCTACGTTCGTTTAATTATTTTCGTCGATCGTTTGTGTTTCGTAATGCGACGGTATGAAGTCATTTGAAGAAAAAGGTAGAAAAATAAATATTTGAGATAACGTGACGGGGAACGTTTAACGAGGAATCGACTTGAAAAGACGACGTGCAACGTAAGTACGTACGAACGTACTTACGTATAATATAGCTCAAATCGACGTCGGACTCTTTTATCCGAAATATTTCGTTCTTATCTTTTCGAAGGTAATAGTCTTCGGAAGATTATGCGCTGTAACGTGGGGATGCGCGAATACGCTCGTCATAAAAAGTAAGGTTTATCGTATGACTTTATTCGATCGTGGATCGTCTCTTCTACCTCCGTTCTCTCTTATTTCGATCATTTTTCATTCTTTAACGAGCACTTAAATACCTTCAGACAGTGTAGAGATACAAACGTACGATATGGATAAAATGACAAAACACCGATCGGACGTCGATCATCGCGTACTCGGAATCTTGGAAAGCGGATAAATAATTCTTCATGAATAAAATATCCCGCTCGTTAGAACTCGATGAGGTCTGTTAAGAGAGAAAGAACCTCTCACGATCGTTCGACGGATGATGATATAGAGACAGAGAGAGAAAGAGAGAGAGAGAGAGAGAGAGAGAGAGAAACATCGCATAGTGTTTGGTCCCCTTTGGTCTTTCTACTTTTCTCGCGATCGTACGATCGATCGATCGAACGCTTATCGAAAGGCACACAGTTGTAAGCGTATAAACGGGGCGCTTGTCTTACCTTCTATCCAAGGTCGAATCAGGAAAGGAAAGTCAGCCTCGGCAGGTGGTACGTGCTCTGAAATTGACACCGTAATCTCTTTCTCTCACGGGCCGTGCGTGTCAAAGAACAAAGCCGATCTTTTAATTGTTCGATCATTCACGACTATTCGAGTTTTATTATAAAATATTCTGTATTATAGATCTCCGTCGAGTTTTTTTTTTAAGAAAAAGTTTATTTACTTGATCGAAGAATCCTATTATTAGAGTTAGATTTGATTATTGTTAAGTAGAGTAAAGCATCGAAACGAACTTCATGAATGTATGTTTAGCGAGTACATATGTATATATAGTTGTCTACACACACACATATATATACTACCACGTAAATACACGCTTGGTTAGAACTTATACGCAGGTGTTCCCTGGAGCTGGATCGTGCATAAACCGGATGTAATAAATCGAACACGGTGAAAACGTTGAAGCAACGCTCGCCTATCACCGCCCGATGACACGCTCTGGAAAACGTAAAGCTGCTAGTACCTAACGTCGATGATCCTTTCTGAAAAAAATATCGAAGATCGTATAGGAGCGATAATCGACGACTTTCTTATCGATCTTTCGACTCTGATACTTCTAGAAAAGTGGAAACTTCGTGTTAAATTATGTTTTGCTGGCCTTTCGATTTATATTTATCGTATCAACGAAAATAATCGAGATTCGACCATGCATAACGTCAAAGGACGTACTTACTTACTTACTTTCTTATTTGCTTGCTTGCTTGCTTGCTTACGTCGTCCGATTTCTACGCATGTGTTCTTTTGGGTTATTCGACGATAGAAGAAAACAAAAAAAAAAGAGAGATAAGACGACAGCGTGACACGAATGATCGTGATATATATTTATGTATCTCATACAACAGCCAGTTGTGGACGAGAAACTCGCGCGTGATTTGAAACAATTCAAATCACCAATCTTATATATGAGAACACGCGGAAACGTGATTGCTTGCATATTGCTACACGGAATTTAATTGATACGTGATCGGTAGCCCGTTGCGGATTCCTATCTTTATTTCTTCTTTTTTACTTTTTTTTTCTTTCATTTTTTTCATTTCTTTTCTTTTTCTTTTTTCTTTCCTTTTTTCTTTTTTCCCCTCATTTTTCTCCTTTTTTTTTCCCTTCCTTCCTTTCGTTACCGTACCGTACAATCACTACATAACAGTTCCTTCCAGATTCCTGAGCGCCATCAGCCGGATCACGAGCACTCTTTTCGTTAACGACTTTTGTAATAATCGCTAATAAATTCCAACTCGAGATTGTTTTACGACTTAACAAGGACGTCGCGGTTACAACTTTTTTTTTTTACTCTTTTTATCTTTTTCCTTCTTTTTCTTTCTTTTTCTTTTTTGTAAAGAATCTGTAGGTCTCTTTGTTTAAAATTTCTTTCATACTTTCATGAAAGAGGAGAAGAAAAGTTTGAGAGTTCGTGTATCCCGTAAAAAAACAAGTCATCCGTAAAACCAAAGCTTTCGTAACTTTCTAATACTTATTCATTTCGTAAATAGCGAAAATTGTCCATTCTCTTTTTCCCTCCCACCCACTCATTCATTCACTCGTTTACTCTTCTCTCTATCTCTCTTTCTTCTCAGTTCTTGTCCCTTCCGCTGATCGAAAGAACGGCAAGACGGCAGTACACAAGCCGGTAAATCGCAGCCGGATATCCTCGGTGACTTTAGTCGGCTCTGTAAGGTGATAACGATACGGTACATTAACGGCCGCGTGAATTTCCCATTAGTCATCGGCGGTGGACGCTGTAATTTCTAGCACGCGCTGCTCTTACATACGTACTTGCGTACCTACGTACTATACCGATACACATTTACAAATATATCTCTTAGAGATAAAAGGAAAATACCGCTTCTTTTTCACTTTTTGCTTATTCCTTTCCCCACCACCATCGTTACCAGCACCACCACTATCACCATTACCACCACCATCACCATCACCATCACCATCACTATCACCACCTTCTTTCTTCTTAGAAACCAACCGGTAGTTACAACGGAATGTTTAAATCGTTTCTCGTTCGACATCGTCGTCGTCGTCGTCGTCGTCGTCGTCGTAGTTGTTGGGCTACCGAACGTGTCCTATTAATATCGCGTTACCCACCAACACTTGGAAAGGCAACAGCCAAGGGAGCGAACGTTTCTCGCGGAGAGAGCGGGTTAATGCACGCTTTTAATGCCGCGCCGGCAGTACGCTGAAATATGAAGACAGCTGGTCCAATGGCGTCTTCGCGAGATCTCCCGACTCTACGTGAAACGTCTATCGTGTATGTATGTATGTATGTATGTATGAATGTATGGATGTATGTGTGCGTATTTATATGTATAACGCGAGCCACGTAAGTACGTCGAATAATAAATTAATCGAGCGGTCCGCTCGACGGCCGATCGACGATCGACCTGTGCCTTCCTACATTATTAATACTCTTCGTCGAGAAACCCGAGCGATTATGTTATACAGAGAAAGAAAGAAAGAAAGAAAGAAAGAGAGAGAGAGAGAGAGGAAGTTATGACGTACGATCTTGCGCTAGGAACGACACGATTCATTAGGAAGACAATAGTTTTCTATAGGTATGATCGATGCTGCCTCATGAAACTCGAAGATAATGACGATGAATAAGAGGAAACTGGAATATGTCTGGTCTAACTTCGATTTCCTTTACATTACCGATCAATCTTGAAATAGGACGACCGTAGAGGAATCTTCGTCGATACATCGATTTCTCGCGTTCTTCGAAGACTCGGAACGAAAGAAGAAACGATAGCGTAAACTCCACATCGATCGTCGTCCTCGTCCTCGTCCTCGTTCTCGTTCTTTTCATCGTCGTCGTCGTCGTCCTCATCGTCGTCGTCGTCGTCGTCGTCGTCGTCGTCGTCGTCGTCGTCGTTCGTTGCAAAAAATGTTCGAAGGGATCAGTCCTTCCAGATTCTCAAAGCGGTATCCCTTTTCGTATGCGAAAAGGTGGAACTCTCTTTCTCTCTCTTTCTCTTTTGCTCTCTATCTCTATCTCTGTCTCTGTCTCTGTCTTTCTACTCTGTCTCTACCGACGACGCAAAGATGTATATATTGCTCCCCTTTCGCTGCAACATCCGCGACTCGTCGGCGTATCGTATCGCATCGGATCTTTCCCTATATGGAAATCCAGCATAAAAAGTCGTTGGCAGGACCTACAGGTCCCTGTGGTTAGTGACTGCGACGAACGACCACGACACCAACGTGGTCACGACGATCCACGAGGACGACGAAGACGATGTTAACCGAACTCGAACCGACGTCGTCTCATTATCCTACCGATCTTGATGTTCCTTCGGAGTATTCTTGCCGAAAATATCGATCCTGAGATTTTCGGTTATGTCCGTTCGATATAAATTCCCACAAAGATATATTCTAAATGAAACGATGTATCGATATCTCTTTTTCTTATCGTACTATTCTCTATTTCTCTCTCTGTCTTTTTTTTTTTTTTTTATTGTAGTATTCTTTATTTTAGTTACATTATTTTAGTTAGTATTATTTATATGTAGTTAATTATCTATGTAGCGTTGATGATTTTTATCAGGCTTATATATATATATATATATATATATATATATATATATATATGTATGTATTAGGTATTATTTTTATATATATATATGTATATACGTATCATCGAAAGTAGATTTGTAATTGTTGCAGAATCGGTAGATATTGTTTAAATTTGTGATATTGTTATTCAATAGTTTTTATATAGTAATATATCAACTATAACTTAGCGATTATTATCCTTTTTTTTTAAATATCTTTTTCCTCGTACGTTTGAAAATGTATTATAGATCGTTTCTACTTTTCTAGATTCTTTATACACACATATACGTATATAAAATCGTTAATAAAATTGTTAATTTTGTTACGAATATATGTAAATAATTTGAAACGGAGAATATTTATAAAAGATGATAAAGAACATCGTGTCAAGCGTTTTAAACGATTTGATGTATTGATAGACGTAAATTACAATTAATACAATTGATCGTTGTTTGATATCGTCACGGTGAGTACGTCGATCAAAATAGTATAAAGAAAAACAATTTGTTTTTGGTAAGAAGAATATCTAGGTATATATGTTTATGAACGAACGTATATCAATGAAAACATAGCATTGTTGTAAACATTCTCGAGGATGTCCTTGTCGTTTATGTTAAACGGAATCTCATTCGCGTATTGGTTTCTCATCGGGAAAGACGTACGTAGATAAATATATAGCTGAGAGAAAATCTCTCTAAAGTGATTCATTTTATTCGATTTTAATTTCTGTCGCGAGTTAAAAAGTCGAGTTACGAAAGAGAAAGAGATAAAGAAGGAAAAAGAAAAACCCCTACGACAGAAAGATATCATATAATTGTGGAAGATCCCTGCTGACTGTAATACTACTATCTGGACGGAGAAGAGGAAAGACTAACATCTGCCTCGAGAGGTCGAGGTTGAGTGGCCGGAACAGGATCACGGGAATTCAAGGTGCTTAAAGCGTTTCGACGACTCATCATCGCAAATTCTTGTTGCCTATGGTAAGATAAAATAAAAGAAATAAAGAGATATAAAAAGAGAGAATTCTTGCGTTCGCGAATGCGGAGATATAACCGAGTTTGATATTTTTCTAAGCGGAATCGTTTTTGTTATTTAGGGTAACCGTTAGATTTTTCTTCTTTATCGTGTGATAAAGAATAAAACGGAGTGAAGTTTGTACGAATTAGAGAGAGAGAGAGAGAGAGAGAGAGAGAGAGAGAGAGAGAGAGAGAGAGAAACAGAGAAGAGTGAGTTTTTCTTTCTTTTCTTTTGTTTCTTTTTCTTTTTTTTAAATAAAAACGTAAAGACGCCATTCACGAGGTCTTCCTAAACAATTATACGATCGGTCTTACGGCGTGAATTCATGGCACGGAGAATTCTCGTGCGTTATGCGCCTTTAAACTTTATTTCGGTCTGGGGTGCGCGCGATAAACGAGGCAGTAAAGTAATCGACGGCGAGAATTTGAAAGGATCATCCGAGATACGGGGTCGCATCTCCTGGAGTATCCTTCTTTTTTATGTCTTTACAAGGCTACGTCGTAAAAGTGCCCAATGCTCTCGCGTGCATGAGATATATACACAGAGAGAAAGAGAGAGAGAGAGAAGGATGCGTTTATTAGCGTTTCGCAATTCGGTCGTAAGGATTATAAAAGGCCGATGAAATTTCACGAGGTCGTTGCTTGACGCGAAAGGATTAACTTTACAAGATCAATAACCCCGAAGGAACCATTTTCGGTGATTAACTTTTAAGCACGTCTATCTATTCTCCTTTTTTCTTTCTTTTTCTTTTTTATTTTGTAATTTATAGAGATAAAGAGAGAAGAAGGGTACTACTTATGCTTGCTGCATAATAAACTTTGCGATCGGTTTTTGCGCTTTTTAACAAGGAAACGAGAATAAGAAAGAGAAAAGAAAAGAGAGAGGGAGAAGGGAAAAAAAATAATAGATCGATTTTGAAGAAGCCTTAACTTAAAAAGTTGAGGAGCTCTTGGAAGTAAAGAGAAGACATTTTTCACTGAATAGATTCGGGGGCTGATAACTGTCGTCGCGTTTCTGAGAGAGACAGAGAGATAGAAGAAGAAGAGAAAGAGAGAAAGAGATAGAGATAAAGAGAGAGAGAGAGAGAAGAGATAGAGAGAAAGCGAGAAAGGGAGCGGTCTGGTAGGCGTTTCCGTTAGACCGTAACGATATCGTCAGGTTGCATAAGTGGACCTCCGGTTATGACAGATTACGAGCGCATAAATAATGACCGCGTGCGATTTTCGTGGCGTGTACACGAACACACGGTCGGACACCTATATACATATGTGTACCGACATCACTCTCGAAGCTCGTTGCGGTAGGTATCGAGAGGAGTGATCTACGGCAAGGATCCGTAGATCGATGACTGACCGAGGCTGGCGAACGGCTGCCGGCCCGGGGGTCATAGGGTGACCTCGGTTGGAGAACTTGATCGATGACTCTGACGATGACCTCGTCGACGTTGCTCGACTCTCTTTCTCTAGCTAAGCATTCTTTCGTACGAAGTCTCCTTCCTCTTAGCCGCCTTTCTTAGCCGTCTTTCGTGAACACGACGCAGTATAGCTCCGTCTTGTAGAATCCATAGGTGACGTTTGATAGTCGAGTTTTATACCGATATTCATGACGATCAAAGTTAACGATTACTACGAGCAAAGTTTAAGATCGAAAAGGGAGACAAAGAAAAGCTAGAAAGTTAACAGGCTTGTCGGTTTTCTCAGTAAAATGGAAATTCTAGGAGTCTGTTAGTAAACCTCTTGTAGACATCGATTTCGTTCGCTCCCACGGTAGCACCTGAAACCAATTAGATAGTCTTCGTCGATCGAATATCGACGCATTCCATATCCGCAGGTGAAAAAATCAAGTCTCTCTCTCTCTCTCTCTCTCTCTCTGTTTCTATCTATCTATCCTTCTTTCCATTCATCGACAAAGGTTTCGCGCCTTTCCTCGGTTGCAGCTGGCTCGGATCGACCGATAGAAATCCACGAAAGCTCGCCGGTACCTTTGGCAAAGGCGGCGATCATCTCGCGGCAAAAGGGAAGCAATCGCGATTCCTCGCGAGTAGTCGGTGTCGGTGTCGTCCAATAAAACTGCCCCGTATCGTGTATACCGTATAGCTGTTAGCCCTAAGGCTCACCCTTTCTCGTGGAAGCTCTCGTGGCAGCAACCGGCAAGTTGCTGGACGAGGAGACGAGGAGTATGTAAAAGTATACATACGTGTACACGAGGTGCATCCGTAAGGATGCTTACCTGTAAACGACTATTTTGCATACAGTAACCTGGCTGCATTCAGAACGGAGCCGCCACCGCCTCCTTTTGCCTACCCGTCGGCTTACTTTCGATTTTCTTTGCGAGTACGCGAGGATAGCCGTGAGTACGCCATGTGCATACCGATTCAACGCTGCACCTACCGTCACCTTGTTGCCGTTGCCGTTGCCGTTGCAACTTTTGCTGTTGTTGCTGTTCGCGACGATGCGTACGCGCTGACAATGCCTTATAGCTCTAATGGAACCTCGTCGTTGTCGTCTCTGTGGGAATGACGTTCGAACGCTGCCGTTCTGGCTTCTATTCCTTCTGGCAACCGATGTCCAAGGGGGGAGAAGGTAGAAGAAAAGGAGGAGGAGAAGGAGGAAGAGGAGGACAAACGTTGAATTATTTCGCGTGCGTTTTATTGACGTGCTTACGCAAATACTTACCTCCCACTATTCGAAAATTCGATGATACTAGAAGATAAAGATGAAGATATTTCGAGAAATGCATTAATAAATTGCGAATAATTTATTATCGTCGAATTATTATCATTTTTCGAGGATTGAGAAAGTTTTTCAATGAAAAGATTGGAAAGGGTCGGAGGGAAAGGAGGGCTTCTGTCGTCGGCCGATATTATATTATCGTATTTACTTTGCTCGAGTAACATGGTTAAAGAAAGAAAAGAAAAGAGAAAAGATACGAAAGAAGAGAGAAATAACGAGTGAAAGAGACGGAGAGAAAGAGAGTGAAAGAGAAGACCGAGGATTACACCTTGGCACGCAAGAAAGGTGGAAAGGGTTTGGCGTGTGCGCACGCACGTAAGCAATGTGCTTGCTATCCGAGCAAAAACGAGACAGAATCTGCTCTAGCATCGCTTGGTTGCCCTCTTTTCCTCCTTCTCTTTTCCGCGTCCACTTTAGAATCTGAACACGGTCACCCAAGTCGTATAGCTCTATCCGTTGCACTTACCACGCTCGTGTTCGCTATCGTCGCTCGCTTTCCGTGCACTCCTAATATCGAAGTGGATAATTAATTACAAGCGCCGAGTTAGAGTTAGAGAGAGGAAGAGAGAGAGAGAGAGAGAGAGAGAGAGAGAGAGAGAGAGAGAGAGAGAGAGAGAGAGAAAGCAACGCTCGAGCTAATCGCAACGCATCTTCCGACATTCACGAGCCCGTTTTTATATCGCGATCATCGGTGCGTGGGCGTGCTACCGCTGACTATTAATTCGCCTTATTTCGTGAAATCACGATCGTTCTACTAAAACGATTTCTTTAGCAAGCCAGTAGAGGTCATTATCGTGCCTGTTAATTAATATTTCTTCCTGAGGTAATGGGAGTCAGAATGCGTTCTAGATTCTTCGGTTATACATACGTATTTTACTATTAATCTTATTAAATAAAAGAATATACCAGAACCTGCTAGTTATCTGTTACAACATTATTTTCATTTTCTTTTTCTTCTCTCGAGAGTTAGAGATTAAAGAAAAGCTTTCTGAGAAAAGATCGTACGACCTTTCACGGTTCAACAGACGGATTCTCGATTTCGCGATCGATCCCGATCTTCCGGGTGTCCTTTTCTATTCTCGAACGATCTCTTAGAGAACGCGGGCTCCTGTATCGCGTAATTTTAGCTCGGGACAGATCAGGTGTTACGTTGCCTCGGGAGCACATTAATCATTCAACGTGCACCAACGATACGAACCACGTTGAGAGAGATAGAGAGAAAGAAGAAGAGGCAAAGAGGTGGTGGTGTTGAAGGAGGAAGAGGAGAAAGAGGAGAAGAAAAAGGAGGAGGAAGTGGAGGAGGGGAAGGAGGTCCGCGAGACTGCTGGTATATTCTACGTACGCCTATCTAGCGATCTATCGCGGCTGTTTCAAGCAGCAGCTCACATACCATCGTTGAAAGAAAGAGAAAGAAAGGAAAAGAGAGAGAAAGAGAGAGAGGGAGAGAGCACGTTGCACGGCCCGCTTGCATATTGGGACGTAATTACGAAGGCTCACCTATACCCTCCCTCTTTCTTCGTTTCTCTTGTACGCCTAGAAAAGTCGCTTAGCACCGGTTAGAACGTGCCACGCCACCTGTGCCTTTAAAACGCAACGGGGGTCTTATAAGGAAAACGACGCTGATCTCCGATGCCACGCGAACTCGTGCTGTTGCATTTTGCACGAAGAGAATCCGCGCGAAAACACCGCCACGTCCCCGTCGCCCTTCTCTCTTTTTGTCCTTCTTCTTTCTCTTCTTCTTCTTCTTCTTCTTCTGTTATTTTTCTTCTTTCTCTTTTTTATTCTCTCCTTTCTCTTTTCTCTCTTCTTATTTTTATTTTTGTTCTCGTTATCGAGAAAGAGACATGCTTCACAGGTCTCTTTAATATTCCTGCTAAAGCTATTGCAATTGTATAGTATTTCTATTTTTCGAACGATTTTACACCAAAATTATTATTATTATTATCTTTTTCTTTTCTCTCTCTCTTTTTTTATTTTTTTATTTTTCATTGATAGAAATTAATTGCGAAAGAATTTATATATATATATATGTGTGTGTGTGTGTATTTTTTTTTTCACGGTTAATTGAATAAGAGCACCAAGAAGGCATCATCGTTTCTGTTTCTTAGTATTGCACTACGACCGGACGAGTTCATCGTACCGACCGCAACCCTGAACTTCACGGCAGTGCGTTAAAGTGATATAGGACCAAGCCAGTCGACGTCCGTGTACTGCTTTTGTATATGTTTCTGCGTGCGTGCGTACGTGCGTTCGTGCGTGTCTACCTATTCACGTGCGTGTATATGAGTGCACGCGCGTGCGCGCTAAGGCCGCTGGCATTAAATTCGCTAACGAACGTTACGTGGTTTATAATCGCTTAGCGGGCCGAACCGTAACGATTACACGAAGAATTATAGTCGTCCACTGTCGCGGAGGATTCTACGCGTTTTCATCAGGGACCATCTCTCTCTTTTAACTCGAAAAGATTAACAGTCCGATCCCTTTAGACTCGGAACGCCTTCTCGACGCCTTCGGAGCCGCTCCTTCGATGATAATCGCGATATCGTTAACGATGAAAATAAATAATAAAATAAATCACGTAGCTTCTGTTATCCCTTTTTCTTTTCTTTCTTTTCTTTTTTTTTTTTTGTATACTTTTAGAAAAAAGTACGATCCGAAAACGCTTTCGTTCTTTCTTTCTTTTCTTTCTCTCTTTTTCTTTTTCTTTTTTTTACTTTTTCTTTTTCTTTCTTTCTTGTTTTGTTTTTAATGACCATTTATAACCAAATTTTATTTCGCGCCCTTAAAAGGAAGAAGACTTCTATAATACGAAACTCGCAGTATAACTATACTTGGTCATAATCGCGAACATAATCGATACTTTAGAAGCATTAACCTCCTTCGTATATGAAATAGGAATTAATATTTCGTTAGATACGAAATAAGTCCAAGCTGAAGAGAGAAGGAAAAAGAAAAAAAAATGGGACAAACAGAAACAGATAATACAGAAAGAAAACATAACAAGAAGATAACAAGAAGACGAAAAAAAAAAAGAAAATATACGAATACACGATGAGATACTGGATATATGAATGCATTATAGAGGCTTTTTAAAAGACATAAACGAACGATCGAGTAGAGAGAGGAGTAGTATAAAATCGAATTTAAATTCGCATAGTGAAGGGTACGATTATCGTCCCTTACTCGTTCTATCTAGTACGTAGGAGTCCACATACACATACACACACATACATACATACATACATACATAGAAGAATGAGGGTCGAAGGTTCGCCGCGTTCTTCAGCGATATGCACGCCGGCATCCACCTTCGGGTGCGTTAAAGTGATATAGGGCCGTGGCCACGGTATCGGCGGCGTTCAGTGGCCGGCATTAAATTAGCTAACGAACGAGTTTGCCATGGCTATGCTCCTAGCTTAATAAAAGAATATACCGCGCGCGTCCGTTCTTTCTCCATCCTTCTCTCTCTCTCTTTCTCTCTCTTTCTTTCTAGCTAACTCTTATACACGCCGACGCGCTAAGAGAGAAAGAGAAAGAGAAAGAGAAAGAGAGAGAAAGAGAAGGAGCGGGTCTCCGGGTCGGCGATGATGCCCTCTCCGCCTCGGTCCCGTGGCGGTGCACAATCAACGGAGCGTGCTCGTAATGACCATTACCGTCCGACTCGCTACCTTCGACTACCTTCGCCCACCACCCGGTAAATGGCTCGTGTCTGCTAACTTCTCTCTCGCCCGTAACTTCCCCAGTACGGTTACTACCAGGGACGGATACTGTTATCGCCTTTTCTCTTACAAAGGATATTGACGAAAGCTGGAGAAAGCATTCCCCTTGCAAAAATGAATGTTTTGTTCTACTCTTTTCCTACGGGGTTTCTTTCCCTTTTCTTTTGCTTTCTTTTCGTTCTTTTCCTTTTTCTATTTCTTTCGATCGTTTCACAAGTTTTTTAAAGTATTACGAGAGAAACGTTCTTTTTCAAAGGGGTCATCGTAGTTTGTCACTCATTTTTTTTTAAGATTTGGATAAGTTCAAACATCATTATTCAAACATCCTAGAAATCCTCGTAGTCTGTTTTTCCTTTTTTTTGCTTTTTTTATAACATCTGGATAAATTTAAAAGTCGTCACTCTGTATCCTGGGAATCAACGTAAATCCGTCTATCACTCGTTGCTAACATTTGGATAATTTCAAAGATCATAGCTGGATATTTGAAGAATCATCGTAGCCATTGGCTAATGTTTATACAAGCTTGTACATCACAATTCGATATCGTCTTGATAATATTTATTATTTTTTATTACGAAACAAGTATTTTCTAATGTATTTCTAAAGAATCTTCTTTTACGATAAATTATCACCGATAGGACGCATCTCTCTCTCTCTCTCTCTCTCTCTCTTTCTCTTCTATGAAGGCGTTCCTACCGGTGAAGTTTCGCAACGGTGGTCGTTGTCTGCCCATTACGACGCACGCCCGCGCACGTACGTATAATGGCAATCATGTTAATTATTGTAAGTAGAGCCGTGCGCCGGCACCGACGCCGACAACGTGCTTCGTAGTGGTAACGGCGTGTGCCACCATTACGGTGAGCGCCTTACCGTGAACGCACGCTATTCATTCGGTTGCCTACGCTCTCAAAGAAGAAGAAGAAGGAGGAGGAAGAGGAGGAGGAGGAGGAGGAGGGGGAGGAAGGACGGACGGATAGAAGGAAGGAAGGAAGGAAGGAAGGAAGGTCGAACCAGAAATACATTAGACTCACTCCCCACCTTCTTTCATCTTGGTTTCCTGCTTACAATAATTAGGGCTTACCTCGAATGCAGTCACCAAATCGGTGGCACGAATTCTCTGTTTCTCTCTAGCCAGACAGACGTCTAACTATTTCGAATCGCGCACAACGTTTTCTTTTAATAAGATATCTAATTAAAGCGCGTAAAAAAAGAAAGAATGAAAGAAGGAAAGAGAGAGAGAGAGAGAGAGAGAGCAAGATGGATGTTAATTGAGCCTAGAGTGGACACTGTAACGCTTCGTGGGATCTTCTCGAATCGTATTACATAAAAGTAACGAGCGTACAAAGTGGCTCTCCTACTGGGTTTAAGGTCTGGAACGGTAAGGATCTTTTTACATTTTTATTCTACCTTATTCTTCTCTCTATTCGAGTGTATGCATAAGGTCTGATCGAGATGGACACTAATTAGAAGGTGGTGTTTCATTAAGATAACATAAGGGGAGTTAATTGAATTTTCATCGAGGCTCGATCACTTGCGTTGTTGTTTCCGGTAGGAGAGAGAGAGAGACAGAGAGAGAAAGAAAAGGAATATAAAAAGAAAAAGAAAAGGAGATGAAAAAAAAAAGAAAAAAAAAATCAGCATGTCTCGTTGAGAATTTCTAGCATATATAACTGAATACATATGCATGTATGTTATACATAGCGAAGTAGCCAATTAATCTTCGAACTAAGTAAGGAGAATAAGAAGGATGGAGAAGAAGAAGAAGAAGAAGAAGAAGAAGAAGAAGAAGAAGAAGAAGAGAGGGGGATCAAGGAAAGGTGGACGAGTTTGAATTTCCTCGCGAGTCTCTTACGATCTTCTTGAGCCACCGAGCGTGGCGCGAACTCGTATAATCAGAAGCTCGAATCCCGATTACGCATTTCTTTCTCTCTCTTTCTCTCTCTACAGTTCTCTACGGCTCTCTTTCTCATTTTTACTCTATCATTCGCTCTCGATCCCTTCGTACGTACTTACATAGTACCTCCGGCTAAGAAAAACATTGCTGGCTCCAACCTAGCAATACTTTCTTTTATTTATTTAGCAGCCCAGGAAGCCGTTAATTCTGCCGACGGCAGGAGCAACAACGGCAACGGCAGCAGCAACAGCAGCAGTAACAGCAACAGCAAAAGCAACAGCAGCAGTAACAGCAACAGCAACAGCAACAGCAGCAGCAGCAACAACCTCGCGGTAACTAATTAAAGGTCAGGACGAAGCGAGGTCTTATCCGGCTCGTAAGCGCTCGTTTCCGGCCCCGCGGGTCGACTTTCATAGCTACGCGATAAACTCGTAGGATCGTTCGAAAAGAGAAAGAGAAAAGAGAGAGAGAGAGAGAGAGAAAGAGAAAGAATATCATAGCTAATTATCCAGTCCGATGATTTCCAGTCTAAGAACTACGAGGATACTTTAATCGATTTTTCGAGGTTAACGTTTTAACGTAACGTCGACGTAACAAATTTAATCTTTAATTCATCGTTACGAGAAAATGTGATTGTTCGTCGAAGGATAAGCGAGTATTCTAAGGCTAAGACGAAAAATTCCATCTAACGCGTATTATACTTTATCGGAGGGAAGCGTTCTCGTCCGGTGGTGCTAATTATCGGTGCCAAGCACGGAACGTTAGACCGACGTCGATCGTAGCTAGCGAAGGAAATCTCGAGGTACGAGTCTGACAGGTTCGCAGCCAACGAGAGAGAGAGAGAGAGAGAGAGAGAGAGAGAAAGAGAATATAAGCACCGTCGAGCGCGCGTTGTGGAACGAAATCATTAGGCTTGTTCGAGCGAACTGGGTCTCCTCTCTCGCCACTAATGGCAAGATGTCTGTATATACTAGTAGTATATATACAGTTGTGTATATACATATATATGTATATATATATATATAAATATATATAGATATATATATGTCTATCTATCAGTCTAGTCGCATGTGTACGTACTTACTTGCGTACACGTTGAACGAAAGAGGGAGAGAGAAAAGCTTAAATAATGGTATTGTACCCGATCGGATTTCTATCGTTAACAAGCCCCTGCGTTCGTGTAAAAAGATATTGCAGGCTGACCGTAACTCTCAGAGACCGCTCCCACAATGAGAAGCCGCTCACGGCATTAACGCGCTTCGTTACTTCGACGATCGACAGAAACTAGACGCCTTCTATGGAACGCACAACGCATAACGCACGAGCCGTTGACGGAACTCCCAGCCTCTCTTTCTCCCTTTCGTTTCTCTTTACGAAGAAATACCAAAGGAAGAGACCAAACGATCCTAGGTGTTCTCTAGAAAGAGAAAGAGGGAAAGAGAGAGAAAGAAAGAAAGAAAATTTCTATGTCTTGACTTCTATTTCTCGATCGTTTCTCTCTCTCTCTCTCTCTCTCTCTCTCACTCTATCTCTATCTATCTATCTTTCTCTATCACTCTTCCGATCTCTCTCCTTCTTTCTGTTACCTATGACGACACACGTCAGTTGCAAGCGGCTCGTTTGTACCAGACCGTTTCTTACGCGATCTCTCGCATATCGCGAGAGAACAAAGTTGTATCGATTCAATAAATTCCTATTAGGTTGCTCGATCTCGTACGGACGTTTCTTAGCTACTCGTGTTTTTTATCCTTCTTTTTCTTCTCTCCTTCTCTATCTCTCTCTCTTCCTCTTTTTCTCTTTAAATCGCTCACACCGACTTGCTGATTCAGGTATCATAGGAAACGTCGTGTGTGTCTGTCGAACGGAAAAGACAGGAACGATCGATAGGTTCAACGATATTTATTGCTCGTCCTTTGAAGAAGAACGTAGAGAAGAAGGAAGTAAGTGGATAGACGTTATGAGATTTTTATTCGTTGGTACGATCTTTGGATCATTGCAAGAAGCACATCTTTGGATTTTCTTTCGTAGCTCGTAACGATGATGGCGCGCGATGGCGGCAACGACGACGACGACGATGACGGTGGCGAGTAGTAGGTATTTCAAATTCTCTCTATCGCGGAATTCGCAAGTAATCGTTGCATCCTTCGTTGGTCATGCGGAATGTTGAAACGAGATCACGAACAAGTACGTACACTCCACTTGCTTGACTAAAGCCGCCGTTTACGTATCTGATAATGTAAATAATATAACGTCGTTATCAGACGTTATCAGATAAATAAAATATTTTTATCGGTTTGATCTCGTTTTTATTCTCTTAGCTGAAAGTAACCATACTTTTCCAATACCGATAAAAAGAGATAGAAGAAGAGAAAAAGAAAAGGAAGATAAGAATACGATTGAAAAATCTCGAGTCCGTATAATCGACGATCTAGACGAGATTCGAGTTTTCTATCGTTGAAAATCGCCTCTCGACTTTAGAGATAATATGAAACGAAACGTCCCGTCGTCTTGTTGTAGATCGAAGAAACGAAACGATACGGCTGTGTGTATTCTATCGCAAACGGTAGCAATTAACGGGAGCTACCGATCGTTCGAGTCTGTCTCTTGGTGGCAATTAACGACAACGGACAAACTCGTACGTACGGACACTGTTCTAAAGGGAATAATCGATCGATTCGCGCGTGGGCACTGCGTGTCTAGGATGATGACGTCAGCGAAGGCGGGCGGACCGGGTCAGATCGATAAATAAAATCGATATCACGCATTCAGGTCGAATCTCCTGCGCGAGCGTTCTCGTCGTACGTAGTACGTGAGCGTTTATCGGGTAAGAGGAAGAGGAGGAGGATGAAAAGGAAGGGGAGAGGGGAAGAGAGGGAGAAAGGTCGGCTTGATTGAAAGTAACGATCGATCGTGCGGACGTGTTGCACGCATTTAACCGTGTCGTGTCGTACGGTCGAGCGAAGAAGAAGAAGAAGAAGAAGAAGAAGAAGAAAAAGGAAGAAAGAAAAAGAAAAAAGAGAGATCTGAACGTTGCTAAAGACGGTCCTGGTACGCGTGGGCCTTACCCCCACTCTCTATAGATCTCTTATACCTATCGGTGCCTCGTTGTCTTATTAATGACATATCTTTTCTCTCTCTTTCGTTCTTTCTTTCTTTCTTTCTTTCTTTCTTTCTTTCTTTCTCTACAGTCCCTTCGTTAAGTTACGTCCCGCTGGTTCTCTTCGATTCGATTTAAAAAGGACAGGAAAAGGAGAGACAAGGCTAGAGATGGAGTGACCGTAGTGTGGCTCGCGTGCGTGCACGTTCGTTTCTATCGCGCGAGATCGTCGTGCGAATTTCAATGACATGGAAATAAGACGGCGGGATAGATAGATATCGGTTCGTGGACGCGTTTTTACTCGCGCTTGAAATTAATTTAATTACCCTTCGATAAATGCTCCTCATTCTTTAGTTTCCTTTTATTTTTATTATTTCGAGCGTGCGTTACGAGCTTGCACATTTGATAGATTGCTTTCGTTGACTCGTATAAGTAGGCGTTTTCTAAAGTCTCAAAACATGCACGATATATTCCTACATAATTCTATATATATATATACATACACATATAAATATAAATATATATATATATATATTCTACGAAATCGCAACGTCCCGTAACATAACGTCCGTAATTCTGGAAGGAAAATTTTTCTCTTCCGTGGAAGAAACAGAATGGAAGAATAGTTAGGTGTAGGTATGTAGTATGGGAAAGCAACGTGGTAGGTGGTATAAGCGAGTAGAACGCGTGGACGTAATAAATCTATCTCGAATCGGTCTCGTAAGAACGTATGTATGTAGGTATGTATGTAAGTACACGGAGCTCGTACTTCTCTCTTGTACAGCAAGTCAACATATCGTAAAATAAAATTTGTAGCGCAAAGTGTCACCGCGTTGGACATAATCGTGACGCATGTGGATCGTAAACGTAACCGGCACTCGTAATACCTACCTATGCATCGATCGTCGATCACGATACGATTCCACGAAAGTCCGTCGAACAGTGCGGTTCAATTTGTTAGCAACGACGTTCGGCCATCGTACGATTAAAGACAGATCCGTTTTGCGTTCGTGTCGTGTTTCACCGATCGTAACGAATTGCCCCTTGTGAGTGATTTTACGATGCCGAGAAAGGAACATGGAAGACAATGAATGTTATCTTTGATATCGAGTGCGAGGTTATTGATACGCATCGACGCAATTTTTAATTCTTTTTTCTTTTCTTTCTTTCTTCTTTTTTTTTCTTTTCCAACGAGAAGATAACGAGAACGAAATTTGCTTGTTTCTAGGTAATAATCGTATCGAAAGGTTTCGTGAGAAGTACGCTTATTAAATCGGTTGTCGTTGATCGTTTGTAAAGAGAGAGAGAGAGAGAGAGAGAGATCGTTGGAGAGATACAATTCTTCGTGTTATTGATTTAACTCTCGAAGAAGTCGAGACGAGTTTATTATCTACTTAGCGAATCGTACAAATTTTAATAGCATTTGTACACGATCGAGTTTTGCGATTAAAGACGTTTATAAGTCCGTGAAAGGGGTCTTGTAAACGTATAATTATAATCGAAGTATTATATTATCAATCGGAATGAATGATGTAATTTTTAGTAGTACCGTATGTTAATTATACAACGTGATTAAATTAATACTTTTATCACGAATTAGATTAACCATTAACGATTAAAATTATCATCGTTTTATTCGTAATATAAGATAAGACGACTTAAAGTATTAACATATTTATAACTTTGCGAAGTGATTATCATCTGACTTTCGATTAATTTTTCAACGATAGCGAGTAAACAAGAAAGATATATTAATTCGAAGTAATGTTTAAACGATTAATCTAATTCTATCCTATATACGAGAAAAGTTCATATAAACAAGTATATAATGAAATATTTAATTTGTTATCGTTGATCGATTTGAATGAATCATTGAGGAATATTGTATGATGCAACGTCGTAAAAGTTGAATGAAAGAGGATCGAGTATTATGAATGAAAAGAAAAGGGAGGAAGAAAAATTGAGAAAAGAAATAGATAAATAGATAAATTGAAATAGAGAGAAGTTAGGCGAAGTTGGCACCTTCGTTCGAACGTGGTCGCATAACGTGACGTATGAGCGATGCTTACTCTCCCACAACGTCGACCGGTAGTAGATGATGCTATAATGGTTGGGAGAGTCGGACATGTGAGCGCGGACAGGAAGTCCAGGTTCCTTATACCAAGACGCACAGGAGTCACGCGGATCTTCGCATGGAGGCCTTGCAAACCTCCTACGTGTCACGCAACTCATTCACGAGCTTTTCCACGTTGCATTAAGTTCCATTACTCCAGGGTGGAGAGAGGGAGAGAGAGAGAGAGAGAGAGAGAGAGAAAGGATCCTGTAGTTACACGAACGCAAAAAGAAAATCCTTGGATATATTCCTTGCAATCAAGAGAACAGGTTTAGTCAGTTCTTTAAGTCTGAATCAAAATTATTATACGTCAAGGGCTCGACTCTTTTGGAAGTTCGTACTGCTGAGATATCACCACCGTTCGACGAGTGATTTGACTCGATTACGTCGATTATTTGTATCTATTTCTATATCATTTTGGTAACTGTATATCGACGCTTTGATAACACCGATGAAAATCTTAAATCTTAAAGATGATGGAAGATTCTTTCTCCTAAAAAAAAAAAAGAAAAAATAGAAGAAAGAATACAACAAGAATAACAACAGATACGATAGTTGGTAAATAATTCGAACGGAGAGTAATTTTCGTTAGTCGTTTTCTGTTCTTCTCGATGTCATAGACCCGTAGACAGGAAGATCGTGCGCCGTTGCGTAAGAGGACATTATCGTAGTGGTCGCGGCAGGTTACAATTTCATTCACGAAGAGGACGGTCTGCCTCCGTCTACCTCCCTCCACCAACAGACCTTCCACAGCGTATTCACTTTCTCCAGAAGCAAGCGGCGTCGGCCTCTTTCGTGATACTCGTCGTTTTGTTTTTCACAGAGTTTCTCTCTCTCTCTCTCTCTCTCTCTTTCCCTTTCTCTTTTTTCTCTTTTTCTACCCTTTTCCTTTTTTTTTCGTTCCCATGCGAACGATGAGTCTCAACGAGAACGAGGAAGATAGCATAAAATGAAAAGAAAAAAAGAGAGAGAGAGAGAGGAATAGGGATAGGTAGGAGAGAGAGGAGGAAGGGAAACAGTTTGCTCGAACGCCGTCTAACGCTCATCCTCCTCGTGATTGTTATGTCAGAAAAAAGGCCAGGCAGGAGGGCAAAAAGCGTGAATAATTTAAATTACATTTCTCATCATAACCCGCGAGCCGGTTAAACCAACACCGACTTTTTGTCCGTGACGTGATCGCGAGCCGAGCGAATCATTGTCAGCCAGTAACAGACTTAGCTCATTGTCGTTCATTTCTATCCCTTCGTCGTCGTTTATTACCCCTTAGGTGTTTACATAGGTAAGGATGATTTAGAAAAAAAAAGCAACAAAAAAAGAAATGCGATAGTAAACATTATCAGTAGGATTTAGCTAAAAATCTATAGTAGTAATAGAATTTTATTCGAAGATTGAAAAGGATAGAAGATGGAGGAGCTGCGGTTAAAAAATTATAATCGATCGTGGAAACGATATTATTTGAGGATTGAAAAAAGTTCTGAGAACAATATTGATCATTTAAGATCTTTCCTTCGTTGGAAAGATTTAGAACCTTTCGGGTTTGCTGTTTAGGTGAAATCAAAGGGTGGATAGGGGAGGATGCTTTTAGTGTAAGACGATGGCGTGTGTCTACAAATGTGAGACAAGGGAACCTCGATATTGCCGCCTTATAATAAGACAGTATCGTATGAACGAACGAAGGAACGAAAGCGGTCGGTGTCGGTGCTTCGCCACAGAGGGCGGTCCGAACAATGGGCCTGAATATCCGTTCGGACTCGAAGAGAAGAGTAGCAGCTACGGCGTTAGCGTGTGTAACAAGGACCGATGCGAACCATGAGCAAGAAGAACAGCCAGTAGAGAGAGAGACAGAAAGAAAGAGAGAGAGAGAGAGAAAGGGAGCGTGCAGGGCGTGGATGGAGGAGCAATGCACGCCATATATCAACATCGTACCGATAACGAGGTCCCCAGGAGGCTACCGGTCGTGAAAGACAACAACAACAACAACGACGACGACGACGACGACGACGACGACGACGACCGGTCCGCCGGTGTAACTTTGGACGTTGCACAAACCGCAATACCGAGTCCCCTTTTTTCCCTCGGATCCTGTTGAGGATTCTGGAATGAAAAAGGACGGGCTCGGACTCACCCAACTAGCGGACTCTTCAAATAATTCAGCAACCTTTCTGCCATCGATCGAAATCCGTCGGGAAAGAGTATGAGTATGCGTGTGCGTGTCTGAGAAAGAAAAACAGAGAGAGAGAGAGAGAGAGAGAGAGAGAGAGAGAGAGAGAATCGAAACTCTAAGAAACTTTTGATATACTCTCGAATAGTTTCTTCCTATGTGGAAAATCGAAGGATAAAGATCCTATGAATAATGCAAACTCGAGGAGACAAATTTATTAATTGCATGATCGGGACCCAACGATATTCCTTGGAACATGCAAATCTACTCGAACGTTCCGATCATTGGCATTGTTCGACGATCTGTTTACGATCCTCTTCAAATTAAGAACGTGTCGAACGTATAAGAGGAGAGATAAGGTAAAACTGTTCGTGGTAATGGGAAACGAGAACGTTTCCGAAGTAATAGTAAATTTCGTAGTAAAGTTTTTAGACGTTAGATAATATTCAAACGCATTCGTCGAGAGAAAACTTTCCAGTATAGAACCAGCATAGAAGATACAAAGTATCGAAGAGGTGATTATTATTCGCAAAGGATTCCGAAGTAAGTAGATGGATTCAATGTTGGCGAAGACGCTTTTCATCTTCATTAACAAAACGTCATTAGGAACTACGAATGGCGGATAGCGAAGTCTACGACTTATTTCGCTTGAAATTAATGATCATCGCGAAAGCGGTAGCAACGATCTTTCTTGGTATCATGCCTCTCGTAGCGATCTGACGATCGTCTAAACTCGACGTAAGAGTCGCTATTAATCACTCATTAAGACGATCCACCGTGTGTTAAGAGAACAACGAACGAACGAACGAACGAACGATCGATCCATCGATCGATCGATCTGTAACAACCCGTTTAGTTTTTTACGATTGTTTTATAAAACCAAAGTCAATTTCGATCATTTGAAGATGAGAAAAACGATAGATAGTAAGGATCTTAGATAGTAAAGATCGTAGGAATTTGAAATGATGATTTTCGGAGTGTCGACTCGATCGAAGGACGTTTCTTATCTCTTTTTTCTCCTCTCTTTTCCTTTTTCACTCGTGCACACCTCAAACGATCTCTCTTTCTCTCTTTTTTATATCTCTTGGATTCGCCCAGCTGGGCCTAAGGAGTAGTACCTACCTAAGAGAAGGCACCACGTATACTACACGCGCGTATGAGCCGCACGACGGGACATTGTAGAACTTATATGGCGATCCGGCATAAATCAAAGGGCTAATATACTGCTGACCACGGTAATGCAGCCGGCACGGCGGAGGTCTTTTTATCGGCGTAGTAAGACAATACGCATTTACATACGTGCGAGGAGCTCCTACGCGGCGTACCTTTACCCTCTCTCGCCTTCCAAACGATCCGCGTCCACTCCTTTTCTTACCATTCTTCCCCCCACCCTTGACGATACCCTCCCTTATCCCCTACCCTCTTAAAGGTAAGCAGGCAAGCCGATCTCTCTACGTAACTGTTTTATGTGTGTGGTTTGTATAAGTATATAAACACACACTTACAAATATATGTATATAGTTATACCTATATATATATATATATATATATATATATATATATATATATATATATATACTTGAGCTCACTTTGAAACATATGGCGAAGCTTATTGGAGCGAAGGGCCGACCAAGCACGGCAATTATCATGCTTGCCTACCGGCTTCTGGAAGTTCTACAATCCACGTATAGAAGGAAGAAGTCCCTCCTAGAGCCGCCCCTTTTCACTGATCTACTCCTTTTTCTCTTCTCCTTCTTCTTTCTCTTCTTCTTCTTCTTCTTCTTCTTCTCTTCATTTTTGATTATTTTTATTTGTATTATTTTTTTTTCTTCATTCGATCGACGTTCGATCGAAAGTAAAAGTCTGGACTATTTGCAAAACCTCCTCGTCAAGGGTTAAGGGTTCGTACATAATGCAGAGGGTAGAAAGAAGGAAGAAAGAAAGAAAGAAAGAAAGAAAGAAAGAAAGAAAGGAAGCAAAGAAGAACGGATGGATGGACCAACGAATCAACGAATCAACGAACCAACGAACCAACGAACGAACGGACGGATAGACGGAAGGAAGAGAGGAGAAGAAGAATTCGCGATTACGGGGACTGGGTTTGCTTGGTTGACGGAGAAGAATTTAGGAGCGACGGCAAGAGCAAAGGCTCAGTTCGCGAGCGGTCAGGTCCCTTTGAAGTCTAAAAACAATGGCATTGTCTCTTCAGTCTAGCGAAAGGCTCCTGCAGCATCTCAACCCCTTCTCTTCCCTTCCCTTTTTCTTCTTTCCTCTTCGTTCCTCCTTCACTCTCCTCCTCTGCTTCTACTCTTCGCGTCCAGCTCCGTTCGCGGTCGGCGTAAACGTTTAGATCTTTTTCCGCCCGGTACTCCGGATCTCTCTTTCTCTCTCTTACTCTCACTTTAATTCTTTTTCACTCTCTCTTTCTACGCAAGGGACCGAAAAGTTGAAACCGTAGGACTCGGGAATCGGTTCAGTCGACGCCAATTTACATTTTTCATTTACATCCTTCGGAGGTATACTACTCGAGAACTCTCTCTCTCTTTTTTCTTTCTTTCTTTCTCTCTTTCGACGACGACGACGACGACGACGACGACGACGACGAGATCGTACCACCTGCGTAAGCTTCGCCCTCTGACAGATTGAAGGCCACGCGAGAGTAAGAAGGAGAGATGTGGAGGAGGGAGTAGTTCCTCCGCAAACGACGTCGCCATCTCGCTCTTTCTTTCTTTCTTTCTTCCTTCCTTCCTTCCTTTCTTTCTTTCTTTCTTTCTTTTTTTCTTTCTTTCTCTTGGTCGTTATTTCCTCTTCTTCGAGCAACAGGAGTGAGGAGAAGAGAAAGGAATAAAGTTTTCGGTGTGCGTGCGTCTCTCGTCTCTCTACTCTTCGTATACCCGAACGAAGACCGGTAGGGACGCTATTAGCTTCGGCATAAGGGCGTTCTCCTTTTGTCGCCAATGGAATTTATTCCTTCCACCATAGGAAACCAGATTTCGGCTGGGGAGTTTCTCGGACTCCTTTCGTCAAAAAAGAAGCCGACCTTATACCTTACCTATACCATCGACCATTCCTTTTTCCAGAATGTCTTCGCCGACTTCGCGAAATCCGCGTTTTAGAACAGATTCGATCTCTTTTAATCGATTTTCGATTCGGCAACGAGCCAGGGAATACTTATCCCTTGATCGATCCATCTATTTCGATTTATTTACATAGTCCCGACGAAAACGATATTTATCTAACGACGATCCTACGGAAGATAATCTCTCTCTTTTTGTTTCTTTTCTTTTCTCCCGTATCCTCGGATATTAAAATTCGTGAATTCGGTATAAATTATTTCGGATCGTATAGATATCCAACGGGTTATCGTATTTCCAAACGAATAAAGTAAAAGTATAATAAATGAAAGTAAAGTAAAGTAAAGTGAAGTAAAGTAAAGTAAAACAAGAGGATTAAAAGGGCCAGGTAAAAATAATACGAGGAATAACAGGACCGTACGAATTGAGCGTGGTATTTCGAAAAACGTTCGAGCCGTGGTACGCGATCCAATTAAGTAGGTGCGACTTGAAAGAGACAGAGAAACGCACAGAGAATGAGAGAATGAGAGAGAGAAAGAGAAAGAGAGAGAGAGAGAGAGAAAGAGATCGAGGGAAGAAGAGTACGGTGACTCGGTTTCGCCGGTTAAGGAACTGGTTGCAATTAATGAGCGACCGGACGGAAATCGAATTGAGAAATTCCGGACGAGCGGCGAATGATCACGAAGAAGGACGAAGAAAACGATGGGAGATTTCGAGTAAGGGAGTGGGAACGGGTTGGTTTATTCTCGAGGGCACACACATAGCTAGCTTATTACATACGGTAGCACGAAAACATTTATCGGACGACACCCGTACTTCGGTCTCTGTCTTCTTCGTCGGTCCCTCCTCTCGGACTATCTTCCACCGCTGGTTCCACCCTTCCTCTCCCTCTCTATCTTTTTATTGATAGCTGCAATTAAAGGAGCGCGTCTCCTTAATTGCACCGCGGTACCTTAATTAGGAATCATCAATTCGTAGAGTCGGTGCACTCGCGCGGGCATAGCCACGCGTATGATTAACGTCACTTGACTCTACGTTTAAAACTCTTACGGTCGATCGAGCGCGCGATAAATATCGATGTCTCGGCCGTTTATCGAAATGTTTCTCTCTCTCTATCTCTTTTTCTCTCTCTTTCTCGAGAAATCGACGAAATCACGGGGAGTCTAGACGGTGCGTGCATCGTTCTTTGCTGCGCGCGCTTCTGTGTCTCTGTGTGTATGTGTGTGTGAGAGAGAAAGAGAGAGAGAGAGAATAAGTTTGTTTATATTTTTTTTCTTCGACCGACCTTCCTTTCCCTGATATTTATGGAGAGTTATTAACTCGACTATAAGCGAATGCCTCGCTACACGGATTTACGAGGCATTTGCGTTGTAGCTTCTGTAGGCGAAGGATCTAAAATTTACCGAATATCTTGGATCTCGTTGGAGTTCGGTGTTCCTTCTTTTTATCTTTCCATCGTATCGTTCGAAATAACGTTAATTAGATTTGAAAGTTTTCCTTTGTGTATAAAGAGCTTTGTGTCATGGCCGATTCTTCGCTGACTCGAATCACTTCCTTAACTATTCATTCGAACGAACGATAATACATATATTATCTTAAACGAATTCGACGTTCTGATTTCAATCGTTAAAAACGATCGTAAATTGCTGTTGTGACGTTCTTCTTCATTTTGTATTGTTCGATATAACGCGTTTAGAAAAGACAAAGAAACGTGAGCAATAAATAGCGAATTTCATGAGAACGTTTGAAGAACAGATTTGAACTTACTGACCTTTATCAAAACTTTATATGCTATTTAATATCGAATGCGAGAATGATTATTGAAGCTTACATTAAACGTGTTATCGTTAGTTCCATAACATTACGGTATCTCGTTAACATATTTAACAATAGCTAATTGTGATGAATAGCACACAGGAAACTTGACCCGTCACGTAGTCAAAACAAATCGCGGGGCATCGTGATTTAAATCGACCTTCGAGACGAGAATAACAAGATGGAATAAGGCAAAGGTAAAGTGGAAAGGAGGAGAGATGATAGGTACTCGAAGAAGAGAGAAAGAAAGAAAGGAAGAAAGAAAGAAAGAAGAAAAGAAAAACAAAAAAGAAGAGAGAGAGAGAGAGAGAGAGAGAAAAGAGAAAAAAGGAAGGAGAAAAAATGACGGAAGTATAGAAGAAAGAGGTAATAGGTAGTTCGCTGTATGTAATCGGTTACGTTCGCGAGTAGAGCGTGAAATTTTTCAAACGGTTCGTAGCAACCGGCCGTTGCTCGGCGCGATGGTCCCGATGCGCGGAGGTCATAGTTCAGAGGTCCAATCGCGGGTCTTCCGCACACATCCATATTAAGTGGCTCACTTTCATGTATACGCTCGCGAAGCACTCTACGAGCATTCTCACCGACACAGAAGCGCGCTCTTCTGTTACTTTAGTCTGCTCGACACGGCCGTGATCTCGCTCGTCGGATCGTTGCAAAAATATCGTCTTCCTCGAACACATGTTCGGCGTCGTAAGTCTTGAGAAACGGAAAAGGAAGAAAAAATAAGAAGAAATAAAAATAAGTAGAAGAGGGTGCCAGAATTAACCAGAATTAATTACTTCGTTTAATAAGGTGAACACTTTACATCGGGGGAATTAATTGTCCAGCAATTAAAAACAATTTTCAATCGATCAGTGATAAAGATAACATCTTTCTTTATTGTACTGCCTTTCGTTTAATTATCGTCAGGATTAAGACAACGACGACGACGACGACAACGATGACTACGAGGAAAGATAATTATTGATCGAATTTTATTTCAAACCAACGACGTTGAAAGATGTCGAAAGTTTGATCGTTTCTTTTTCATAAGCTTTTTACCTTTCTACCTGCGAGAAAAAGTATGTATTTGTGACATTATCACGTATTCATCGAAATGGAAGGTAGTGCATAATGTGAATTACGTAGAAATCGATTAATAATTGATCTAATCGCCGGAAACGGATTTCGTGAACTTGACTTTATTCGCAGTGTTAAAGTGAAATAAGTATTGTAAGCACGTTGATGAAACGAGCTCTTTAAATATATATACTTACGTTTGTATATAGCTACATACACACACACACACACACATATATATATGACGATAGCAATAACAATAATATTAATAATCAGAAACAGTAATTAGTTCGAGACGTGGTCGGTCTCGCGCGTTATTATCTTAATTATGACTCTTATCTTTGTTTCGACTCGCAACCGGAATGAATTCATCAAAGTTATTGGAAATCCTTTGCTCGACCTACGAACCGATAACCTTAAGTATGCATATAACTACTTAAAGTTTCATCGAATTTCACGGATTTCCGATTACGTCGTAGCAAAACATATCTAGAAGGAATGTCATATGCAGCAGAGAACAGGAGACAGGAGAGGGTTCGTGAGCGTTCCTTTGCGAGAATAGAAGATGAATATTTCAAAAGAGCGTGCGTTTGCATTTTGCGTTTGTGTGAGAGAAACGGAGAGATACGAGTATGGAAGCTGGTCGTATCTCGTGGCTGCCGAGACGACTGACATTTGTGAGAGGAAAAAGGATGCCGGTAGAAAGATGGAGGGGAAGGAAAAGAAAAGAGAGAAAAAAAGAAAGAAAGAAAGCGAGAAATAAGGAAAGAAAAAGAGAGAGAGAGAAAGAGAGAAAGAACGACTTAAGTGCATGAGCGGTAGAAGTGGAGGGAGAGCGGGTTCTGGCGGGTCGGGTCGGAGGGATCGAGAGGGTCAGAGGTCATGGGTCAGACCGTATAGCCCTGACCTTCGACCTTATCCCCTTCCAACTCCATTCTCGAGACCCTACGCGGACCCCTACCAAGCGCGCACCTAGTGTCCCGAGATCGACTCTACTTCGCGGCTGAACTCGAGACTACTCGCGAGCATCGACTCGTCTCTGAGAGTGTGAAAGAATGAGAGAAAGAGAGTGAAAGAGAGTAGAGAAATAGAGACAGAGAAATAGACAGAGATAGAGATAGATAGAGAGAGAGAGAGAGAGAGAGAGAGAGAGAGAGAGATAGAGATAGAGAGAGAAAGAGAGAGAGAGAGAGAGTCTGATTTTTGGAAAAGTTTATTTTTTCTTCAAATGGTCTAAAAAGAGAAAGAGAGAGAAAGACATCGACTAAGCGAGCCTCTTCATAGGAACCTTGACACAGTTCGAGATCCGTCGTGCCACGCAGTGCGTCTCCGGTGATATACCCCTACTGTTGTCGTCACTGTGTGATGCCGTCTACTCGAGGAGTGAGTAAGTGCGCGTGCGCGCGTGTACCAAGTGAACACTGTGCGCATTCGTGTGGAGATTCAGTGCGAACTCGTGTGCGCGGATCGACGCTCTTTTTTCGTCTGTCTCTTTCTTTCTGTCTCTCTGTCTCTGTCTCTCTCTCTCTCTCTCTCTCTCTCTCTCTCTCTCTCTTTCTCTTTTTCTTTATTCCTTTTTTCTTCCTTTCTTTCTTTTTTATTCACGTTGGATAGAACGATTTTGTTCGTCAAGGGATAATGGGATGGACATATTCAAGATAATTTATATGATAGACAGAGAGAGAGAGAGAGTGAGAGAGTGAGAGAAAGAGAGGGGGAGGAGAGAGACGAGCAGACAATTCGATATTCGCGATTTTAATAAGTTCCGCGTAACGCGCGAGTCTTTCCATCGTCGACGGTCAGGATTTATGATCGGCGTCGAACAGATGACGCGAAAATATTCCTAGCCGGAAACCGTTAATATAACTCTTATGTTAGTACGATCATCTCTCTCTTTCTTTCTCTGTCTGTCTATCCGTCCGTCCGTCTATTTGTCTATCCTACTATCTTTCTCTTCCATTCGAAGCTTCAATTCTCTTCGACTTTTCTCTCGATTGAATCGATAATGGTTTCCGATCGAGGTTCGTTCCTATCGTACGATTTCGTTGGTATCGTCTTTGTATATAGGAATCTTTGTCATCTTATTATCACTTAAGTTTTATCGCTTAAGAGAATCGAAGGAAGAAACTGACGAACGTTTAAACGACCAAGAGAAATAGTGCTCGTAAATCGTCGTAGATATCAACTCGAGGATGATAGGCGATGTGCGTGCCGACTCTCAGAAGCTTTTCACTTTGGATACGTATTATCGGATCAGTGCGTTACGCGTACGGTCACAACGATCGTCATCGTGCCGATGACAGCGAATGGTCTTCGGGACGAACGCAATAAACCGGCTCTTTATCGACCAACGTGATTTTCCTTGAGCAAGAGCACACGCGAAAGAGAAAGAGAAAGAGAAAGAGAAGGAGAAAGAGAAAGAGAAAAAGAGTCGGATAGAGAAGGAGATGAGAGACGATCGTTTGGGACGATCGTTTCGATCCCGATATTAGATCGTTCGTCGTTAATAATAACTTATGAGCGCTTAGCGCTCTTGCTTTTATCGCTCGTTATATCTTGGATCTTTACGGGCGCTAGATAGGGTTTTAGAAAATTGGAATGAACGTCGGAGGCCAAGGTCAAAGTTTCCAATCGCATTAATACCTGCGAAACGATTCCTCATACGTACTTACGTACGTGCACGTACAATGTACGTACATATATACATACACCAGATTGGTATATAGAACCATAACGGTTGAAGATGCAAGACGGTTTAAACGATCGTGTTAGCTCGATTATACCAGATGCTTTCTTTATATCCCTTTTCTAAGGTTCAACGTAGTTAATGTCCGATCGTTCGAATGCTTTTATTTGTGTTTACTAGCCGTCACGTTTATTGGTTATCGTCATTTACATAAACCTTTAGATTCGTGTTCTAGCGGAACTTTCACGATCGATCGTTATTTTCGATCGGTAAGTGGTTAATAGATTCATGGATTTAATCCAGACGCGAGGATAGATCGTTTTGCATGATCTTACGAAATTTAACTTAGAACGGCACGCGCGTCTCGATGGCGCGTGGGTGCGTAGATATCTAAGTAGCATAGATTACGCTTTGGTCATAGATATTCCCCTCTCTCTCTCTCTCTTCCTCTCTCTTTTTCTCTTTTGCAATCGTACGTCTTCCTCCTCATCGTTCTCGTCTCCTTTAATACTCCATCGGTGACCCAACGTGGGCGCGGGCCACGCGTCGCTAATTACGGCCAATCAGACGCGGCTGGTGCCAGCCTTATGCAAATCCGACTATCTAAAGGGCAACCGGAGAAAGTGATTGGGTGATTGGGGCCCACCGTGCGATCTACTATCGAATCTAACTTAAGTTTACTATCCGAAAGAGAAGAAACACGAGGGAAGTCTTTCTTTCTTTCTTTTTTTCTTTCTTTCTTTCTTTCTTTCTTTCTTTCTTTCTTTCTTTTTTCGCAACATTACGAAAGAGAAGAAACAAAGTGGAAGAGAGGATTTAACGAGAAAGTCGATTCGGCGTGCTTCTCTTCGTGCTTCTCCTTTTATCATGCTGTTCTCCCTACCAACGCCGCCTCTTTAACCTCCACTACCTTCTTCTCATGGTCCGCCCACAACGCGTGCTGGTTCATTCTCTTCGTTCTATCCCCGCGTGTATTTGCGCGCGCGCGAACACCCACGCCACGTGCTCGCTGTTCCCTCGCCTTTGACTCCTTCCCAAGGATATACCACCTATGATTATCTTTCCATCAAGTCGATCTCCTTTTCTAAGTAAATTTCTCCTTTTCTAAAAAATAAGAGAGAGAGAGAGAGAGAGAGAGAGAGAAAGAGAGAAAATTTATTTCTATGAGTTTTTTCTCGATATTGTAGTAACATCAGAAAACAGTAAAGATTGAAGTGAAATAGAAACATAATAATACGTGAGATACCAAAGTCGACAGTGCTAGTAATGAAAGACATAGATTTGATCAAATATATAATATAGAGAGAAAGATAAAAGGGAGAAAGGAAACGTAATTTTGTTTTGTTTCTATGGCTTCTTTTTACGATATTGCAAAACGGTTTAAAACAGAGACAGTAGTACATAGTAGATACTTCATTATTACAATAGTACCAATACTAGAAAGTATATATAGATGTAATAATATAGAAAAAGGAACAGAAAGGGAAAGAGAAAAAAATAATTGCCATCATTGTAGCAGCAAAGTAGCAAAACCTTATCGCAATAAGAAAGGCACAAAAGCATCGGCGGAACTCTACGTCGTCTCTCACCTCTTGATTCCTACGTTCCTGCGACCGATAAAATGATCTAGCTCGAAGCTGAGACGAGAGTAAAGGAACTGGAGTTTGCGAAGCCTCAGGGAAATCTCTACGTCTTTTTTTACTCCTCATCCTGATCGTTTTTCCTTTTATCGCGAACGTGCTTGGCCGCACCTTCGGAGATAGAGAGAAAAAGAGAGATAGAGAGAGAGACACACAAAGAGAGAGAGAGAGAGAGAGAGAGAGAGAGAGAGAGAGAGAGAGAGAGAGTTCACAGAAATAGTTTCATCGTGGCATAAAACAGTAATCTCTCTACAGACTCGGAGTAAAGATCGACCGGAATCTCTCGTACCTTCGTCTCCTCGATGTGCTTTCTGATGAAAGAGAAAGAGAGAGAGAGAGGGAAGGAAGGACAGAAAGAGAAAAGGATAAAGTAGTAGATAGCGATGGGTTCGTGTTATTGCTACCGAGAGACGTGTCGATGGAATGGAAACGATTCGATAAAGAGAAACCACAAATTTCTAGCGATCGAGCCGCGATGTGGTAGAGCAAACTGGAGAGCGATCATCCCATTTGCGTTGGTAAAACTGGTTCGTGACTTCCGTCGATTTCGCGATTTTTCCATTGAACCAAAAGCTTCTTCATTTATCTCGATATTTATTTCGATTAAACTTCATAAATGTCGATACCTCGACGTAAGCTAATCTTATCTCTATACATATGTCAAACGATTTTATCTTACAATAATGCTCGAATTAAGTTATAGTGTTTCTAACTAGAAAATTAGTTTTTATAGTGGGAAAAACGAAAGGAAAGAAAAATAAAACGGATATATAGGTAAGAAGAAGAAGAAGAAGAAGAGGGAAAAGAGAGGAAAGAAAATTTCCGGTAGCGGGACTCCCCGTCGTGGAGATCTCTTGTTGCTTCGCATTTTGACGCGCGAGGTTCTTCGCGAGGAACGAAAGAGAAAGAGAAAGATAGATAGGATAGATAGAAAGAGGAAAAGAGAGAGAGAGAGATGAATAGAGAGAGATAGAGAGAGAGAGAGAGAGAGAGAGAGAGAGAAAAGAGAAGATCGCGAAGCGTGCCGTCCAATTAAACTCTTCTGCCGGGCGAACGCGCGCTCCTACTATATTGATTTAATTATCTCGTTACGACTCGGCAAAAGTCCGCTCAGGCCGAACGCTCGAGAGCGCCTATATACACGCGTATAAGTCGATCAATTACCGGAGGGTGGCGAGAGGAGGGGGAGGGACTCGATTCTGTCTCCTTTCTCGAACAGCATTCCCTTTCCTTCTATCTAATTTTTTTTTCTTTCCTTCTTTCTTTCTTTCTTTCTTTCTTTCTTTCTTTCTTTATTTATTCATTTCTTTTTTTCTTTCTTCGACCAAGAGCTCGCGCGTTTGCTACGCGTTTCTCTTCTTTCCATCTCTTTCCATCTCGATTCTAACAACACGTAAGTACATGACCAAGCGAGCGAGTGAAAGAGCAAAGGACTGAGATAGATAGAGAAAGAGAGAGAGAGAGAGAGAGAGAGAGATGAGACCTCTTCTTTCTCTATGCTTATCTACGTAGCTGTTCCTCGTCTCCCTTCCCCTGATTTATCGACGTATTTCTAATCAAGAGACCGCGCGCGACCGAGGAAGCTGTATTAGTTAACCTTGTCAGATAGGTAGGTAGGTACCTTCTGGCTGATCGTGCATACTAAGTAGTTAACTTCGTGGGTGGTGCTCTCGAGTACCACCTCCGGTTGCACTGCTAGAGCATGAAGGCATTCGTCGATCGATCGATCGATACACCGTTCCATCTGCGCATCGCTCCGACCATGGAGCTTTCTGTTTCTCTTTCTTCTTTCCTTCTCTTTCTCTTCTTCTTCTTCTTCTTCTTCTTCTTCTCTTTTTCGCTCTTTCTACTCTTTCGACGAACGTCGAAAGATCGATAAAGGGTCGTACCATCCTACTCGCAAGATTACCACGAACGAATTTTATTCCTTACGGTTTCGATTTGAACCGATAATTTTTCTTTTCTATCCTGTTTTATTTCGTCTTTCTTCTTTCTTTCTTTCTTTCTTTTTTGTCTTCGATTTTGTTTTTGTCAAGTCGACGAGTCCTGCGGCAATTTTCATTCATCTTTATTTTATTGTCTCGTTTCAGGTCCTGCGAAGAACGGTTATCACGACAGGGGTGGATCCATTTTCTACCATTCCGGTGAGTGAGAAGAAATTTATTCCCGAAAGTTTGCTTTCATTTCAAAATGTTCCTCGATATGATCTGCGTCCTTCGATTCTCTCTCTCTCTCTCTCTCTCTCTCTCTCTCTCTCTCTCTCTCTCTCTCTCTCTTTCTCTTTCTGTCTATCTCTGTCTCTGTCTCTCTTCCATTCTCGCTCGGAGGTGTATCTTAAAGGTGGATTATCAAGTGTCATTATCTAGACAACGAATCGCGGCACGCATGGGTTAAGGTAAAGACACTTCCAGCAAGTTATGAACGATAAAAAGGAATAGCTCGAAGAGAGTCTGGAGTAATTTCCACATCAAAGAATGGCAACAGAGATAAAGAGAGAGAACGAGAGAGAACCAGAGAGAGAGAGAGAGAGAGAGAGAGAGAGAGAGAGAGAGAAAGAGGTCGGGGTCGGTGCGTAGCAAGCGATTAGGGCTTAACGATTATTCTCGGTCCTACGTCGGAGTTAACCGGTCGTAGAAGTAATAACGCTCGACAATCTGGTCCGGCAATCAATGAGTACGTGTTTATGTAAATTGAACGAGCCACGGCACGAACGACGTAGCGCTATTTTTTCTTTCGCGCTTGCGCGCACCCTACCAATGGGGCAGAGAAAAAGAGAAAGAGAAATAGAGAGAGAGAGAGAGAGAGAGAGAGTCAAGAGAGGAATCGAGAGGGGTGAACGATGTTGTATTTTATCGGTTCGAAGCTGTCCGACGGTGTCGAAGCACGCGAACCTTCTTCCGACTATATTTATATCGATTTGACGCCATTTCTCTCTTTCTCTCTTTATTTCTTCTTCTATTACTTTTGCAAAGGAAAGAAAATAAAATCGGCCCACCCTTTGAGAACGTATCTATAAATCGATAAAAATCGATCGCCCGAAGTGAAAACTTATGTGAAAGAAATATGCCGAAGGGTAGGTTGTAATCTACAAGAAACAAGTTGAAATTGACGAGAAGAGGAGGACCGATCTCGGTCGTTCGTTTATTCAGACAGGAAAGAAAATGGGCGTAAATAATAAAAAGGAAAGAACGAGAAAGAAAAATAAGGAAAAATAAAAAGAATCGAAAAGAAAGCAAAGAAAAAGAGGATGAAAAAGAAGAAGAAAAAAGAAAGAAAAGAGAAAGAAAGAAACGACGCTTTCAATGTAAGCGAGCCGCCGACGACGACGCGGTAGTCGTAACTCCGCTCGAGCGGCGATTATCTCTCGTAAATTGCCAGGGGGCAACAGCTTCTTCCTTTGGAAAAGGTATCGCGAACGTTGCTCGCGGAGAGAGGCAAATGTAAAGTAGAATAATCGTAGTCATTACTTTGTTAAACAAGCCTTTGCGCCACGGTACTTGTCCTCTCTTCTCTCTGTCTCTCTCTCTCTCTTTCTCTCTCGTTCTCTCTCTCTCTCTCGATAAACGCGACGCAATAAAATTTTTAGTACCTACACGCAAGCGTTACCATGAACACATCTACATACATACATATATATATAGATATATGTGTGTATGTGATATATATATATATATATATATATATATATATATATATATATATATATGCGTTAGACTCATTCCCTTACTTCTTACGAATTTAACCTTAGCCTCCTCTTCGTCGTATCGACAACGACATAAAATCGCGAAGCTCGTGGCATTTGTCTGTCGTAGGTGCTGAGCATTTATTCGACGGTACGATCTCTCTCTCTCTCTTTCTCTCTCTCTCTTTCTCTCTCTCTCTCTCTCTCTCTCTCTATCTTTCTTACCGGAACGAATCGTACGAGTCTCGAGATTCGTGGCAATGACGTGCATGCATACCCATTCATATATATTCATATATGTGTACAGACACACACACACATATATATATATATATACACCTTTATTACCGTCTTTAATATAACGAAGCGCCCCTCTTCTTGATGCACGATAGCCGACCAAGAGTGACGGGGGGTAAAACGTTGGAACGACGGATACACGCGCGTGTAATTAAATAGAGTCCAACGCCGGCTCGAACCACCTCACTCGAATTAATCGCTCGCCTTCGGAAGCGTTCCGCCGGGTACGCAGTTTTAATGGAATCGCGCCGCTCGTATTTCCAACGGAATCGTCGAGATTTTTTTAAGAAGGACCGCCGCGGTAAG